>NW_008795129.1:25556811-25562244 GCF_000699145.1 Aptenodytes forsteri
TTTGAAGAAATTGTTTTTTTTTTTGTAAAAAACAAACCACCTGCCTCTCCTCTCCTCTCCTCTCCTCTCCCCTCCTCTTCTTTCACAAACTTTTTCATGTCTCTAAAAACTGCACCCATCAAGATATTCTTTTGTCTTCCATAGTTAAATAATCAAATCTCTATTGTTTCAGTATTCTTAATGATGGTTCTGTAAGATCCTTGCTTGTTACATCTGAAAATTGAATAAAAAATTCCTTTGTGCTGACAGCTTCATTGTAGTCAGTGTTCGAAATATCAAAGGATGAATGCTAAATGTTCATAATGTAAAGTGTCAAGAGTGCAATCTGGGATAATAGAATACATGTCTTGCAAACTTGCACTTTAATATGGCAAACTACTTGGTCAGCAAGCAAATTAATTCATTTATGATTTGATATTATTGCAAGTAGTGGGTCAGCTTTTGCAGGCAGCTCTGTCTGCCATTGAATTTTGCTACCACACAGTATCTTCTGTAGATACCTACCAGAAAATGAGTGTGTGGTCTCAGTTTAAGGATATGATTTCAGTGGCTTCCCTTATATATATCAGTTCACTCTGTTTTTTCTGTAAGCTTTTTTTCCCAATGCATGTTCACTGTTCAAAGGGACTAAAAAAATTTGCTGTAATTATCTGGTTATCCTTTTTAAACACCAATTGTTGTACTGTATGAATTGATTGTGCAGATGTTTAAAACACGAACAGATGAATACAGTGAAATGTTGTCAATGGCATGTTGTCTCCCACCGTTCCACAAAGAAACTTGAACATATTTTCTGGCAGAGCTGCTCATTTTCCCAGGGCAGATATTTGCAGCCTACCTCTGTAGTTTGTGAATATCAAAATGAATGGTAAATATTAACCTCTGAGAGCTAGAATAATGTGAAAAATTACAAAAGTAAATGTTAGCAGAAATATCTGTTACACAGTCAAAGAGAGAGACAGCATTGAAAAGATTTATGTTATTTTTTGAGTCTTGGCTCACACACGAAAGTTGTGAATCTTTCGATTGAAAGGAAAGGAAGGTCCAATTTTTCAAAAGCAGCCTTGAAGGTTTGTTTTTCAGAGTTCAGTGACCTGATTGAAAGAACAGCTCTCTGTAAAAATAATTATGGAAGAGAAAAAAAAGAAAATATTTGACATACTGTAAAAGTTACAACTGCAAACAGATTTTCATTCTTTTGCAAAAAAAAAAAAAGAACAACCACAACCACAAAACAAATGGATTAACAGATTTTATTGCTCTCTTTCTTAAAGGAAAAAAGGAAATTTTGTAACCCTTTTGAGTTGGTTGACTGTGTCCTCCTTGATTGATACTACTTATGAAGAGTATACATCTGTAACTTATTATTTCATCTGTTGATAATGTCCCATAGATGGGTATATTGAAGTCCTTAGTAATACCAGAACAGGGTTCAATAAGCAACTGCTAAACCAAAGGTCTGTAAGTGAAAGAGTTTGGAAGTATTTGCATAACAGTTGTTTAAGCAGAGATGCAACACTGATCCATATTTTTTGGAGATGAAGTTCTGGCTTTTGGGCATGGTGTGCATCTGATTTGGACATGTCTCAGAGAAATGCCTGTTACATCACTGCCCTGGTTTTAGGTGAATTTCAACAAAAATTGATGTTTATATTGCAGTGACAAAAGAATTCCAGGTCCCTTACAGTAGTTGGAATGCTTTCTGTTTTCATAAAACCATTACGAAAGTGAACCCTGCTTCCTTTCTTCATCCTACAGGCACAAAGTACATCGTCTCTACGATGAAGTCCTTCTCAGGACATGTCAAATGTAAAGCTGGGTTAGCTGAGCTGCTGCAATTCCCAGGAGGCAGGAAAAAAGTTGGAGGTGAACTTGTAGCCCCATGACAGCAATATCATCTACACCCGCTGCCTGTTCCTTCTTTACGGGCAATCTGGTGGTCTTCCTGCCACAGACGTCTCAGTGTCATACATTTCCTTTGTCCCATCCCAGAAGTAGCATCAGCAAAAATATACTGGAAGATCACACTGGGCTGGTAGCCAATGCAGATTTATGTCTTTGGGTTTTTTCTTTGTGAGCTGCCTTTGATTTAAAGACCAGCTTTTTTTCACGGATGAGGTGTTGATCTAGGGACCAGGGTTTGGCAGTGGGCTCCTGCTGACTGGCCCCTGGCAGGACATTTGGCCCAAACTCTGTTCATGTGTTGGGTTTTTGCCTGTTTAAAATCCATTTGGTACTCTCTTCTCCTTAGAAATTGCCACTGAGGGAGATTTTTGGTTTGTTTGTTTTCTCGTAGATGATAAAGGAGGTAATGCAGAATGCCAGCGCATTACATGTCCCAGTAACACCGAGGTATGGATGCCCCCCATATTTGGTGGTGATCAGGACAACCCCTATAACAACCAGTAGTCAGATTATGGTTCAAATGATTTTATATTGGTTTTGTGAGTGTTAATTACATCACCAGGTAATTTGCATTTGGAGAGTAATTTTGCATTTACTCCACTGGTTTGTGGCTAAAATTGTGCAAATGTTAAACCTAACTTTTGCCTTACGTATTTTATCAAGGTAAATTTGTTAAGGCAACACCAAAGTGAAAGCACTAAGCAATGACTGGCTTAAAGCAGCTCTTAGCATTTGTTACTAATGCCTCCACATCTACAAGTGTTCAGTTGTCTTACATCCCTGGCATTTGTTGGTTGGTTGTTGTTTTGTCATTAACATTAATACTGACTTTAGATGCACATTTGGTATTTAATATTAATCACTACAGTTTGTATATTGACTTTCCCTTTTTGCTCATCGCTGCAGGGTGCACAGAGGCCCTGAGCACATCCTTCCCTGGCAGCCAGCGAGGCAGAAGGAGCGAACTGCATTAGGAGCCCCCTGAGAAAGCGGCATGGCACTTAAAGGACAGAGATTCTCTTTGGGGGCAGTGGCAGGGAGGCATGGGGCATTTGGTAGGGTTTCGGCCGGGTTACGTGCAATGGTTGTGCTTCCTGCGCTCCCCAGCACGTCCCCTCTGTGCAGCCTGCTGGGGCTGGGAGGGCAGTTTCTGCATTAATTAGGAAGCAAAACTTCCCAGCAAAGAGGAGTCGAGGGTGAGGCCACGTTAGGAGGTCCTGCTGATCCAGCTGGAGTGGGAAACATTGCCTGACCTGCCATGCCAGCTCACTGGGCATGAGCAAGGCTTGGTCTGGAAAGGTGGAGGCTCTGGGTAGATCTGGGTGATGGCAAATTCCTGGGTTATTTTTAGACAATGTCTTGTTAGGAAAAAATACGAGTTTTCAGATGTTTCTCATCTACCCTACCTCCATGGAGAGGTAAAAGTCATGGAGTGACTTTAGCTCATTTAGTTGTCAGTTGACTGAATGACAACTCATTTAGCTGTCAGCACAGATTAACACGAGTTGTCACAGTTGCTCTTCAGACAACAGAGACGTTAGGTTAGTGCCTTTTGGATGCTTACATCTTATTAAATCCATAATAAACCATTATTCCCAATTATGGTTTGGGCTATTAATTCATTTGGGATTATTTCTCAGATGTGTGCCAGGCAGTCCTTCCCTCAGGATGCACAGGACATGTGGGGTCTCTGCCCCCACTGCCAGGACCAAAGCTCCCAGCCTGCACCCACCAAAGACAGTGCTGGAGGAACCACTATTGACAGTGACTTCTACAAACCATAGGGAAAAGTCCAGTCGAGATGTCTATTAAATACAGTTCAAACAACACTGTACCAGATATGTTATGAATATTTTAAAATAGCTTCTTAAAATTAGGGATTGCCTACTGAAGGCAGTCATTAGTGCAGGTTTCATTAGAGTAGCAGACTGTAACGAGTTATCAAGTTACAAACTAATTTAAATTATATCTATTAAAATATCTTTTTACATAAAACAGGGGGCATCGGGGTTGTAAAATAGACTGGGGCTTAAAATGTAAGCTAATAAATATCTAATAAGTTACAGCACGTGTTTAAATTGATATAACATACAATGTACTGAGTAAATATTGTACCATGTAATCTGAGCGGCCCTTGGACAGCCCTGGAAGCAGGTGTAGGGTAATGTATGGAACATTTTATCATGCATTTTCCAGGTCTTCACATGACGTGACCCCTCGGTATTGCTGCTCCTCTAAAAGCACATTACTCAAACCCAACCTCTACCTGAGAGGAGTATCTGACTTTGTTTCACAAAGTAATTCATTAACGAGTCCTCCATGTGCCTTAGGTAGATCATATCCATTATCCTCATTTAATAGTTTAGCCTAAGGATGTCTTTCAATATAAATAATCTTCCACAATGCTTAGATAGCATAGTTGTGTTTCTTTTTATAGTAAATGGAAATTATCTAAAAGCATATGACCAGATTTTGAATTGTATGGCATACAGTAGACCAGATATAGAATCTGCCCAATTTTTTTAAATGGAGGATATATTATCCCACCAGTACGATATCTCCCACACAGACAGAAATTCATCCAACACGTGTTCAAGTAATTTTCTCTCTCTGACTTTTAGCTGGCCACGTAGACTTTTAAACTACCCCTGCTGCTTTAAATGTAGTTTTAAATTGCACCTAATATTTGGTAGGTAATTCTTTAAAGCTGTTAGCACCTATTCACAGTGTAAGTAGGGGGATTTTTCTTTTTCATGTGTGCCTTCTGGGATGTCAAAGGATCCAAGACTGGGGTTGCAATCTCAATCCAGAACTGATCTTTGCAGTTTCCTGCAAGGGTGAAATGGGAAAAGTAAAATATTACTTTATTAAAAATTGCTCAGAACACATCTTTCTTGTTAAATATGCAGAGCTATTCAAAAATATTACCTTTCTGGGAACAGTAACAATACTCTGATTGCCTGAGTTATTATTTCCAGTACTTGGTTTACTGCTAAGGAAAAATTAGGACTTCAGGAGAACAAATGAATTCCTACATTTTCTAAGGATCAAAAAAATGAACATCCCCTAAATGTGGAGGGGCAAGAGGCTTGTGTCATTTAATGTGACAATAAGATTCACTCATATTTGACCGTGTAATTAAAAGAAAGGGGGGGTAAAGTTAGTAAAGTAGTTGTGGTCTACCTGGACTTCAGTAAGGCCTTTGACACCGCAGCATTCTCCTAGAGAAGCTGGCGGCTCACGGCTTAGACCTTAGACCTCTGCGCTGGGTCAAAAACTGGCTGGACGGCCGGGCCCAGAGAGTTGTGGTGAATGGACTTACATCCAGTTGGCGGCCGGTCACGAGCGGTGTTCCCCAGGGCTCAGTTTTGGGCCGGTCTTGTTCAATATCTTTATCGATGATCTGGATGAGGGGATCGAGTGCACCCTCAGTAAGTTTGCAGACGACACCAAGTTGGGCGGGAGTGTTGATCTGCTCGAGGGTAGGAAGGCTCTGCAGAGGGACCTGGACAGGCTAGATCGATGGGC
>NW_008795129.1:25563400-25618400 GCF_000699145.1 Aptenodytes forsteri
GGGTCGATGGTTGGACTCGATGATCTTAGAGGTCTTTTCCAACCTCAATGATTCTATGATTCTATGATTCTATGATTCAAAACATACCACCTTAGCAATTAGAAAAGCCCAGGGCTAATAGAAAATTAGGGTACTATACAACTGTACTCTACTTATCATGAAGATATTCCTGTAAGTCACCAGCATCAAGGCAGAGACTGAAAGCAATGTTCTTCAGACCATATACAGTATAACTTTGTCTTTGGCACTCATGGTTACAGTATTTACAATATTATAGTCTTTTCTCTCACAAATTAAATTAATTTGGAATCACTTATAGACAAAGTCCATGCATGTCTGAATCTCTTCCAGAGTGCTTTTGCAAACTACATTTTCTATGTATAAATTATTCTACAATTCTCTCAGTGAAATTAATTCCACACACTGTATCTGCTAATGAGAGTCCACCAAATATTTTGCTATTGCACACACTCATTAGCTTGCTTTAATTTACAGGAAGCAATCAGCATCTGCCAAGCAGCTAACATACAAAAGATGTCTTTAGCATTTATTAAATCTAAATGTTTCTAATTCTTCCTCACCTCCAAAGCACAGTCCCGCGCAGCAGGTATATTAACATTAAGATTCCTGGGGAACAGTTGCCTTCTGCAAGAGTACTCTAGCCCCTAAACCAAAAACTCTTGTGTTTCTGCTAAATGATTGAAGAATATCTTGTAAATCATTTACCTCTTCCTGCTGCTAGTTTTCAGTTGATAGTGTTTACTCCATTTCCAACATGATAGCAAAGTTAAATTTTCATTTTGCTGAAAAAGAACAAAATACGGTGAGCCTTTTTGCTTGTTATTGCCTAATCTTTCCGGAATGAGCTGTTTCTCAATCCCATGCATCACAGATGTCCTGTCAGGGCTCATATACACTGAGTGAAGTATTTGCATCCCTGTGCCTGCTGATAGAGTGAGCATGTTTGTCTACAAAGTGCTTTTAAATGAACTGATACATGATTCATGTGCACTCCTTTGAGCAGAACACCAATCTGTCTGGACACAGTTTGCTGTAGGCTTGACAATAGAAACATTTCTCTAGGTGAGACAGGTACAACCATCCTCTGGAAATGTGGGGAGCAAGCGGTATCCATGGCCCGGTGCATCCGAACCATACATTGGGTTACCTTGCGGAGCAGGAACATGCCCTGTGTTGGAGGTTGTGTTTGAGATATTCTTCATACCATCTCTCTTTGGATGCTTATGACATGAGCTATGCACAATCTGTATCTGCTCAGTCATGCTTGAGCAGGAGAGGATAGTGCACTACCTTTATTATTTATACAGGGATACAATAAGATTCTTCGCAAAGAGAAAAAAAAAAAATTGATCCCAAGTATACTGTTTCTTATTGAACTAAATAGATTTTTAATCGAGTCTCTGTTCCTTTGGGTAATTGACTTAACAGCGTGGGCAAATTAATTTCAGATAAACTATAGCTGGGATTTTCCAAAGAGCACGAGGGTGCTAGGGAGTCAGCTCCAGTGCGGTGAGAGCAGGGCAAATATCTTAATTCCTCTGGCTTTCCAGGCACATCACAACCCAAATGTTTAGACCTGGAGCTGAATTCGGAAGCTTTTATGGAAGCAAAACTCCTGCTGAAGTCAGTCAAAACACTGATTCAGAAAAGACAGCAGAAAATGTTTCAAAAAATTCCCAAGTGCTCGGAAATGTGTTATATACACATAACCTCCCCCTCTCATTTAATAACCTTATCTAAATGTCGCTCTTTGCAATGCATTATTGTTCAAGTCTTTCTGTGATATTTGGCACGAGTACTTCGTTTTGGATCTTATCTGGTTATAAAAGCCATTGAAACAAGTTTATTTTCCGGTGACCCAACCAGAACCCCACTCTAGTGGTGAAAGTCTGGCGAGTAAAATTAGCATTGCTCTGCAGTTTCAAAATATCAACTTTTCTCTGCTCTAGAACAGATAGCTCTGTTTATATTAAAGCTCCTTCTACAAAGTCTGTTGAAAAAGCAGGGAACTCAGAGCACTTTTAAATTCTATTTAAGTCATAAACAGGCAGAAAAAAATGTGCACCATGATTTGTAGCTAAGAGGTTCTTGGGGTGTTGTTCCTTTTCGGTTTTCCCAAATTCAAAGCCCTAGAGAGACAAGGAAAACTGCGTTCCCTTGTCCAGGCTGGCAGCAAAGCAAAGGCCAGAGGAGGAGCCCGAGGGCTGTATTTTTAGATCCATTGGCTTTTGTCTTGTTCAGACAGGCAACTTTATACGTTTTACCTCCCTCCAATGTCAAACCTATTAAATCCTAAATCTTTTACATAGGACACTGTACCTATACTAACATACAGAAGAAAAACTCCTTCCAATATTTTTTAAGGAAATGAAAAATACACACTTTAAGAATCTGTAGCTGTTTTTCATTGCTGAAAAATTACATTCTGCAGACTGAATACAATAAAAATACCATTATTATTAAAGAAAATCTACTGTACGGAAAGATCTTGCATTACATATTTTGGTGCCTTAGTCACATAACTTCAGTAATTAAAGAGAAAATCAACTAAACAATAATTAAAAGGAAATTATTCCTCAGTTGCCAGTTGCAACCATCATGAAATCAAGGAATGTGACGAATAGTACTCTGTATTATTTACATGTCATGAATGAAAGGATAAGTATGTATCTATATAATTTTTCTCCCCCAAATAGATCTTAATAAAAATATTTGTAGTGCTGTCCAATACAAAATGTAGTACTTTTCCTCTGTGCAGCTGTTTGCAGAGCTGGTGAATTGAAAATATGTTGGTCGTATTTTCTGTTATTCTGTTATATCCTGTTAACCTGACTGCTCTTATTGGCATACCCGTAGTTACCATCCAAAATTTTGAACTCTGGTTGGACATGGTTTGGCTGCTGGTGGAAAGGGCATGGTTGAAATGGTGCTGAGCGCTGGATCGTGCTGTGGTCAGGAAAGTTTAGCTTGGATTTGTGAAAATAAAAAACTGGAGATAGAGAGAATGAATTGAAAGAAAAAGATATACCATTGCCACCTGAAAAACAGGCAACATCATTCTTTTTTGTAGTCCAAATAGAAACCTTTGGTTAGAAGATTATTTGCAATAGCAAATAATAGACCTCACTACGATGAATTTTCCAAGTCCAAGTAAAACTCTGTGTAGTTTTTCCAGGTTTCTCCAGCAATAAGGATGAAAGTCAGAGTAGACGAGGGAAATATCTTTTTTCTCTTTCTGGTCCTCTCTTCCTTGTTTGGTTATTTGCCTGGTTTTATCACCTGGGATGCAGGAGCCAACCTTTCTAGCAGAGCTTTATGCCAACTCAAATATTTTTTCCTTTTTCCCAAAGAAGTATATTAATATGATATTTAATATTTTCTAGAAATTTTTATGTAGAAGGAAGGAGGGGTTACCCACAAAAGCTCTTGACTACTAAAGGGAATTCAGGATATTATAATACATTTTTAAAATAAATATTAACCACATGATTTAGCTGTTTTTTCTTCCTTTTCTTTGTAGGTAGTATAAAATTAAACATTATTTTAAAAGAGCTTTCTTTTTTCCCCTGTTGCTTAGCTCATCACCCTCAAAACTTTGAACTCTACTTAGCTGTTAATTATTCTGCAGTGACAGATTCCTATTAGTTCTTCTTGCTGTTTTGGTCCATTAATTTTTTTTCCAAAACATGGCACCTGCTGAACAACACTACCACTGCTTTCTGACCCCTCCTCAAATGCTGCACCAGACCATCACTGCTGTCTGGAGGTCAGTCCAATCTCCTTGTCCTGGCAAAAGGGGATGATGAATAAATGTACAGGAAACGTGAGGTTGGTGAGAAATGAGCCAGGTTGCCTAGGGTAAATTGGGGCACTGCAAAAAGTACCTATAGGGGAAAGGAGTTCCTTTCTGCTCCCACTTAACACTGGTGTTATTTCAGAACAAGCCTGTTGAAATTAGGGGAGTTATCCTGGCTTAACACCAATGTAATTGAGAGCAGAATCTGGCCCCGTGCTCTTGGCATGACTACTTTTTTGGCAGATTTGGCCACTAATGCTCTCAATGGGTTTTGAGCTTACATTTAATGACATTACATTTATTTTAATATTTTTTAAATAGCTAGTGTAAATTGATTCCACTAAAAAAAAAAAAAATCCCTTTACCTACCAGTGTTCATTTGTATTTCAAATGGCCCATTACATTTTCACTAACAATCATTAGAGCTGTGTGAGCTTATTGAAGCTTGGTCTTGGACTGAAACTGTAAAAACTGCCAGCTCTGGATTTTTTTGCAATGCTGAAAATAGCACTAGAAAAGAGCTTTTTTATTATAGTACATGACTACGTAACCTGAAATACATTTAAGCTGCGGTAAAGAAATATGCTGCATTATTTTTTTAGGTCCTCCAGTGGAAAATATGGGCATAGCTTGGATCAACTCAGGTAAGCTGATCAATATATTAATACTAAATCTTTCAGATTTAGCCAGAGCCACCCACTGCAATTGCAATTTCTAGTCAAAGAAACCTGACAAGAAGTTGGTTCAAAACTTCGAGAAGCCATAAACACAGAAAGCAATTCAAGCATGAAAAAGAAAAAAAAAAAAAAATCCTTGCAAGGATTTCCACTCATGTCTGGTGATAATCCTAAATGCAAGACTGGGGACGTAACCGTCACAGCTAGAAGAACACATGACCCTGGTGTCTGTGTCAGTTGTTCCTGCAGCAGTGTGGAAAAGCTGGGTGGGAACCACACAGTTTTTGGAGACAAGACTGGAAAGGAGATAGAGCACCAGGTGCTGGACCTGCTGAGTGTTATGTCCCACAGCTGCGCCGACAGTGCTTACCGCAGATGTCATCTGGGACCTCTCTCCAGGGCTTGGGATGATGCATTGGTCCTTCAGTCCTCTGGAAACAGGGGTTATTTCTTGGGGAGAGTGCAGACCAGCTGTATCTCCCCATTGCCTATCTGTCTTGACAGAGGTTGGGGCATGCCCTGCTCTGCTGGCAAGTTCTTGCATACTGCTAATCTTACCTCTTATAATTGTTACTTTTAATTCAGATGAGTAAAACAAGAGCATTAATACAGACATTTAGCCATCTACCATGCTCAGAAGCTATGCTACTGTGCTCAATCACAGTAATACAGTGATTGAGTAAAGCAACACATGGAAGGATGTATAGCAGTCTGGAATGACTGGTAACCTAGGTGCATTTGAAATACTGGTTTGAGATGGATAAACATGAAGTCATACACTACGGCACAGCTATATAAGGCTGAACAGTTTAGTCCAGGTGCAACTTGGTGGTCTCTGAACAAGCCTACTAGCAGAAATGTAGTGAACTTGAAGATACAAAGCAAGTTTTTTGCCTCATGCTGTTGGTTGACTTAATTCTGCCAGCCCCCACCAGTGCCCATTTCCAGGCTCTCTTCCTTGCTGTCTGCTTCTTGTCTTCGTTACCTACATGTACATTTACAGGATCTCTAATTAGCCTTCTGCTCTGCTTGTCTGCCTTCCCTTCATACTCTGTAATGCAGGACAAAGAAAGCATAACAGTATGACTGTTTTTTTTTCCCAGAGAACAGTCTCAGCGTTCTTTGTATTGAACTTCTCCATCTACCTATTTCTGGGCCAATTCAAGTTGTTTTGCATTGTATCACTCTTGCTTATATTTTCTCCTTGCAAGCCTCCTTCAATGCTGTGCCATTGGCAGGTCCCATCCTTTTACATGACTTCTTCCAGGTCATTGATACTTAGAGTGAATAGTGCTGTCCTGACATTGATCTTGTTGTGCTCCAGTAGTCACTAAAACCAAACAATATTAGGTTATAGCATTGATTTCATGGATTTCAATTTTTTCCCAATCATGTTCTTGTTAAGCACCTTGTAAAATACATCATGTCACATGCTCATCTCTTCTGTTTCATGGTGAAATGAATCCAATGCAGACAATTGCCTTCATACTGGGAAAATTCATCCTCCCCAGTGCCAAGGAGCTAGCAGCATTGAATTCAGAGTCGTATGCTCTGGGGGAACTTAAGGGCAGCCTATAGCATCCAGTACAGTATTTCAAATTATCATAATTTGTGAGCAACTGGACAAGCTGGCTACGGAAAATGGGTATCACGATCTAATAAAAACCTAATAAAACTTTCAAAGTCACTCTCGTGCTCTCAAGGGAGTATTATGCAATCCCTGCCACTGCGGCAGGAGCCCATCTCCTTGCAGCTAATCTGCTGTGAAAGCAAGGTGCAGGCAGAGCCAGGCATGCCTAAACGGCTTTTCATGTCCTCACCGACGAGCACTTTTTTTTTGGATGAACTTCGGACTCTTTTGGTAGGCACAGAAGTCACTAATAATACTTTTCAAAGTAGTTGTACTGTCTTTTGATAAGAGAGGAGATAATGTGGCCACGAGGCTTAGATGTATAAACACACACATAATTTCATTAAGTGTTCTTCCTAATTATTTTATATATTAATGCACTGCCATCACTGCTTGCCAGATAATCTTTCATGTGGAGCACAGAGCTAAAAAGACATCAAAGCAAATTTTGCTGCTTCCTTCAATGTCAGTTTAAGAGGGTCCATTTTCACAAGACAATAGGACCCCTACATACAAGTATAATGAAACAGAAATGGCAACCAAATGTCCACGTTGCTGATACAAGTGATATTTGTAAAATAACTGCTTTGAAAAATGGTGCACTTCAGAATATAATGGTTACACTAGGTAGGAGGCTCATGTGTGTTTAATTGAAAAGCTGCTCAGCCTGGTTTTGGTGCCACTTAACAGAGAAGGAAGACCGAGTGGTTACAAAAGCGGTGACAACATTTTTTTTGCCTAAAAATCAAACTTAACATTCCTCATAGTAAGGTTTTCTTATTGGAAGATTTCACTGTTCTTGGGTATGAGATGGATTTCAGAATTTCTGACTCCTCTTAATAGATTGGGTCATCACCAAAATATGTGCTGTCTTGACCCCACCCATGCAGTCCAATATATTGAGGTGAACAGAGGTTGCGTGGGCACACAGATCTGCTTGCATAATCGGCACCAAAGATCTGGGTGTAATAAATCTTGTCTCCCTTAATCTTATGTAAATTTGGAGTTCCTGTATTTAAGTCAACAGAACTGTAGTGTGTAGGGACAAAATACGGGTATCTGACTCTTCCTTCATCTAAGCTTATGATATCCTATGAAAAGCTGGGGTACAGAAGTGTGAAATCAGGACTGATCATGGGGGAAAAAATGCAGGAGCTTGCAGAAAGAAATAACTTTGTCATTCTTTCTCAACCTTCATAATACCAAGCAAAATATTTTAAAAAACATTTTAGTGACATGATGGATGTAAAGCATTTAAAAGTTTTATTGAGCTTTACTGTAGTGCAAATCCTAAAAATACTATAGAAATTATATCAAGATTTTCAGTAAAGTTCCATGCAGTATTATGAGTAAATGTAAAATTGATTTCATATTGGAAATAGATGTTAGGCAGATTTTGCATATCGGGTAGAGCAATGAAATTACATTTATTGCTGGTTTGTTTTTTTTTTTTTAAAAAGCGCTTCAGCTCAGGTAATAATTGTATAGTCTATTATAATGATCCCAGGAGGTGCTTAACAGTACTGCAATTCTAAGTTTTTACACTTTTATTTTTTATTTGAAGAAAAACTTGTCACAATAAAAGTGATGCATTAACAGAACATCACTTCCTTCTTTTTTATTATGTATATTTAGATTATTTCCATGAAATTGCTTATCAAATCCCATAGGCCTGTAAAGATAACTGAACAGTTACCCATTTGTGTTGACTCTGGGATATTGTGCAAGAATTTGTGACGGGACAATGAGAAGATAAAGCGCTCTCTGAGATTAGTATCTTCCTTTTTTTTGCATCAAAGGGCCAGCTCTGTAAGGACCGAATGATCAGTGCCTTGTGGGGTATTCAAAACAGCCTGTGGATTGTCACAACAGGAGTCAGATTCTCTGAGGGTCAAAAATTCTCATTAGTTTGTCTATCCATATCTATAGGTGTTTAAGTACTTAAAAAAATCTGATTCTGTTTTTAAGTACTGTTGTGTTTCGGCAGATAGACTCACCGTAACTATAGCCCTTATTTTAGGGGTACGAAGGTTTGATTTCACATACTACTTAGATTTTTCTTACTTGACACATTACAAAGTAAATCTTCATACACAAGACAGTTTAGAGTACTCTTACTACCTTTTCTTTTCTCCAATCAAACAGCTAGGCTTTTCCAGTTTTTGCCACACATTTTTTTCTGGGTGGGTTCATGTTTCTACCATCACCGGCCCATAACTCTGTTTATGATATCATGCTCATGGTGGCCCTCCAGAGAGAAACAGCAGTGCGAAGCATCATATGCTGGCCCTTCAAACAAACTTGAGTAACCCATGACTCTGCCATTGATCAAGGGAATGGAAAACCATGTGCCTGGTGGATAAATGAACCCAGGCTGGGATGATACAGTGAGAATTAGGCTGTAGGGTGGTGTTGCAGTCCCTAAAATTCAGCTTGCCATTGACTTCTGTTCCTTCTCTCGGGCTGTTCCCAGGAACAGTGCATGGCGAGGTGGCCATGAACACTGGGATGAAGATGAATGGTGAAGGGGCAGCTCATGCCAGTCACAGCACATTGGGCGATGTTCAAGGCTGTCAGCTCGGCTATGCCCAGCACTTCCAGGACGAGTGAGCAGGACACGTCTACAACTGTGCATTAAAGATTTAGAGGAAGGCATGCTGCCGTTCATCTGCTGTCACAGTCGTAGGACCAACTTTGAACGCGGTTTGCCCCAAGACTCTCTCACGGCGCTGGACTGTGTCAGCAAGTTGTGCCAGCTGAACTCATGCAGTAAAGAAGAATGATTATACATCCTGTATGTAATCACAGAACATATGTTAGAATGGCACATGAAATCTGGGCACACTTTACTCATGTAGTAAAGACCAGGAAAATTATGAACAAGCTACAGAAGGAAAACAACTTGCCAAAATTTCCCAAACCAAGCAGGAGGTTCCAGTGAGCTGGAACTCCACAGTATATTCTTGAGGGGGTTTTGGAACAGAAACCTGGATATGTCTATAGCATGTTGGCAATGCTCGTGATATAAAGAGCAGATGTCCTCACCTCCACCCACACGATTATGGCTGCCAGTTTTTCTAATGTCTTCTGCCTGATGAACTGTCCAGTTACAAGAGTTTAGGCAGAAAAATATAAATAGTATTTCTGAATTAGGGACGTTTTACTAGATGCTAACCTCCCAGAACTGTGCAATAAGGCAGCACTGGTCAAGGGAAAAAGACAAAGCAGACCAAACCAAACCATGATTTGTCTTGGGGAGGAAATTTAGATAAGTAGATATTTTTAAAAAGGAAATCTCTGAAAGCTCATAATTGTTCAAATTTATTAAGAAGTTCAAAGAATAAGAGGAGAAATACCTGCTTTGAGATAAGACAAAAAGTAACTTGAAAAGTATTAGGAGTAAAAGGAATTACAGTACAAGTTGTTTTCTAGATGGCAATAATAGAACAACAGTCAACAGGGCAGGAAAGATGAGATTGTTGAATAAATATTCTTGGTTTACAATGCAGAAAGAAGTCAATTTTAACACTCCTGTCACAGGAAAGTCATCAAACTTTCCACATCAGTAACAAATCAGGGCCATGGGAAACAATAGCTACTAACGTTAGTTACAGGTGAAATACTGGCATGGAAACCTAACTAGTCAATTAATGAAGCGCTGATGGGGGGAACCCCATGGCTGCTGGTTGGTGTGGTTAGTCGCTGCTCTGTGACTTGGTAATCAGCGTATGGTTATGAAGTCGGACACTTAACAGGCCCCAAATTACCGACTGGAATCAGGACTTACCATCATTTGGCTGTTTTCTTGGCATGGTTCAATTTATTGTGTGTATCCACAACCTGGAAGAGGTATAAAATTATCAATGATAAGGTACCAATGTGCGAGGATGGCAGACGGAGGAGGACAGGGCATTGGAGGCAATAACTGAAGGACACCTTAACCAGCAAGGTGGAAGAGGAGCTGCCCCTGGGCTCCCAGTGCAATGCAGCAAGCTGGGAGAGGGAGTACTGGGGTAACAGATGGGGTGGTTATATGGACCTCGTTATTTTACTTCGTTACCAGGCACACCTGGCTGTTTAGGGATGGCACAGGCTGCTGACCACAAAGGCTGTGGTTCAGTAGAAGAGGTTTCTGAGGGAAAAACAGGCTAGTGATTAATGAACATATAGCTTATAAGAAAGGATTTCAGGGTTCAGTTTATTTAGCTTATCAAAGGGAAGGTTAAGGATGACTTGACCATGGCCTATACACACCCACATGATGAAGTGAACTTTAATAATGGATACTTTCATCTATCAGACAAAGCTATAACAAGGTCAGTGGCTGGAGATAAATTCAGAAGAGTAATTAAGGTACATGTTTTTTAATGTTGAGAGTGATGAACTGACACAAGAGAGCACTAAGAAGCGCGGCGAGTTCTCTAATTTGAAATTTTTTTTAAGAGGTGTTGTTTTTCTCAAAAATATATTTTTCTAATTCAGGCTGCTAGGAGAAATTCAATGCTGAGGCCAAACTATCCGATCACAGTCAGTCCTTCTGGCTTTGCAATTTATAAATCTGATAGTGTGAAAAAGGACACACTGCCAGTAAACCAGTGTTCACAGCTCATACTAAAAAAACAGTAACAGCTATTATTTGTTACCAAAGCATATTTATAAATATGAAATAAGTCTGCACCCTGGCAGATGCGCTGGCAGGAAGCTTGGTGTTAGCGCTGCTCCCAGGATCTTCCTTGCAAATGCCGTGGCTGGAAGCTTAGGCAGCCAAAAAGCATCCTCTCCGTGCTCCCTCTGCATGCAGAGGCCATCCTGTGGCATGGTCCCTTCCTCCCGCTTTGCAAAACTCCCAACATCCTGGGGAGAAAAAAAAGTGGTTTGCTACCGACCACTTAAAATGCCTTTCAGTGCATCAAGCAGCTGTCAAGCAGGACAGGTAGGTGGGTTTCATGCCTCTGACAGCACAGAATTTTTTTAGGAAAGAAGGGTAAGCTCATGCCCACATTGCACATGATCCAGCTGGCGACTTCCCTGGTGCAATGTTGCACTGGCTAGGGAGACAAGTGTCCCCTGGGAAGGGTGGATGAAGCAGCCAAAATGGTGGGAGGAAGAAGGTGGCTGAAATATCCTCACCTTGTCCCAGATGAGAACCGGAGATGAAGACAAGTGCATCTCTTGCCTTCTGAGTGAGCCTCTCCACAGGCTACTCTGGAGCAGCCCGAATTGCAGCCCTGCATGGCCCCTTTTCAGTGCATGACATTAGTCTGGTAATTTCCCTTCACTTTATTGGCTTAGCTTAATTAAACTTCAGTTATCACTTTCCTTCCAATTAAAGATTTATTTTTACTACTGGAATAAATAAAATGATGGGGGCACTGGGAGCAAATGGAAATGGCAATGGGGAAGTTCCTTCTCAATTAAATTTCTTTTGTTAAATTTTGTGTTCTGTAAAACAAATCAAGCTGGGGGTTGGTTCTGCTTTGCAGCCACTGGATTTCCAATAACCTAGATCTTATTATATTGTACAAAAGAGAGACATGGACAGAAAGTTGCCATGAAAAAGAAAGGTTCCCGTTAAATCAAATAACTAAGATTATGTGGGAATGAGATTTCTAAAAGCACAGTTATACAAGAAAGGAGTCTGCAACTTCTACATCAAGTTTATCAAGGCACTCTAGTTCTCTCACAGCATATAACCTATGTAAATGGCACCAATAAAAATATTCCAATTTCCATCTATATTTTGATTACCTTACAGTGAGTACAGAATATAATAAACTCCCAGTTATATAATGAATTCAAATAAACAAAGAACTACCCTAATCCCTAAGCAGGCCTTCCCTAAACGAAATTGAGAATGATTTGGGGATATAAACTCTCTTTGTGTTATTTGGAAATGCATGTTTCATTAGTGTCGTTTGGTTTTGCTGGTATTATACGTATGATATTGGTTCCCGGTGAATAGCTTAAAACAACAGTCAATTGGTAAGTAAGAGACCGTAAGGTTTTTTTCCGTGCAAAGGAAGGAAGTAATTTGCATTTTTATCCCATTAATTTCTTCCCTTAAAATAGGTAAAAGGAAAAAGGAAATAGTTTCCTAATCAAAATGTTTTTGCCCAGTAGAGTTCTGGTAATAAAGAGTAAAAAGCACAAGAAATTTCTTAGAGGTGCAATTGTTAACACTTTGCAGAAGTGCCCCTGTAGCGCTTGTCGTGGCGCTCGCCTGCTTCACCCCCGGGGACCGGGGTGGGGGCTCTGCACTGCTCTTCATCTCACAAAGAAAAGGAGCTGCATGATGCCAGGCTGGAGATACCTTCTCCTTTACATTCATATGTGTCCTGAGCAGCCTTTATAGATTACCCAGTGTTTAAAAGAGGACAAATTACAGCCTAGGTCTATTTACCTTGCATTAGCCGCCGAAAGCCTGTAGGGGGAGATTTCTTATTACTCTTTAAAGTAAGTGAAGCAGGAGAAGGATTGTAACGCTTATGGGTATTATTTCTTGCTGGAGGTTTCCCTTCTTTAAAGGCTCCAGCCTTTAAACTAGATGAAAAGACCAGATGCTACTGCAATATTAAATCTAAATAGATTTTTTATATATCTAGTACTTAATATAAAGATATAATATTAAGTTCTCATCTAAATTAGTAGATATAATTGTTTAGGAGTGAGGTACTTGTCATGATTTCCAGTCTTTAAACCTTGCAGGGCAGGACATCTGATCCTCCTTTCTTGTCTGTCCCTGGGATGGCCTGAAGCAGCAGCTGGTCCTTGGGCGTTGGGCGTTGGGATCGTGGTCTTTGAATTGCACATGCTGGTGTAATTCAGCCCCTTGGAAGATGAGGGAGGGGAGGTGAACAGCAGGATTTCCCTGAGGGTGTACCCTCTTCTGCCACCCAGCCAGTTTTGGTGGTCTCCCCAGGTGGGTGCTGGCACCTCACGAATGCCCTGGGGCTGAATCTGCTGGAGGCCAACCGAGCGATTAAGAGGATTTTGGAAAGAAAGTAGTAAAATGCGACATTTTGCATGCTGGCTGGAGTACCAGCCTAGGAGGGAGGCTGATGGGGGTGGCCACGTCTCTCCTGGGCTCTGCCTGCTTTTGTGCCCCTTACGTAGGGGAGCAGGGTGCTACTCCTGGCCCAGGGTCTTACGGGAGTCCTACCCACCCGGGTCAGCCATGTCCCCCACTCCAAGGACACACTGTCTGCATGACCCGGACATGACGGAGTCTGTGTTGGTGCTGCCGTGGCATTTCTTTCTGTGTAAAGCTCTGCTTTTATCTGTGTCACTTCAAGAAATACCCCGTGTTCTCCAAGGCATTTATTTGTTCAGATTAACCTGACAAAGGAGGTGACTTTATAGCATATTACAGTGAATTTTGTTTTAAAGTGACACCCAGTAGTAGTGATTGAGTATTTTTCATTGGAAACCCGAGAAGAAAAGCACCATAGATCAGGGCACTTTTTATATATAAAGCATACAAATTTCCTCTATTGTAGCAATAATTTGTATCTTTCTACATGTGACCAAAAGCTCTGAGTTTGCAGACACTCATGTACAAGTTTAACTTCACGTGTATGACTAGTCCCTGTATAGGAATGGGATTAGAAACACTGTTGTTAGCAGAAATCAGGAGATGAAAACCCCAAACAGCCCTTTCACACATTTATCCATTACACAGTCCCTGTCTCAGGTATTTGTGTCCCGAGGGGGAGAGACTGGAAATAAAATGGCATCTCTAAGAAATTTGCAATTTATTTTTTTAAGCAGTGAGGAGCAGCTTAGTTACACTGTCTCTACTTCATGGAACAAGAAACCAAACACTGTAAGTGGAAAGGCAAACAATTGCTTTGCTCATGAGAACTTTCAAAATAACACCTTTCAAAGCAAGAAATGCTGCCTTTTAACTCACCAACGTCTGCAGGCATTGCAACGCCCTGTGCCATCCTAAACTTCTGAATTCAGGAAATCCCAAGTTTTTCCACTTGATGGGAAAAAATACCCAGAACATTTAAAATGTGATCCTGTATAATGTAACGGGCTGGTGAATTGTTTAGATTTAAATACTTTTTATATGTCTTTCTGTTATAAAGATGCTTAGTACCTGGTCCTCGTTACAGATAATCTGTAATGTCTCAGTGCCATCCCTGTGACACAGTGTTGCTGGAGAGCACAAAGTCCCCTGAGGCAAACTCTGGGGCCCCAGCAGTGTGGTGACACTGGATGATTCTTTGCAGCCCTCAGCATAGGGCAAATTTGTAGGTAAAGCTGTTTGTGGGTGTAGGGGCAGGCTGCTAAGCCATCTGGAGGAAAGGCATCCTCCGGGATGCTGAAGGTAAGTTACAGCCGTCTCTGGGTTAAGGACCTGGTAAATAAGGAGCTGTGTGGATACAGCAGAAGGTACAATCCTCCACTTCCAGCATCAAATCGTATAGCTAGAAGACTTTGTGGTAGGACTGATCCATCGTACAGCTAGAAGACTTTGTGGTAGGACCGATCATGCCGGAGCTGAGTGCTCGCACTGGGAGCAGGGGGCACATGGAGAGGAGTGGAGCAGTTTGCACCTCACTCAGTGATCGTAGGTAGGATCCCAAATGGATGTGGTGATTCTGCAGGGATCATGGGAACACCCAGGATATTTCATTTTGCATGGCACTTGTGTGCAGTTAGTTCTGATTAGAAAAAAAACCCTAAGATTTTTTGCCTTGTTCTGAGTGCACGAAGCACTCCTCAGGACTCGTCTTGCAGATGGGGAGGCAGGCTCTCATGGAGCTATTAGCGTGCTGCATTGATAGCGAGTGCATTGACCAAGTGGCTTCATCATCGCCATTGCAAGCTATTAGTAAAAGTTCTTTAAGCAGGCCTCCGTACAATGGAGTACACTGTCAATTAAGGGGCTATTCCTCTGCATGCCAGCACGTCAAATAGCCATTGTCTGAGTTCAATAACCCTTTCTAATTAAGTATTTACTAGATTCCACTATTAAGCCACTATTAAGCATTTAAAAAACCTTTATTTATTATGTATTAATCAATAGTCCTTTCAGAGTATTGGATAAGTAAATGAAGTTATTACAGGTACTTTTGTTTTAATACTGCTGAAAAATAGGAAATTTACTCAAAGAAATGCAGGTAAAATTGAAAGTCCTGTAAATCCAAGTAAGAAATGCAGGCTGAGAACTAAATGTGTACATCGACACCCAACGTTAATGCACACGTGCCAGCTTATTCCTCTTTCACCATCCTCCCTTTCTCGTGACAGAAACAAGGGGCTGCTCTCATTCCTGATACTCAGAATGAAGTTTGGATTCCACTCCTTGCATGAGCTCCGATCCTCTTTCCCAATTTCTCTTTCAGCCCGATACAGATCCGGGTGAATAATAATTTCATCTACATGAACATCACTTTGTTTGCCATTAATTTGATAAAGATTTCCCCACCATCGCAATATGTGAAAATGTTTACATAAGGAAACAGCAGTGAATCCAGCAGCCTAATCGGAATCCACAAAGGAACTCTGAAGTGCTTACAATCCTCTGCTCCCTTTTGGATTTCTCCCAATACCTTCACTTAATGATCACAACTCGAAAATGCTCGCATTGAACCAAATGTCTTAGACTAATTATGTGTTAGTATCTGATAACATTTTGCCACAAAAATATTTGTTTGAATGTATCTTATCAAAGTAATGTTTGTGCCCAGGATTAGCCACTGCTTGGCTAAAGATTTATGTAATCAGCTTATTTTAAGATTAATTCATGAAAAAAAAATACAAATACCTATTACCACTTAATTTGTATAATAGATATTTACTATATTTTAACAGTGCAATTAAAAATTAATATGGACTGTAAAACCATAAGGTCATGTAAACACTCCACTATTTATTTGGTAGTTCACTTATCTTTTATCCCAAGATGTGATTATGCAGCCCAGACCTTTCAGGTTTGCAGAATAGAGAAAGGTCACAAGTGAAATGAGATGAATATTCTCAACTCAGTCCTGAGCAGACATGTACACAGCAACGCACTGTCTCCGCTCATTCATCACTCTCCGGCTTGAGAGGTGGCAGAGGTTTCGGAGCATGGAGGTGGATTGATGGAGCCCAAGAGGTGAGTTGTCCCTCGGGTGGGAAGCTAAAGCTACTGAAAGAGCAGTTGGATAAAACTGT
Organism: Aptenodytes forsteri; assembly: GCF_000699145.1. Lineage (NCBI taxonomy): Eukaryota > Metazoa > Chordata > Aves > Sphenisciformes > Spheniscidae > Aptenodytes > Aptenodytes forsteri. Next base: position 25,579,692 of record NW_008795129.1, read on the forward strand.
CTGTTGCCCCAGTCCTTTCTTTAGTTCAGGCTCTACTTTGTGAGCAGACAGGGCTTTTTATGTCTTTGATCGTCAGGGTTTGGCCTTGACTATGAGGCTAAAATGTCAGCAGCTTCAAAGTCTGCTGCATTAGTTTTCTTTATGCACATTTGAGCTTTCCAAAAGTTTCTATTCAGATTATATCCTTAATTAGCTCTTCTTTTTTTTGCATGTTTTTTCTCTATCCACCTGTGTTCAGGCCTGCAGTGTGCCTCAGAAGCCTGATGTATTATTGCAGGCATTGGAAAACAGATCTTGCTGTAAGCTGCCTTCCGAGTGTCCCTCTTCAAAAGATTACCACCGTGATGCGAACTCCCCAGGGGATCACCCTGCAAGGGGCAGGAAGATGGGAAGGGCTGAAAACTCTTCTCTCTTCAGTTTGGTCCAGTTCCAACTCCCACTAAAGTCGATGGTAAAACTATTACTGGGACCCTATCAGCACCCAGTCTTTGATACTCATCCAAAGGGTTGTACCCTTAAAGTCTGCAAAACTAGATTCAAAATCTCCTAGGAATAAACATGTTAGACAGATTTTTGGTAGCATTAGCATGCCTGTTGACTAAAAATAACAAAAGACTAATTTTTTTTTCAATATTTTGGCACTCTAGTTTCAGTCTGAGGTTAAATCTAGAAGGGCACAGGCCTTCAAAGTTAAACACAATTTGTAAATGAGTTTTTGGGTTTTGCTGGTCTTCAAACAAATTTGTGTTTCAAGATTAATTTTAATTCAAACAAAAATATTTCCTTTGTGGAAGGCTCCCAAATTTCAAATTCAAGCCGATTTAAAACTGCAGTTACTCACCTGAATTTCTGAACTCAAGAATTTAAATCCAGAAGAAAAACTTAGGGAATTCTCTCCTGCTGGCTTTTCAGAAGGAGGTCCTAGGTCCTCTATAAGCATAGTCCATATCATCATTTATTAATTCAGGCTTGGCTAGCAAAGCATGGATGTGTCATAGCTAAAAGTCCAGTAAAAGACACATCCATATGTTCAAGGTGCGTCTTGAAGGAAGGAATCCCAAAATGTTTTTTTCTGAGACACACAGGTCAGCACTAAAGAGCTGCTTGCTACTGTCACAGGCCTGATAGCTGAATGTGCCACTAATAACACAGCCAGTGGTAATACCTGACAGGAAAAATTTGCAGGCCCTTGCTTATCAATTGACTTATCAATTATCAAGCAATTATCAATTGGTTATCAATTGTTAGCATATCAAGCCAATTAAACACACTTCTTGTGCTAACACCACTTTCTCAGCAGCTGGGTAACAAATTGTTATTCCATAGTAATTTCCAAGTTTTTAAAATATTTATTTCCAAATAACCATGTCTAGATTAAGTTGGTTTGAAAACCTTAGTATTTGTCAGCTGAGAAGCAATATTGTTGCTCTTAATCTTTACTGGTCTGAAGCTGGCATCACCCGTAAGGTTTGCATTGGTTGGTGGTGCTTGGGGCATCATTACACAGCAGTAAAATGCTCCTATTCTACCAGACTTGACAAAAATAAAACCCCATGAACACAACAGCAAACAAAATTGGTTCCTTGACACTGAGTATGGTAAAATATAATCATAGTTATTCCGGAAAGCTCTGACAGACTATCTGGCAACTTTGAACTGTCTATATAAATCATTAGATTGCAAAACATTTCTGAGGGAAAAACAAATTAAAAGGTCAAGTCTTTAACACACAAACATGCAAAAACCTCCACAATATTAATTATTTTCAGTGTAATGTAATACTAACCATTGCATATAGTTCTGTCACAGAAGAGGAAGAATTTAATTGTGTCAGTGTGATTGTCCTGGGAATTGGGGAGCCTGCCGTAGGTAGGGAGCTTGATTTCAGCCCGTGAACGCATTAGCAGCCTGTATTGAAAAGGCATTTCCATTCCTTGTGTCTGTGCCACCGAAAAGCAGAGGTGTCTACCTTCCACAAGCACCTAAACAAAGAGGTATTATCTTCTCTTGAGCAAGAACAAAAAAACAAAACAAAACAAAACAAAACAAAAAATTAACTGCCTACCATAAGTTAAGTAAGAAATGTGGAAATAATGATTGATGGCAAAACTTTAATGTTTCCTACCTAATGATAGCTTGGGTGATTGCAGACTAATTCAGCATCACAGTTGCTGTCACTGCTATGCTGCTCACAGATGAGCTTCAGGACCTCTTTGAACCTACGGACACAGGAAGCAAAATTTTATGACCTGTTCGGTGGTCAGCATACACTTGTGAGATGTTCTCATATCAGTTGTGCTTTATTTTTGTTCTTGTCTTGCAGTGAAGAAAAGTGCTCCCAAAGCGTGGTAGCTTTCTGTTCACTTAGGCGTTTTGTTTGGTTTAGTTTTTTGTTTAGTTCAACTCTAGATAGCGAGCAAGAAATATTGGTTTGTCATTGATATTTTCCTTTAGATTTGTGTTGTTATAACACAAAATTATGAAAACCATGTAGCAGTTTCAGGTTAATTTGTAGTTATATTTGCTGGCTTATTTCATTGCATTATTAAAACATTTAGTACCGTATGTGTCATTAATATTCCAAAAAGTAATTAGCATATTTACTCAAAAACAATTAGGAGCAAACATTGCTTCCCTTTTGTAAGTGATAAAATATTTATGGCTGGAATAAACAAATGGAAAACCAAAAAGCACTTTGAGGTGTTGATTTCATGCAGAGAAAACAAAACAAAAAAACCACCCAAAAGCAAAAAGGAGAAGACGCCTTCCAGCCTCCAGCCTGCCCCTGGTGGGTTTCTGGTTTGTCTTCCTCTTGAGGATGTCAGTCATCATGTCACCATTTTAAAACAATCAAGTTTTCTTCTAGTTTCCCCATATTGTAGTAAAAGAAGATAGGAGAATTAGGCAAAATTGTGTAAATCCCACCTTGGAGCCAGCTTTGTGTAGACCTTTCCTGTGAGACACAGTCATGGTGGACACCGGTTTGAGGGTCTTGATACCAGGAACAGGCCTCAGAAATGGAAAAGCTAAAAACGTGATTGATCCTGTTGCAGTCATGCTTCAACAAATGCATTGTTTTATGTGAAATGGAGGGCAAGGAAAATGAGACAATACAAAAGAGCTCCCTCTCTTTCTGCTGGGCTTTTAGAGGTCTCATTGAAAGAAGCCATGTAACACTATACTGCAATAAATTTTCGACAGTTGTAAATATTTGACTAGAACTTCAAAATAAGATTAACCAGTTGGCTTTAAGACCTCGTGGCCATTTACTCTCGCATTTCCTTTGCCTAACTGCATCCTTCAATCAACTCTGTTGACACACCAGTTAATACTCAGGGGGACATCCCACCTATCAACTTTTCCAACTACAGCACCTACCGAATGGATGAAGCTATTTCAATTACCATTGCACTAATGCTCTGTTGGGTTAGTTTTTTAATTTGTTAGCAGGACAAGCACTTTTCCAAGTGCTTAGTAAGTGGTTTTGTGCTAAGGCACTAAGATATCAACAGGGACTTTATGTGGAGTTTCCTGGTTGCTCTATTCTTTTGTATTGAAGAACAAGAAACTCAACAACAAGACACAAATCCTTTGTTTTCTTCTTTGCAGAGAAATAGGTTGTTTGCAGTGATTTGAAAAGAAACCAAAACCCCAGCCTGGCCAGCTTGGATCGGGTGCTGCTGGGATGGAGCGAGCTGGAAAGCGGCTCCTGCGCAGGTTTATAAATAGGCTGCGTTTCTCATCCTGAAACATTGCTCCACTTTGCCGGTTGTACTGTAAATTAACACGCTCCTCTTTAAACACAGTCAAAAGAAACAAAATACATATGTAACACTGCTGCCTTGAACACGTGAGGGCAGGAAAAAAAAAAACCTTCTGAAATGCGGAAAACATTTGTTTAAGTCTCCAAGGAAAATGAAGTCAAACCAAACAAGCATATAATATAGATGTACGCCTCATGGGCAAAGTTACCTCTAAGCCCATATGTTTTAACAAATTAAGAGGTAAATAATTTGCTGAAGGTACAGTTCAGCCACGTCAGAACACCTCTGGAAATGAGATATCTCTGTGTTTCAAGTAGTGTTTCTTATCAAAAGATTTATTTATCTACTTTTTAGAAAAAAACCACCTTGTTTTGTCTCAAGGAATACCACAGTAAGTAACTATTAACCCTTCAGGGTCTCCACAAATGATGTGGTCATTTGAAGTCTAGCCTGCTTTGCTGCTCTTGTATCTGCAAGCAGCTGAGACAGATTGATAAAATTCAGGTTTTCAATAGGCTAAAGCCACCAGGGACTTCCTCGGGAATGAAAAGAGACACAGAAAGGTTACTACATGTATCCTAGAGTCTGGTACATAATTCTACCACTAAAACTTTAATTTATGAAAAAAATGCTAGTGTGGTCCCCAAATGGTTAAATTCCAGTCAAACTTTTCATTTTAGTTAGTCATGAATATATCTAACATACAGAGGCCATCAGCATCTTGCCACTAGAGACTATAAAGTCTACTTACATAGGGTTCCTGGGATTTTTCATGTTCTTATGGAAAATATCTCTGAAATCCCCGAGCTGAAAATTTTGATCTCATTTGTGGATGTGAGTGATGCTGAGAAAGGGTTGAAGAGTGAAGAGAACACTTTTCTCGCATAATTTCATTTGTCAGGAGAATCTTGCCGCTGACATTGGAAGAGTGATTTAATTGATTTTAATCATACACCTGAGATTGGGAAATTGAGCCCTCTGTCCTGAAAAATAATTCTAGGCTTCCATGAGAATGTCTAATTTGCAGCTAATAGTTTTTTTTCTTGAAGTTTTATTATGAAGTTTAGAAAATACAGATCAAAGGCTCGCATGTAGAACTGCTTATTGCAGCCAGAGACGTCAGCAAATCGGGGTCGTTGTGTTTCGATCTTTCAGCGGTATTAAAATGCCCATCTGCCTGGTGTGTAATGAAGTGCTGCCGTGATTTTGGACAGGCAGGAAAACAAAAGCTCTGACTAAAGAGCGCATTATGCCTTCATAGAAGAGATACTTTTATATGCTGAGTACAGCCTGGAAGACTCAGAGAGCTGCGATACCTCACCACTGTTAATGTTTAATCCTTGAATTTAGCCTGCCATTGAGTATAGTGTTTATAAGTTGCTCATAGATGCCAAGGAGAGACTTCTTGTGTGCTCCAGTATGCTGCAATGATTTATTCTAAATAACTAAATAACTAATTTTTTATCTCTTGGTTCAAAATAAACACCGTTATTCAATTACAAATATTAATACTTAACACCAAAATGAAGCCAGATAGCTTTTTGGATTATGAAGAACCAGTGTGTCTTATGGTTTTCTTCCACAGTAAAATCTCCATGAACTTTATTACCTTTATCAGCTGTTATTCAGAGGGGATTACAGTCAGCAAGAAGTTTTCCTTTCCCCAGTGCTTGAACACTGAGGAAATACTTATATCGCTCCATGCACCTTGTACATGTTTGGGTTGTAAAACTCAATAGTCACAATATTTTCTGTAACAATACTGAAAGTTTGCATATTGGATTTGTATTCAGAGAATTTTATATTCCAAAACTGTCCTGACAATACTGTTAAATAGCCGGTAATTTTTCAGTGCTCCCTCTTGTATGGAATCTAGAGAAAATGGCATTATTGATTACATGGCCACTTCAGGGAGATGGGAACCTGCAGGAGTAACTGGCATAAGAAGTTTTGATTTGGCATAAGGGTTTAATTTAAAGTGGGTGCTGTTTTGGGGCTGATACAAGGCAAATGACACTTTTCAGTTTGGCACTGAGGACTCAGAAGTCTTCCAATCTGTTTTAATCTGATGCTGGTTTTATGTGATGGCTGTAACTTGAAATCTTATTTTTCTGCTGAGGAATCAAAATCGTTGGGGCAAGCTTGGACTGGGTGATCTGAAGGATTCAGACTTTTGTTTTCTGGATTTAGTGTTGTCCTGTCAAAACTCTAAAACCTTTGAGAATTTGCCGTCTTTCTTGCTTTTTTGGCAGCAAAGACACTAACGAAGGAGACACCATAAGGAGCTGATAAGCATGTGATTAGTGTTATATCTGCAGCAGCAAAAATATTTATAGTGAAGGCCCTGCACAAACAGAAATATCAGCTCCTGTTGAGGCAGGGACAGTTTACCTTTTGGCACAGCTGCCAAAACACAAGAATACCTTTTTTGCCCATATTAGTGAGGATTTGGGGTCCCCCCGTCAGCTAGGATAAATTTGGATGAGTCCTGCTGATGCAAGTTTAACAGAGGTGTTGCTGCTTGCCGGAGCTTCGGGCTCCTTTGTAGAGGGCTTCTTGCTTCTGCAAGTGCCAAGACACAGCGAATAAGTCTCTGAAACAGCTGTTTGGTGGAGTGGAAATTTTCATACTGGGGCAAAAGAAAGCAAAATAGAACCCAACATGCATGAAACTTGCCTTCGGGTGCTACGGCTGGGCACAGCTCCATTATAGTCAACACAAGTGTGAAAATTTGCCCTGGCTGAAAATCTGCTCTGGGTATGAATTATCAAGAGAAATTACTCTAAAGGGGCTGTGCATCCAAGTGACCAGTCCAGCACACTAATTTCATCCAACTCTTCCGTATTCAATAAGATACAAGGCATTATTCTGCTACCCAGGTAAATTCAGTCTGCTGAAGCAGTTTAGGGGAGGACAGGGAGGTGAAGACCGGCCGAATGTCTGTCTTGTGAGTTATTTTAAGCATGTGCAGCACATGAATGTTTGCAGTGAGGGAATATATTTAGCAAGCAGGCCCCAAATGCTTGTATAATAATTAGTTAATGTTTGTAAAGCAGTTTGAAGGTGACCAGAGCTGTGTAAGTGTTAAGTGTTATTATTATATAAAATGGTATGGCTCATTGTACTCCTCTAGCTGTAGCAACCACAACAATCTTGATGGTGCCTGTTAATTTTGCTGACTCTTTTATCATTACCCTCCATTGGTGATTAAGTGTCATTTGTCTTATAATTTTAATGTTATCTTTAACACACATAATAAAGTTTACATAATTATACCCTATTAATATAATTTGCATGCATGTTACTGGCAAAGCAAAGAAAATGTTTCATCACCCAGCGTGTAATTTGGCTTATTTAACCATTTCCTTTAATTTTCATCAATAGATCAGCATGCCTTATAAATGGAGATAACATCAATAAATTCACTTTTCAAGATTCTTATCTGTATTAAGTCTCTAAAGGTCTCGGTAGCAGGACTACGAAGTGCTGAGGGGGGAATGTTTCTGAATGTCTGCTATGGGAAGTTTTAAAAATTCACACTTTCTTCAAACAAGCATGGGTCTTCCTAATGAAACCTCGGAACAAGGTGCTCTCATGAAATCTTTGAAAGTGTGTATGCACTGTACTTCATAGCTGAGCTATAACAAGACTTTAAATGAGTAAACAGTGTTTAGATTGAACATGAAAAGAGTTAGCATGAAAAGACAGGTTCAAAATATTACATGATGCTCTGCAAAAGTGTAAATGTGCCTGCCTTTATTTTTTTTCTCTTGGTAAATGGCAAGCGTTTACAACCCAACTAAAACAGTACCAAGAGAAATCCTGTGTTTGCTCTTTGGAAGATATTCAATAAATTATAGTGAGCTGCAAATGTCACTGGATTGGGAACTGTAAGAGCTTTACCTTTAAGTCTTTAAGTAAAGACTTGCAGCTGGTGCAGTGGCTAGGTAATCCCTAATGATAAGCTGCTTTTAATGTGGGGGTGAGGCAGTTTTCACACAGATTTTACTGCATTAACCTTACTCTAGGTACAGTGCAGGTGTGCACAATATTGTGCTTTGCAGCCTTCCCTACTTTATTCTTCCAGTGTATCTGAAGCCTGCTTTAACAGATCCTCTTATACCATGGTGAAAAGATTGCAGTTCAAGCCTATTATCAACAAAAACCTGCCAAAAGGGCTACATTGTCAGACTTTATGATGGTACTAACTATTCTGTTGTTCTCTGGAGACCAAACTTAGACCATTAAATTCACTTCATTTGTGATTTCAGTGACCTGGGCTGCAGACATAGGTCTTTTCATGTAAAATGCTAGTACTAGAATCAATGGTACCATCTAGTTCTCCTTAAAGTATATCATAAAAGTGTAATGGTACTCTTCTAAACAAAAGGTGACACTACTCTTGTATAATACAATTATATGAGGATGATGTTTTCAGCGGAGTTTATTTGATATTATGATGTGCAAAGACTTTACACATTGAAATAAACTGCGTAGCTGAGTTCACTCCATTATTTTCAATAGACTGACTATATTGTCTGCACTGGAATATAGATAATTTTCATACAGTGGGGAGCTATTTTCATATCCTTTCCATGAAATAGATGAGATTATAAACAGGCTGGGATTACTCAAAAACCAACACAAGCCATGTCTACAGACCCATTTAAGACAAAGGCTGCCTCTGAAATGGTCTCCTTTGATAGGGAGGCTCCCAGGACTTGCTCCGTTTATTTGACAGATGACAGCTATTTATAGTAAATGTGTAACATTTTTGAAAATTAAAATTTTACTAGTAGAATTTAGGGGTTATTTTCCACTCGAGGGACTAACATTTCTGTTGAAAGACCTTTTTTATACAGGCACCATCTTCAGTGTTAAACCTATTTGTAAACAAACCCATTGCGATAGCTCATTGTCAAACGGTGAACAGGTTTACAATTAAAGAAATTGCTGCAACAAAATAAATGGAGAGTTATTATGGCTGCCGGTATGTTCACATTGCTGCACAAGTGGGGAGACACTGCTTGTACCACAGACACTGGGAGCTTTTTGCAGCAAACTGGGGTTGAAAATAAGCTCTCACCTTCCAAGCCAAAGGCAATGCAAACTGTGGTGTTTGCCATCGGTTTGCAACCAAACCAAAAAGCTCACCAACAACAAATTGCAGGATTGTTCAACACATCACATATCAGGGTGTTCTCCCCCACTACCCACCCCTTTTTGGACCACTTTCCCATTTCAAACGTAGGAGAGAATTTGCAGGGGGCCAACTCTGATGCGGGGTGAGGGTGATGTGGTGTCTGATCACGTCTTTTGTGCTCTTTGCAGGAATTGGGAGACTTCAAGGTGTTATATGGAGAGTTACTGCCACCCCCAAAAGGACATTGAGAGGAGGCCCGTGGATGATGTTAAGGGTAAGATATGCTGCACAAATTCAGCATCATGCCGAGGGGGCTGGGGGTGGGAAGAGTGGAGGTGTGGAGGCTGTGCTGAAGACACAGCAGTGATCAGGGACCAGCCACCACCTTTGGCATTGCATTGCTCAGCGTAGACGTCTGCTATGGAGACGTGGTTTCTTTCCTGCTGCAGTGTGGCTCTGGGCTGGGATCTTGCCCAAAGGTCTGGTATGCATTTCCATTTTTCCAAAATAATAATAACATAAATATATGTTTAAAACCCCAAACTCACAATATGAAAGTATAAAAGGTCTTAACCTAAATAAACATCTTTAAAATTCCCTGAGGGAAGAGACCAATTTCACTGTGTGCAGTGACAAGGGATGAAATGGTCGGGAACCGCCATCAGTGCAGCACCCAAGCAGGCTGCTCGGACTGAGGCAGCACGCTTCTCCAGCAGACACCAAAGGGTAAAAGCCAGAGCCAACATGATTCACAGCACCACAAGAACTGGGTATATATCCAAGCACCTTGTCTCCTATAATATTGTTACCTAAAACATGTGAGGATCAAGAAGGAAATTATTCCAAATTAAATACTTAAAGGTCCACTTGTTGGAGATTTTGTTTGACAGACCATCAGTGATATACTGCTTGCTCTCCCAACCTTGCTGTTGTGGCTCCCCATAATGGGCCAAAGGTTGTGCACACTCCACCATCAGGGATGAGGGATTTTCTCCGTTGGCATGTTTTCCACAGTCTCAGTTCATTGTTCCTGATTTCTTACTTAAACACAAAAATACAAAAAGGCATCCACTCTGGAGAAGAATAGAGCTCTCTAAGGGCCAAATGCTACTCTGACTAACCATTGAAATGTATCTGTGGTCACTTCACCTCTTCCCTTATAGCTGATCTTGGCTTCACTTCCCTGGTGAAGCCGCAGCGGCATCATGAGCTTCACCTCTCCTGCATAGCCATTCAATGCTACTGCCACTGCTCATCTGCCTCTGCTTGGCCTCGGTGGCACGGCTTGTCACATGGGGTTACAGCCTGGAGCGGGTTAAAGGGGAACAAAATCCCCAAGAAAAGACATTGCTCACAGGGAAAAGGGAGGGATCCTGCCGTTTCCCCAACAGGTTCCTTTTTTCCTTTCTGCTCTTGTTCTCAAAGAAAACTTAAGTCTTGTTGCTGGAATAAAAAGTTTCTCATTACACAAGTTAACGGTTTTTTTAGCGTTTCTAATTCTGTCTTTGAAGACATTTCCCTCCTTTTCCCCCTTGCAGAGCTTTGTTCGTCACCTCAAAAGCAATAAGACATTAATGTGAGATGTAGCAGAAGGCAAGAGTGTTTGCTCACCAGTGCTGTGGTATTACTGCAGGAAGTTATTTCCTTATATTTTAGCTGCCTTATCTTTTCCTTTTTTTCATAAATATGAGGAAGTAATAGTTTTGTCCCCATTGCTGGCTGTCTGGATGCTCACCCCTGGAGACAGGAGGAAAGCATGACCAAGGGGATGGGTGCCCATCGGCAGTGACCAACCTTTCAGGTGGGTTGCATAGAAAAGACAGCAGAGATGAGATTAAAGCAAGAGCAACTTCATACTAATTGTGCTACTTGGTTATACAGGGCCTTGCCTTCTCCTAGTATTATCTTACACTGTGTTCAGAGGAGAAAGGGACTAGGGAAGCAAATAGGTCATTTCACAGGGTGCTAGTGCTACAGCCAAAGTCAAGCAAGAGTAGCCTGTGTCTGGCCATTAGTGCAGGTTGCCTTATGAATGGTTTTAATTAGTTATATCAGGGAGAGCTGGGAACCCAAAGGGCAGGCTCTTTACTTCTTCCCCCATTGAGTGTTTGCTGTTTCTTTTTTTAATGTCTACTCTTGATGAACTAAAGTCTTGGAACTAGACAAATGTTCTTAATTAAACAGAGGCAGAAGCAGATACTCCATGGATATCAGGAGTTTCCTCAAACATAACATTTGAAGGACATCAGGCTGCAAAAAGCAATTTCTCATGTCATCCAGTGTTCAATACTGTACACATATACCATTTTTTTTAAATTATAGATTTATCCATAGGCCTGGTCATTGGTGGTGACCCAATGGGAGAAAGCAATAGGAAATTTTTCATTACAAAAATTAAGTATTTTTAAATGGAGAGTAGAAAAAAACCCTAAAAATCCCAACACTTGGACCTATATTTCTTTCAATTTGATTTTTCTTTATAATTAATACAAAAACATTATTGAACCCAATACTGCTTTGGCCAAACCTTACCATGTCTCAGAAATAGCAAAATATGGGAACAAATAGGTAGGGACTTTTATATATATATATATATATATATATATACTGGACTTTTTTTTCTTTGTTTCATACACCAATTTATTCCACAAAAGAGAAAGATTTTCTCCAAATGCAAAATTTTAATAATCTTAATAAGAAATTTCAGCTGTTAAGTTAGCAGGTCTGTTTGCCACTTGCCTCACTAATTTGGGACAAAACAAACTGGACTGATCTGATCCAGTATCCTGCAGAACCTCAAAAACACAGACTCGAGCTTCCCGTGTCCTTAAATGCAAAGATTTATTTTCCAAACGCCGATAGTTGCAGCTGTAGGGGGGCTGCGTGTGACTCGCTGGAGACCACTTTGAACCTGCAGCAGCACGTGGCTCAGTGCCTCCCTCCTACCTTCATCTGTGGACCAAAAAAACAGTCAGCTCCAGGCTCCATCCCTTTCCCTTTCAGCAAAATTGGGGGAGGCAGAACCCCCTGCACGTGGGGTGTGGGGGTCATCGTGATCCCCACGCCAGGCTACCTGTTGAGACTGCAAAATCGGGTGACATGAGCTGAGCCTCGTAGCAAAAATCCCTCTGAATTGCTCTCAGTTTGAACACCGGTGTTCATTCTTTTGGAAAGTTAATGCTTTAGGCAGAGCTTTTCTACAAGCTTTTACACCATATGTGTATACATTATACCTCCAAATTGCCTCCAAGCTGACAGTCTTTCGGGTGCATTAACTACTTTACTACCAAAGGGGCAGCCAGATTAATACATAGTTTTAAACTGCTGAAGCAAAATACTTCAGAACGGTCTTTTCTGCAAATCTTTGACTTAGTGTTCAAATCTGAAAACAAGCCCATCAGCAACAACTCAAGTCCATCAAAATACCTTAATGCCTTGATTGATAAATACGGCATGTTTACACTGTGACTACTGCATGCTATTTTCTGTCAGCGCTAATTTATCTGAAAGTCTTAACCTGTATGTTATAAATTCAGTAGCATTTTATAATGAAGGCTGTTGAAATAAATCACTCCCTGAAAATAATATTCAAAGAAGTCGGTAAAGTCTTTCGCCACACGGATTCCGGCGTATGAATAGCTGTGACACCCAGACAGACAGACACATTAACCTCTTAGAAATCCAGAGAATCTAAGCCTTTTAAGTGTTGCCGCATGCAATTCTTCCATAAAAAGAGGCATATAGCATTAAAGCTCTCTATCACAAGTGGCTTTAATATTGAAAGCCTCCACCGTAGACAGATGGAGAAAGGTGGAGTGGGGGGAAGAAGGAGGAGAACAGACATCTATCCTGTATGTATTTATATTATTAGGCTCAGATTATTATTATTTTTACTGCCGGCTTCCCTTCTGTTTGCAAGTGAATCAGTTTTTGTCTCCAGCATTTCTCGGGGCACACGAGCACGGACCTCAGCGGTACATAGGGCTCTATTAAACCACCGTTCAATAGTTTGGTGATATTCAGACAATATTGAAACATTCCCAAATGAACTTTGCAGGGAGACATTTTCATTCGCTGCCTCCCTCCTCATGCATATTAACAAATGGTATGCAAGGCCTCATTTAATTCACTGATTTTACATTCGGATCACTTTCTCTTTTACAGCTATTTTTACCGGGCTTCATTAATCTTTGTTGAATACAATGGCATACATCTTTAATGCGGCCGCTGTCAAGTCATATTTCAGTAAGAGCTGCAAACTGAATGACAGCAAGCAATATTAATAAATTTAACATAGACTATATCAATTTTTAACAGAATGAATGTGGAAAGCTAAATGTATTATTTTTCGTTTAAATCATAGGGGTTTATCACCGGTTAAGTAGCAGAGATTTCGGGAAACTTGTGACGTGCCGTACAAATAGATTTACATCTCATTAATAAGTAAATTAGGCAAATGCCTTTCAAGTTCAGACAAGTACATAAGTGTAATCTCCATATTAAAGGAGTAGTCTTTGATAAACCACTGAGGAATTGCAGCAGCCAACTATGTGACATGTTGCCAGTGCCTGAACTCTTCCACATTCCCACCTTTAATTACACTGGTTCATTACTAAAGAGATAAGTGTCTCTCCAGTTAAGATTCTATAAATGAGCAGCATGCGGGATCCTCCCAAATCATTTTTGCAGAAACCATGAAAAGGTGGTAACAGTTATGAAAAAACGAATTATCACCTGCTCTCTTTCTTCCTTCCCTGTAATAACATTAAAATATTAAGATGAATTCCTTTTAAATCTCGGAAAGAAATTGTCCATTAAGAGATGTTATTTTGTTTAAGAAAGAAAGAAGCGTTAAAAAAAGAAAAGAAAAAGAAAAAAAGAAAAGAGAAAACTCTTCTGAATTTTTTTTAATTTCCCTTCATAAATCCCAACAGAGATAATTTGCTGTAAAATTTAAACCCAGTGAGAACTTGTCTGTCTGTGTTAAATAAAAAAGTTACGGTTGGTAGGAGACATGTTTTTGCAGTAGCTTTAGCGATTATAGGAAATTACATGCAAAGCCAGAGTTCTGATCCTAAGTTAATTTATAATTGGAAAAAACTTATTAATTAGCTATGTCATTCTAATTAAGAATTAGAGGAGTGTGCATTAGAAAGTCAGTCAATATCCAGCTGACAGAATTTAAAAAAAAACACAGAAGTCTGCAAGCTCCGTAGCTCTGTCCACCGTCTCCCCTGTCATCTTTTTAAGGATTTTTCTGATGCCTAACAGAAATTAGCCCATTAAATACAGATATCAAAGGAAATAAATTGGGAATTTTGTCATGCTGGAAAGTAAACCCCTAAACTGAGCTGGGAGAGGTCCTTTCCAGGGCACCTTTTGCACCTTTCAGGGTAATCCTGAAATGCAGCTCATGTCTGGAGGGCCCCGTCCTCCTGCAGCCAGGAGACAGCAATATACACCTGCGTGCGGTGGTACCCATCGTCGCACACTTTCCAATACCCAGACAATCGATCTTCCTACAAAAAATACCAAAAATATTCATGAATAAAGACAAAGGAAGTAACTCTGAAGCCCTGTCATGTTTGCATGGGGAACGACTACAAATTTTGCCAATACAATTATGTACAAACAGTGTGCGGGGACATGTACGTTTGCCTACATATATATATTTCCCATACCGCCAGCCTCAGTCCTCTCGGTACGTTCCCCCTTTAGGCCCTTTTTCTGAGACTATTATAATTCATTCTTTAAGAAACACCCCATGTGTAAATATTTTTTGTTAATGTTTTTGTCTGTCCAGTGTGCTAGAATTTTAAAGAGCGCTTTAATATGAAATTAAATAGAAAGTTTGGACCTCTTTGTAATTAAAATTAATATGCATGTTACTGATACAGGCTCCATAGGTTTAAAATATACTTTTATTTAGACACATATTGAAAGGGAGGCAGCTGCAGACTCTACTGAATGTGAAACACAGCCTGGATGAAAATGAAACCAGTTTTTCGCATTAAGAATTGGCAAGGCTGGAAATACAAAAGGAGAAGTAAAACTCAAAAAGCTAATGTCTCAGATAATTGCACCCTCCAAAAAAATTAAAAAAAAAAAAAAAGATTAAAAAAAAAGCTGTGATGGAATTCAGTTTACTTATTTGAATACCAAAAGATGAAGCACTCCTAATGATATAAAAAATCTTTTGCATTAGCAAATTTCTATTCTGTATTTGTTTTGCTAGCACAACACAATATTCACTTAATATGCTACTAGTATCTTATCAAGTTAATGATCTGTTGTATGTATAGAGTAAGCTTGTTACTCATTTTAAATTAGATAAAAAACCAACACTGTATGGAAATCTGAATACTTCGGATTTTTATGAAATTATAGGACTTTCATGCTTTAACAGTCTATAGACAGCCTTAGCAAAATAGCAATAGTTAACTTTGTTAATGTGACACTATAGATACAGATTCTGCTTAGTCTGATTTAATGGATCTCAAAAACAAATTGTAGTATAGAGAACATCTCCATTTTCGGGTCCTCTAGCTCAAAATTTAAAGATTACTTTATCAAATGTATCCAAGCAGTTGGATTTCAAAGCAGCTAATATAGGGTACCCCTGCTCTGAATATGCCAGCTCTTGCAGACTTCATTGGGTGTCCAAGTAGACTAATGCCAACTGCTCACGACATTCACTCCTGAGGCATATATTTGCATATTTTTAGAAAAAAATATTTCTCAGGCAAAGTGCTTAAGCTTATGGAAAAAGGTAAATATGAGCAGAGTTAAATCCTACAGTCATTTAACATCCTTTAGCAGGCCTATACCTGACACTGGTCCTTGCTGCAGTTCTTCTGAGAGCCTCCTACATATGCATGCCACACACAGCCACCTAATTAATGGTAGTCTAGAGCCTGAAGATGTAGTATTTCTTATCAGTTTAGAAATAGCAGACAGATGCAGGAAATACGGTGTCACGCTTCTCAGAAGAATTCTCCTTTGTGCAATTTGTTCACTTTATCCTGGTCAAAAAGGAGCACAGTATATTCAACTTAGGGAACCACTTGTGCTTTGCATGCTTGGAGCACGGCTGTGCCCGCTGAGTGTAAGTCAGCGAGCAGCACCCACCCTCTCCACCTTGCCCAACTCTGCTGCCCCACCGAGAACATCAACTTCATGAATCTTCAGAGCTTCACAGGTGACATCTGAGCCCCAGTAAAATAAGAATAAAACATCCTGCTGGTGTCCCCAGGACCTCACATGGTCCCAGGAAGTTCAGACCCTTGGATCTTTGCTGGCAATTTTGCAGAGCAAGGCAAAGCGGGCTTGGGTCCACACCAGCTAAAAGCAGCAGTGTTTCACCAGCACAGCCTCTGTGCATTTCTCCAGACCATTTAATGAGAAAGTCAGTACCTTTACATCCACAATTCAGTCTAAATCAATACTTTTTTAACATATTCATGTTTTAGCCACCTACTTGTTGTTTTCTTGCAGCTCCAGCGTAACCCCAGACTCATCTGATTTTCCTCTCGGGTCTCCTTTGTTGATGTGACCCCACATGCCTGCGAAGGGGTCTCCCTCCTGGCAAACCCCACCACCCTGAGGCAAGACGTTAAGCCCATTTGCTTACTCTAGCTGAGATATTTGGTATTGACTGCACAAGGTGCTGCAGATTTCTCCTGCATGCCGGGAGTGCAGGCAGCAGGGATGGTTGGGAAAATGTCACGACAGCGATGTGTGATGGCCTGAGCTCCAGGCAGATTGTTTCTGCCTCCTTTTGGAGCATTTCAGAGGGACATTTCTCAGGCTGGAGTGCCACACATGATAGATCTGCAGTGGCAGTGGCATGTTTCGGGTCTCCCCACTCTCCTTTTTCATGTGTGGGTAAAAGGAAGCCACTGCCTGGCATCACCCGCTGGGGACATGGAGAGAAGATGCTGGTCTGGACAGAAGGAAAGGTCTGTGAACAATAGTGTTTGCAATCATCTCAGGGAAAATAGACCCCCCTCATCTCATTTTTCATTATTTACAGATGCTTTATGCACAGTTTCAAAAGACTGGCTAGGGATTACTCCTTCTTCTCTTGAGCCAGGCTGAAGTTTAGATGTGCGGCTATTTGAGGGGGGAAAAAATGGAGAAAACACTAAGGTTTTTTTGTGAGTGACTACCCAAGAACTGGTGTAAGTTTCTATGTTTGCTGAAGAAGTTTTCTTCTTAAAACATCACTGTAAAGGGACGTACAGGGTGAGTTGCAGGCACTGAACACCCTGCGTTACCTCCTGGTGCTGCAGCATGGGTGTGTTTGTATTGTCCCTCAACAATCACTGGAAATGGGACTCACCAGCACCAATTAATTACACCCTTTCATTACACAGATGAATTAGACTGGCCCCAATCAATAGCATTAATGAAATGTCATTTACTCAAAAACCACCCCTTAAGCGAAGCGCACCAGTGATGCTGAGCCAGGATCCCGTTGTTGGGGCACTGAACTCGTTGTGTGCCTCCATAGGTGATGCCAGAGCCACTGCTTGGCCGGCACCATGGCAGGGACTGACAGAGCACCACCGGACGGGCAGAGCATCGCTGGACGGGCAGAACATCGCCGCGCCGCCACCACAGTGATGCTGCAAAAGAGCAAACTTTGGCTGTGCTCCCTTTTCAAAATGCAACTATGTAAAGGTCACAGAGGAGGAGATGAAACTAGGAGTTGTAATAAGGAAGGAGAAATAAAAAATAATGACAGAAATAAATTGTCATAAGAGGGGATACAGTTATGATTTATTGTGATATTCTACAAATTTGGAGGTGATTAAAAGCCACCTAAAATTCACATTAACAAGTCACATAAAAATGGAATTAAACTAGTGGGCATAATGTGGCAGGGTATAAAGAAAAATCATGACAGAAATAAATTGACAGAAGAATGATACTATTCAAGTTTTACTCTGTCGCGTCACACTGACAGGAGACTAGTATTTTAATTTCAGAGTTGTGGTTGAGTTTTTGGAGTTCATTAAAGGCCCACATTAAGAATCTCATAAAAGTGAGAAGAAATTAGTGACCATAATGTGGCAGAGGAAATAAAGAAACAATAATGACAGAAATAAATTGACAGAAGAATGATACACTTAATGTTTCACTCTGACACCCTCTATTAATAGGCCGCTGCAAGCTGGAGCAAATGTCATTCATATTTTAGCCAAAGTATACCACTAATTAGGCTGGCTTTCTGCACTGGAATTAAATTTGAGATCCCTCACCTTTAGAGTGGGATCATTTGAATTCGAAAGAAAAGAGCTGGTGACAGAAAAAAAAACTTTCTGCTTGGGCTCTTCTAATGAGATAAAATTCCCCCTTCTCCCCATTTCCTAGCTATAATTGCTGATTATGTTGTTACACAGGAGCGGCTCTCCGCTCTCTCCTCCCCATCATTATGATTTAGTCTGGCATATCGGGGTGCTTCAAACACGGACTGAAGTGGTTTGAGTCTAATTTAGCACTCATTTAGGCCGCAGGTACCGACGAAGGTAAACACCGCATTGTTATAATTAATTACCCCTTAGGCCTAGCCAGGCCAGCTCTGTTTCAGCTGACCCTTATAATAATAAGGCTTAGGGGCATATTGTATTTCTTTTGACAGATTAATTAGAAATTCAGCCGTGGAGGTACAAAGCAACTCTGTCATGAATATTTAAATGGACTGACACAAAAAATCATGAAAGGGCTGCTGAACTACATGACAGACAGGGGATATTAGCCAAGTGATTCTAATCAATAATCTCTTGATCTCTTACATATTAATACACTGCCTGCTGTTATTAAGCTCCATAATAAGGAAGGGGAGAGAAAGTTAGTGTAGCTCTGCTGTAGGGCTCACCGGGCCCCCAGTGTATACACTAACTGACGGAGAAAATGCACAGAGGAGCCGAGCCTCAGCCTCTTCAATCTCATCCAATCTTAAGGAATGGCAGCTCTGAGCATCGCCGGCCGGATAATTATTGGCCCTGACAAGGTGAAGGCGTTTGCAGGCAAATGAGATGGGAAGTAGGATAAGTCCCCAGACCACCCAGCGCAGGGCACGCTCAAAACCAACCGCGCGCTACCGTTTGGGCTTGTATTTGCTTTAGCAGGGGAAATATGGGAATCACAGCGCTTTTGAGTCATGTTGAAGGGTCAGTGACAGTCGAACACCGGGAGCTTGCTGTTACTGTTGTTAATGTTAACTTTAACACCAAGTCAACTGGATTTACCCCTGGTCCCTTTGCTCATCTCCTATAACATCAAGGCCACTGAGTGAATTAAGCAGTGTAGTAGAGCTGAATATCATCTAAATTCATTACAGCTGGTTCCTCCTGTAAATGGGGGAGGAAGCTACACGCGTTGCTCTGGAAATGTGCCGCCGCCACATCACCAAAGACTTTCTTTGTGCTGCACAGGCTTGGGGTTGGTTAGAGAGTTAGCCGCAGCAACGCGCCGGTGCTGGATAAAGGGGGTTAGTGTAATGAGAGCTGTAAGTATTCACAGAGCTAATATGTTCTGTTATCTCCGAAAAATGATCCCTACAATGTGCTCGTGTGGTGCGAGAGAAAGGGCTCAGCTGGAAAGGGAACTGGACCGGCTCCAGTATCTGGCTAAACAACTTAAAAAAAAGATTAAATGACAGGAGCAGGGAGTGATTATTAACATATTTAAATCACATGCACACAATGTTTAGATGGGATTATAGGGACGATGTCAGCTTTTTAAAAAATGATTTCACAGCCAAAATATTAGATATACTTTTTTTTTTCTTTTTTGTTTTGTTTTGATTAAAAGTGTGTCCCAGGGTTGGTGCTCACTCATGGTCCCCTGCAGCCCTGCTCATCTGCACGCTGTGGGTGCAGCAGCCTGGCCGAGGCCAGGAGGAGACAATTTGGATTTCTGAGCTGGAAATCATCTCAGAACCCCCCCCAAAGGTTGCAGGACTTGCAGTGAAGTTACCTAATTTCCATGGGACAGCTGAGCGGAGGAGAGGGTTGGAGGACATATCTCTGTATACAGAACTTATCTGATGCCACTTGACTCCCATGGCCTTAATGTCCCACTTCTAACAAATCCATACTGGAACTGACAGTGATATCACAAGCCTCTTAGTCCCTAATAGCTCATCCCGTACTTCTAGCCTTATTTTGTTCTGATTAGGTGTCTCTGAGCTATCTATAAGAAAGAGAAAAAAACAGATTGAAGTGAAAAAACAGTGGGAGCATTTTAACGAGCAATCCCAAAAGATCTAAGACCCCAGTGCCATGAGAAGAAGACTTTGGCAAGCTGTGAAACCACTCCTGACTGGGTAGGAATCCTCCTGGAATTGGGGGCAGCCGTGGGAGGGTGCCCTGGATCTCACCGCTGCTTGCCTCTCCTGCAGGTGCTGCAAAAGGGACTGAAAATGTTTGCATGAGGACAGGGTTCAGGTTCGGGGTAGAAGGGAAATGTGCCCAGCTGTCTAGCATGCTGTGGCAAGATGTTATTTCATGTTGTGATTGCACATTGAATGGTTTCCTAAACTCTGTTTCAAAAATCGTACATTTATGGGCACAGTGCCATCATATTGTGAGTAAAAAAGCCCTGTCCCATTTACAGGCCTCATCTGGTGAAGGCTTCGCTGCTTTGAGTGAACTCAGTCAATGCTTTGGGTTTTGCAGGAGCACCAAGTTAAAAATACGTAAATCTTAAAAGTGCATTTATGCTTAAAAGAACCCCTACCCTGAATTTATCAACACTTACATTTGCAGGTCACACTTTACTTGCACTTATAAGTTTAAGTCTAACCCTTCTCATTACTTCAATGCTGCTTTTAAACCTCTAATGCATATTTAAGTGGTAGTATTAAAAAACAGTGTGTCGACTGCCATTGATGTGCGATGTAGGGCACTGACCCTTTGAACGCATTATCATGTCATTGGACCCATTAAATGTAGCCATTTCTGTTGCTCTTAATTGGGTTGTGCAGCGTGTAGCAGTTGCAAGTGGTTACAGTTTATGCCATGAATTATAATAACAATAATATCGGTTAGTGCGGCAGAGATCTATATGGGTACCAAATGCATATGCTCAGTGATTGCTGAGAGTATCATGTCTATTCAACTTGTCACCCCTCCCCTTTAAAAGTAATAGAGGTTTAATTTACGAGATGAAAATCAGCTTATGGTCACTACTCCGCCTATGCCTCTTAATTAAACAGAGCTTCTTCTTCCAAAGCAGTGTTACTGGGCTGGTCTGCTCATGAAATAACATGCTGTTCCCTATGAATCAATTTTTTAAAGTATCTGGCCCTGAAAAAGAAACCCGATACATCCTATCTGCTTTTGGTAGGAAACTGCAACTTCTCTTTCCTTTTTTTTTTTTCCTTTTAAAAAATTGGATGTCAGAATTCATTTGGACTAAGGCCAGGGTATTTTATGGCAAGTTTCAGCAGCTGAAAATATTTGCATCTGATTTATAAACTTTTGCAAATTGATGTAAATGCGAGACAGAACCTAACGACGGTGGCAGTGCCTGCCATGCTGTTACAATTAGAGGTTGGCCCACACTGAGTCCCTGGCATAGAAGTGGCCTGAACTTTGGATCTCAAGTTGTGTTTCCAGGGGCCAAATCAAAGCTCTAGGGCCTAACACTCCCGAAACGCAGAGTTTTCTGGAGCTGGCTAGCCAGGACCTATTTCCAATAATTAGTACTGTTGTCTTTAAATATCAATGGAAGTCATGATGTTTTATCATTTGCAGCTGGACATGCATGAGTACCCTTCTTGCTGGTCTGGTGCTCCCAAAGAACAGATAATTGAGAACAAGGAAAACAGACTTCAAGCAAATGCCAAATTAAATATCCAAAAGCAAAATGTGTAGTAATTGCAATAGTAACAGTGGTGATGACAGCAACAATCATTTCTAGCCTAGCAGTTTTGTTTATAAAAATGTTAGTAAAAGGTGCAGAGCTGGAAACAAATAACTTTACCTCAGTCCCTTTACTGCAAAAACATAATAAAGTGCAAGCCAAGAAGTAAATTCATTGCAAGTCATATTAAAGGTTTTGGACCAAAGTGAAGCTGTTACAAACTACATCTGTAAAAATTGTGTAATTATTATGGGTGGGTAAAACCTGGCAAGAATTATTTTCTTAAGTAAAGCGTAAAAGGGAACAGATGTGCTGTAACCGACACATTTATTTTTTGCCAGTTTCACTAATTCTGTACAAAAAGTTGATCTCATTTATCATATTATTCAATGGATTTCAAATTAGTGAGGCAACAGTGACTTTTTTCATTGTCCCAATTTTAATGCCTGAGAAAAGAAGGGGGGTGGGGAAGGTTGTCTCTTAGAAAGAAAATTAATTTGTTTTATTGGGCACTGAAAACCCAAGTCTTTTGTCAAAGAGAGAAGAAAACATATATTTGGAGGGAGAGCTAGGTCACTAGTTAAATGTCAAGGTCTGCTAAAATCAAAAGGTAGGAGGGGTGGGTGACAATGAAATCTAAGTAGAAAACCATAAATGTAAAGAAATACCACTATTTCTGGGCTGGGGTGGAATGAGAAAAATGGCCAAAGACAAAGATAGGCAGCCTGGGTCTGGAAGTAATTACGGCCAAGTGAAGACAACTGAATTCCATATTACTTTGGTGGATGTCTGTAAAGGCAGTTTGGGGAGGTATTTTGGTAAGGTTTACTTTTTGGAGCTTAGCAACATAAATTTGTTGTCACTGAACTAGTAAATAAAATAGACACATGTTGGCAAAGAAGGCACAGCCGAGGGATGGAACTGATTAAGGGACAGCCTATGAAATAATAGCTTAAATGGGCCCACTGTAGGATTTTAATATCCCATGACAACACTCAATTGTCAAATTCTGCTGGAGTGTCCAGGATGCTACTAAAATTAAGCCAGAAATTCCTAGATTTATTCTATTTTTTTTACAGCTAAGAACAGGAAATACCAGTAAGCTGTGAGAATCTGAGCAAGAAACAAGAAACTGGGAAGAAAAGAGGATGGTCTAAAATTTTATGAGATTTCTGCCATTAAATCTATAACAAATGTCTTTCACCTACACACGATAAAGAGGCAATGTGGGATTTTAATTGGACTTTTGGCTTTTCTTCATTTGATTTAAACCTAGGTAGAATTTCAAACAATAACACTGGAACACCTGGTTAACACGTTAGATGATATGTATAGTTGTAAATTGTGGTTTTAATAGGTGCTCACTGGGGGATTGCAAAGGGTCCCATTGTTCGGCTTGGCAGATATTAAAAAAAGTTCATGAACTACTGGGATTTAAAACCCTCTCACATGATTTTAATATTACTCCAGTAATGTAATTGGATAATTTGACCAAACTTGTGGCCAATTTGTGGACAGAGAATCTAATGGTCACATTATGTGATTAAAGTGCCCTGATACGGGACTAAGCATAACGCCCCTTTTAATTTATTGCAACAGGCCAAGCTGGAGAACAACAACAGTTACTGAAATCTGATAATCCTCATATTACATGGGCATAATCAAAGAAATGCACGGAGGAAGTCTGCTTCCAAGAACAAACACAACCCACAAATACTCTGCGCATTTCTCCACTGCAAGAACGACCTAGGGTAAACCTTTTTGGCAAGTAAGATTCCTCTTCCTTTCCAGTTCAAGAGCAAGGACTCATCAGGCTTAAAAGAGACCAGTCACTTGAAATGATTTTTTTTTTACAGCTTTTAAGAATCTTGGGTCTATTTGTGCCATCTGTGTTTGCATTCTGACTTTAGGTTTCCTGCATTGTCAACAGAGAGAAGAGGACTGCCAAGCTGGAAGTGTCATTAATGGAGCTAGTTTGGATCAGGAGTGCGCATTTGAAGGAAATCACACAATCATTCCCATTTACTGCACTGTGTTTCAAATTGCAGAGAGGTCCTGGAGAGTGTGAGCTTGAGACAACTCAGCTTGTGCAATCCCCTGGGATCCGACTGGCTGCCTGATCCTACAGCTCTACCCTCCCCAAAATGTTGACAAGATCAGGGTGGCGTCCAACATAGGACGTCATCATCTGGTTGAGAGGACAACCACATAGGTAAAGAACCACATGGATGATGGGGCTGAGTACCACGGTTGTTGGTGATGCTGTGTTTGGTGGCCAGGACCAAGTGTGGGGTTGTGGCACCTGTACTGGGACAGTTCTGTGGAACGTCCTCACTCATGGCTAGGGGTAGTGATGGAATGCACTTGCTGCAGGTCCCCCAGTGACACCCAGCTGGGGGACGCATTCATATGCTCCAGGACTGGGCTGTCCCCAAAAGGCTGCAGGGTGGGGCTGAGGGCACCAGGTGAAACTCAGCCCTGTGTCCAGGGAAAGGGAGTGCTGGCAGTGACAGCAGCCGGGGTGCTCCATCAGCAGTGCAGCCCCAAAGCGGGTAATGCGGGGATGGTGTCCTCAGCACCAGCTGGCTTCCCCATTCTGCTACCCCCTGCCTGCTGGCCTGAGGCTTCTCATGCTCCAGAACAGTTCAGCCCTCGAACTTGCCTCTGCTCCCAGTTTAAACACCAGAGTTAGCAAACTGGATTCAGGCTCTGAATATCTCCCCCTCCGTTTTAGATTTTATGCTGAAGAGACCTTGGCGACACAGTTTTAAAATTTCAGAGCTCTTTTTTTTCCTGGAGTATTTTGTCCTTCCATGCACAGCAGCAAAGTTTTCCTCTGCTTTTCACTCGCCTGACTGTCAGTTCAGGTGCTTCCAGCTCCAGTTCCCCACCCCGTTCCCTTTGCTGTATCTCTGCTTTCATTTTACCAGATATTTGTCCTTACTTTCTGTGCACCTTTGTTGAGTTTCTTGAGCAAGTTAGAATAATAACCTCAACCCAAAAACTTTTCCGATATCTCCTTTTCTCTTTACACTCCTGCTGTAATTGTACACCTTGCTTTCCTCCTCCAGTTTCCTACTTAGAAATCTTTCACAGATAACAAGACCTCCCCTAGGCCCTGATTCAGCAGAGCACTTAAGCATGTGCTTAACTTTAAATACCTTTGTAAAAGCTTTTGCTGAATCAGGATCTTAGTGTTTCTCCTCATCTAACTGCTGTTCTCCCATGGTTATTTCTGTATTTGCTTACAGGAAAATCTGAGCACAGAGTTCATGGATGATGTCAGCAGTTTTTTTGCCCCATCCAGCTGAAGTATTTAGATGCACTCAGCATAAGAGCGAGGCAAACTGCATGTAGCAGGTAATCTGATGCCCATCAGGCTCTATACTGTGGTTTTTATCTGTAAAAAAGTTTTGAATGCTGCTACTATCGGGTCAGTTCCACCAATGACTTGTAGTGGTAAGGATGACAAACCTCCTAGGGTAAACTGGCATTTAAAAATGTGTAGTATTTCATCTCAGTTTCTACTAAGAAATTTAGATCCAAATACCAGCTACATTCAACCACTTGATTTTTACAAATTTAGTCCAAATGGCTGAGAGATTGCTATGCAGCCATATATATTTTTTCCCTAATAGCTGCTAAGTACAGTTGGTTTTAAAAAAGAGGTTATTGTCCTTAATAAACTGTTGATACATAAAAGTTTAATTCCTTTTGCCAGGAGGCAGCAGGGTGATGAGTCTGTAATTCATTTTGAAAGATATCATGGACCAGTGCAAATATGACTGTAATTATTCATTGTAACTGGAGTCAGCTGTAGTCCATACCAATCATGACAACCACCTCACTTTGAATATTTTTTTAATACTCTGCTTATATACGTCACCTTTTACTTTCAAACTGCAACTACATAAAAAGTTTTTGAGCTGCAAGGTGAGTTGCAGTCTTAGTGAGATTTACAGAGTCTTCCTCCCTCCTTCTTGTGAGCATGAGGAGGTCTGACCCTGTGAGAAGGGCTTCCTGGGGCTTTTCCTGGTGGCTGGTGGTGCATTTGGAAGCCAAACTTGTGAGAAAAATAATGCAACAAAATACAGATAGAAAGACATGACACTCCACCAGGTTAACCTTCCATGATTGTTACCAACTGCATCACGTGATGCAAAAGGGCTGTTAAATTTAAAGCAGGAGAAAACAGAACCACTATATTTAGTACTTCTTTCCTGCTTCACCATGCAAGGATTTACATAGTTTCCCACTCTCCATGTTACGCCTTTCCTTCCTCTGTGCTGAAGGACTAAAGGGCTCAGAGGCAACTGAGACTTAGAGAAGTTTTGGCCATAACATTTGACATCTGGGAGCAAAGCTTGTAGAGGGGTGAGCTCATGTGCAGGTCTCTGTCAACACACCTCAGCAACTGGAAAGTGCAGGGCAAACACAAATGACCCAAATTACTTTGGATGGATTTTTCTTTTTTTCTCTCCAATAAAAATTTTGTGCACATTCAAGTTAAGTAAGGGACAGACCAAGAATTCCCTCCCTCCCCCTGCAGTAGCTTTATGAACTGTAAATTATTTTTTTAAGCTTTTTCTTCTTTTCCTGGCTCAGACGGGAGAGGAAGTTGATGTTTTCTAAAGGGTCATGTCATACAAAGAAGAGAACAAACACCCTCTTATAGGATCTAGTACTTGTCTGGGTTGAATATACATTTTGGGGTAAATTGTAAAAACATATTAAAATCTCTCTGCAAGTCCCACTTTTGCTTTGATGTGTAATGTGAACTGCTCAACTGATGATGGCAAGGCTGTGGGTATTTGGGGTTCATTAAACCACTGTTATCAAAATATGGTGTAACTTTACCTCAATAACGTTATATCTCTCTGTCTCCAGTCTAAAGCTTTTTAGGGACTAGAAAGTACTTTATTGTTGAAAATCACTTAACATGTTCAAGATTTAATTAGAAGTAAATAATAATTATTAGAAGAAGGCAATCTCTCCCAAAAGCTAGAGAAGTTTGGGATTAGGCTGAAATGTACCATTTAACACCATAACATTCTCCAGCACTGAGCTTTGTACTGAAGTTTAGAAAAATAAACAAATTCCTCCTTATATGCTGAAGGTTCAACACTGACCTAATTACTCCATGGCAAGCTAGAGTCATCCCAATAGATTCATATGAATTAGTCTGTGTTTATATGGATGTGAGGAGATCTGTGTGTTGGCCAGCAGACTAGAATAGATGCAGAATTGTCCCCAGGAGCTTGGGGTAGTTACTGAGAAAAGGCTTGTTCAAAGATCCCATGTACTAGAAACAGGAGTGGAAGGATTGAAACAATTCATTTTAATGAAATACGCTATCACTTTCAGTTTATACCAAAACAGTATGGAGAAAAACCTGATCTAAAAGATCTAAGCCAAATTAATCTCAAGACGATCCAATATAACATGGTGAATATTATTGAACACTGGAGTCCTGATGGCCTGCGCGAACTCCCTGGAGAATGGCAGCAGTTGCACAAATGTCCATTTTTCCAGGTTCACCATTGCTAATGCACACACACTGATCACACAGTGCCAGCGCTGGAAGACGGCAGGGTCTCTGAAGGCCCAGCCTGAAATCTTTAGCAAACCCCATGTGTCTTTCATTCATTTCAATAGGAAACGTCGTGGGACTCATGAGATTCCATTCATTTTTTCAAGCAGTTGTACTAAACGTGTCTGATTAAACACCGCACGCAGCACGATGCGTGCTCTGGAAAGAAAGTTTCCTCTTCACAGCAAACCACGCAATTTAATAATACTCAGGCAATATTTAGAGAAGAAGCTTAATTGAGATATTCCTTATTGTGGGTAATATTGGGTTATAATTTACAACTTGCAAAAAAGGACACACTGTAAAGTCATGTAAACCTTGCGTGTTTAGTTCCTGTACACCAGTAAATAACAGCTGAACCGGTACAATTAAATGTTCAATTTAAACACATACCCAGATACCTCTCCTTCTCTAAATCAACAGTTTCCCTCCAGAGTGATGTCAATAGACTGCTGCACATGGTACTTTCATTTTTTAATAATATCTTCATTTTAATGTGGATATTGCCTTTTCACCTGGGAGCAGGGCTCTATTGAAATTCTAATGGGAGAGCATATTCTTTAACATGAGAATACCTAGGGCCTGTGTAGACACGGAGCAGAATGAGAGATGGAGCATTAACTGATTTTTCTCCCTCCAGAAGAGGGGCCTATGTGGGTCAGGCTTGCAGGGTCTTTCCCTTCCTATTTGCCTTCAGTTTCATAGCAACAATAATTTTAAACTTTATATTCAGCGGAGGAAAAAGGAATCCAAATGCACCTGAATTACTGTACTGTACGAGGGAATTTAATTAAGAATACACACATTAGAATTTCAGTGGGAGCACCTATTTAATGTTACTTTATTAAGCCTTCTATCAAACCCTTTTTTATGTATATCAGTTGATATACAATTAATCTGCTCTCTTGTGAGAAAAAAATAGCACCTGAGGTGGATGAAAAGTGTCAGATTATAATAATTATAAGCAGCTGTTCACTTGGAATCACCTCTGGCCTACATGGGGGATGCTGTGAGCTACCACTTCTCACAACAGACCACCTCATTAGACTTGACCTTCCCAGCTGGGTATTTCATTTGTGTTTTTTTAATGGGTTTGTATACTGCAGATCGCAGCCCCTCGCCAAGGCTGGCTCTTTGTTGCTGTAACAAAAGGGAGCAATGCAACTTTAAAAAAAATGCTGCTACTGTATGCCGGCGCAATGCCGCTGGTGGAGTAGGTGACTCCCCGGTAAGGGACTGGTAATGCAGAGTGCACTGCCGTCTTGCTCAGGGTAAATACATTTTTCTTAGCTTTCAGGCAGTTCTGTTCTGCTCGGTCTCCAAGTGTTAAAAAAGTAATGTTTGTGCAGTTCTTCTTGCAGTGATGTTTGGCATCCTAAACTCGATCGTCAACCAGCTGAGGCGCCCAAGACGGAGAACCGCATCCACGGCAGAGAGCATCCCGCTCCCAGGCAGCAAGGGATAAATCCGCACGTCTGCGGACCAAACTGGAGACCAACTCAAGAGAAATTTTATCTGTGCATGAGTTTGAGAGTGTGCCTGTGTTTCTGTGCGTAAACGTATATGGAGATATAGCATTCTCACAGATGCGTTTCGTGCACCATATATAAGTGCACATGTACATATAAAATTAAGAGATTAAAAAAGCTTCTGAACAATATATCTGGTTTCTTTTCCCCTTCCATTTATGTTTGTAATAAACTCACTCTCATACAATTAGCCTCAATTGTTTTTATATCTTCTGAGGCAATAATATAGGCAGCCTGGGGAATACAGTAGTAATCCGTATACCTGTGTTCATTTACCCAAATCACTATGGTTACAGCCAGGGCAAATTGTTTACTGTGAGAATCTTTGGAGCCCCTTTCCAGATACTAATGACCTTTCTGTTCATCCAATAACATCAACAAACCAGGGAGGCTGCCCACACCATTAAAGCCAATTGCCTCTCAAGTTACTGAGGGAGTTGTGCTTTTCCTCATTTATTTTCTCTCATCTGATGTAACTCACATGCCACTTTCTTGTCTTTAAAGAAGGGGAAAAACTGTGGATTATTGATTTGCTTCTGAACAGAAGACCAACCTAAAAGCCCCAATGAATTGTCACTCATTATTGAAATTACTGAACACTAATTAAACTGGCAGCTCAAATCCCAGCAGGCCACACTCATCTGAAGCTGAAATTCAGACACTTGGACAGTGGAAGAGAGAAAGCGTTAGCAACCACCAGGATTGTAATAAGCTTTGCATTAATTTTTGTTTCTTAAAGGCACATACAAGGTTTGTCACAGAACAGGCAACATGCTACCTGGACTGAGGTTAGACTTGCAAGGGGTTTTTCCTTGTTCCCTTCCAGGAGGCATTGCTTCAAATGGGAATCCTACGGTTCCCGGTCAGTGCTCCCTTCCTTGTCTGACAAACCACAGCGCAGCACTGGAGTGCCGCAGTGTAATGCAAGGACTGACTCTGGTGATGGTGGCAGAGGAAAGGGTTGAGCGTTTAAATTGGCTGGCTGAGAGGAAACTGAGTCAGAAAATATATATAGCCACATGCCTGTGATACTGCCCAAGCTTCTTGAGCAATAATAAATGCTAAAGATCATCTAGAATTCATAGAGCCCAATTTATAAAAAAACATCTTTGGCCCGTTTTCACAGGATGTTCAAACTACGTATAAATTATGCATGCCCATGGTTAATCAACCTCAATTTTTTTTTCCATGCCTGAGCAGTAACCCTTCATTTGTTCAACTTCAAAGAGGGCAGAACCAGTGGAGAGAGGGCTGGGCTAAGTATTCAATTTGCACTCTGTGTTCATGAACAGGACTTTATGGTGATTCTGCCGGTAGTGAGGGAAGTGAAGGAGAGACCTGGCCTCAGTCATCCCATAGGTCCCTCTCAGTTTTATAGCTCATGCTATATAATACTCAAAGGGCAGGGAAAATAACCACTACAGACACTTATGAGAAATGTTGGATCTTGCATAGTTATAATCTGTTCTTTAGAATTATGGCTCCTGCTGTTAGAGGGACATACACATATTCAGCACTACGTATAGAGTGCCCTTTATAAATATGGCTTACCATGTATGTTCATCTCGTGCCAGAATTGGTTTGGAAGAAATTGCAAAACAATTTTCACTCTTCTCTCTATATACACATTCCTACTAAATTTCCCAGCAGCTGGTCCTTGGGACACAACTGGCAGAAGGTTTTTGAGTGAAAGATGGAGAGAGAAATCTTTTAGGCAAATATCACTCTAGATGAAACACTTTGCGTGTTTCTGAGCGGAGCAGGGCCCTTTTCCATCTGACAGCCACAAAAATTGAATCTTGTTGCTTATGCTGCAGGCTGGAATTGTTTTAAAAGTTTTTCAGGGAGCAGATCTGCATGGTGTAGGCACCGTAAGGACCTTCCAGCAGTGGAGGTTTTTTGGAAAGTTTAAGTAAAATTATTAATTATTTAATTCTTCTAATAAAAAATTAATTGAATTTTAGAACAAAAGAAAGTGCAAATATCACCCTTCTATATTTAGGTGTGGAAACTAAGCTGTGGGGAGTAACTTAGGAAAGAAGAGAGTGAAAATGCAAATGTCCCATTATATTCTGCTTAACCTGTTATCTCATAATATCCCTTGTGCCACTGAGTTCAACCTATCTCAACACCACGAAACCTAAGGGGAAGGAATCAGCAGTGGTCTTAATATGGGAAACTCCTAGATGGGTTACATTGTCCACCCTCATTTGGTGTTCACTGCCACAGAAGGTCCCAGGTCAATATAAACCAAAAGGCACCCATTTACTAAGGATGTCTTGAGCAGACCTGGGATTTTAAAAGAAGTATGGATACCTGGGGTCTTTAAGAAAAAATCTTCAGCCTAGCTATAGGTTTGCCCCAGCCTACGTTTCAATATGTAACCTTGACAAGGAAGTGGGTTGGGATGGTTGTGAATGGTGGGGCATAGCAGAACCATGTAGACATATCATTGCTGCCTCTGGACCCAACCTTGCAAGGTGTTATGTACCCAAATGCCTGGGATCACCACTTCATTTTGAGCATCTGAATAGCCCAGGCACGTGTTTAAAGCTCTGAGCCAAACCGAGCCGAGTGTGGGCACCAGAAAAGACCTATCCTCGGGGGAGCTTCTTGTGGCACAAGGAGCCAATTAACAATTGCATATTCAACAGCTTCCAAAACCTGACCTGGGTCTTAAAAAAGAGCTCAGCCAGCACTTATTCTTACTGCTGAGATGAATTTCAGCTTCTGCAGTGGCATACAGACAGAGGTGAGCATTTATAATGGCTGTGCCATGGCTGTTAAGTGCTGCCATTTTATTGTATTTGGAGGGGGAGTAGTTTAACAAGACTGCTACCAACAAACAGCACAATATTTCCAGGCATCTCTTTTGCAAGTCACGGTCAAGAGGAAAACAATTTCCATATGCTGGCCTTGTGTCTTGATTTTTATAGAAGTCAGAGGGATATTTATTCCCCAGAGCAATGCTTAGTTTTTCTAAAAAAAGTGATGCTCCATATTTTCTTAAAACCTTGGATTGAAACCAAGAATCAGTTATTTAATTCTTCTCTTAAGTAAAAATTAGGACAAACTAATATTTATTTATTTTAAAATATCCTCTGTAGCTTTACAGTAAATGGTTAGAGCACAATGCAATCCTCCTGCATACATGAAGCATCTTTTTAATATGCCCTATCATGAAATTAATTGGACATTAAATAGCAGGAGAAAGACATATAATAAAATCTGCAGTTATCACAGTTCCCAGTGTGACAATACCCAAAGGTTTGAAGGTTTAGTTAAGCTCCAAAAGTTTAAATACTTTTCCAAACCTCGTTGGGCTAGAAATGAGCAGGCTTTCTCATCAGGATTCCCAGTATTCCTGGGTTTGGCCATGGCTACGCAGACTGTCAGAAAAGCCTTTGTTACAAACCTCCACTAATCCCACTTGTGTCAAAAATGAGGAAATGCAGTACTCATGCACCAGCAGTGCAGAGAGGAAAGTTAATCAGTTGGACTTTTCAGAAAAAAACCTGGGGTTTGGAATTATTCCTATCCAAAATGTACCCTGTCCTGATTAGACTTCAGAAGAAAAAGATTAAGCAATCATTTTTGCGTCAGTATTTCAGAAACTGGGAAAGCTCTGTCCAAAGCTTAGGCATGCCAACTGTGACTGAGTACTTTAAAATCTTGAGCGGAAAGTGTCTTTTTCAGTAAGAATCAAAGCTTCTTAAGTTCATCTTTTTTGAGACTCTTTGGACAGCTCTAATTGGGTTTCCGTGTGTGCAAAACAAGTGAGTCCAAAGTGTAACAGGATGATGAAATGATACCAGAGGCCTATTGGAAATTAAAGCTAGATACCCTCATTTCCTTGTAGAATCCATGCCCTGGCTGCCTTGTGTCTTCCAGAAATCTGGGCTGCCTCCTGCCCTGCTGGCACGCGTACATGGTGTGTCAGACGTACATGGTATGTCAGGGGGTTCACCCACGTGGGACGGCTGGAGGGTAGCTAGTGCAGCATGCAGAGAAGAATGAGCACCTATGGCTCTGGGCTACCTAAATCAGCTCTCCAAAAAGCAAAAATCACAGGGGAAAATGCTCTGTTTCAAAAAAGCCTTATTTTATTTTCAACAAAACCCCAGACTTTGAAATTCAAGTAGACACTTAAAATAGTTGTAAACCTAATCTTCCCTAGAAAAAACTCTTCATAGGGAAAAAAATACCCAATCTTTGTATTATTCTGTGAAGATTTTGCATCTGGGCATTCCTAACATTTCCAAACTTTTCTGTAACGCAGTGCACAGAGACCGGACTGGGAGCAAAACCTTTCCTTCGAGAGTGTTACAGTTGTGCAACAATATGGCTCTTCCCTGAATTTATTTTTGACATCCTGTGAGAATTTACAGATTGAAATGTACTGAGTTTGAGAGTGAAGGGATAAACGTCTTAATTAACTGCCCGGAGAGCACTGTTCATAGCTGGGTTGGCAGCACGTCATCTCCGACAGGCCTTTCATGGTCCAGAGGCAGAGAATAAGGTATGGCAAAGATATGAAAACTTTTTCAGGTCTCATTCGTCAAATTTGATAGCAGGCACTAGAGCAACCTCACCAAATTCCTCTTGTTCTTACATTTCAGGGGAATGTTGGGTTTTTTTCCCCCCTCAGAATAGAAATCAGGTTATAACATTGCCTTTTCTGATTCACAGTCCAGCTGAAAGCGTCATGTGTCTGGGCAGAAGCCTAGCAAGCCTGTAACACTTGGGGCTGACCTGTGTGGCTGAATGCTAAACAGAAACAGAATTTAAAGTGAAATCTAATAATAATGGTTCATCAAAAGACTAAGCCAGCTGTGGTGACAAAGAAGACTGAAGTTAAAGACCAAATAAGAAAGCATGTTTGGAAGAATATCAAAAGTGCTTTGAATGTTTGCATTCCTTTTTTGGGGGAATATATATATATTTAGTCCCAAATTGTTTCAAATATTTTGATCCCTCTATTTTGATCCTTTTCAGTGCCGCCTTCTAGACAAGAGATGTCAGGCAAGGATCACCTCAAAAAATAGCATAGTATGACTCAAAGACAGGTCCTGATGTTAAATGAAGGAGAACATCGTATTCCAGCTGAACAAAAGGCCAATACTTGCCAAATACTTGCCAATCCAGAAGCAGAATTTAGAAGATTCATTTTAAAATGCTCCTCCAGCTACTTCTTGAGACTGGTTTGGCCTGAGCCTGAAGAGGCAGTTATTTAAGCACTTGAAAGAGACTAAAGGCTCAAGTCTAATCTCAAATACTCAAATGCATATCACCAGGTATCTCAAAAAATCCGTGATTGTACTTGCACATGCATGCCCAGGAGTATATTTCCCAAGACAAGCAGAGATGCACATCCACGGATTGGAGATTAGAAATGAGCTGCAACTGTTGAACTCAAATTTATGTGGTTTGTTTTTTTTTTTTTTTAATTTGTATCATGACCTTCCAAAAAAGTATAATGGTTTGATTTCAGTATTGTGGAGAATACTGGGTTTCTAAGCATTTGGTGAATCACATGCATGTTAATTCTTAAAAATAACTCTTTCATTTGTTGTTACAGTTGATTGATTTTTCTTTGGTTCTACAAATACATGTTGAGCTTAGGAATTTAAAGCACTTGTGAAATCTTACAGAACTGCATTGTAAAATTCGACCAGCATTTATTAGTGAATACGAACACCCAGCCTTTTAGGCTGATGTAGGAAAGGTAGATATTTGTGAGCTGAGTGCAGTTTCTCTATGCAGTTCCAATAGTCCCTATGTACCCTCGCCCCTGCTACATATAAAGTTAAAATATAATGTTACAAAGTTAGAATATAATGTGAAAGCCTTGGTCTGGTTAATACTAGACTTAAATTTTGGATCATCTGGAGATAAAAATAAGGGCTTTTCCAGCTTGGAGTGATGAATGGACTTTGCTGTTTAGGAACTATAAGAGAACTTGTTTCCCCTGTGTCATCAGCGGGTTCCAAATAAAGCTTCCAGAATGCCCATGCAAATCTAATTTCATCAGTTCTTGTGCTATTAGACCACGCAAAGAGAAGAAGTTAAGCCAGACAACCCAAAACTGGAATCTATTCTTCCCCCCGCACATCTAAAAATACACTGACTTTACAGAGTCCTACGGAGACTGGATACCCTTTGGCCAGCAACAGCTTGTCTCTCGCAACGCGTGGGTGCGCCTTGCCAAGCACTAACAACATAAAATCTTTTGGCGCATGTCCCATCCCTCTGCAAGGGCTGGGGCAGGAGGGGATGCTCGCCCGTAACGGGTACCACCTGCGCTCCACTCCCCTCCAGTGTCAGCTGGCACAGCCTCCCCTCCCCTCACACAGGCTTCGAATGGGTGGCGATGAGAAAATTGGGATTCCTGGCAAAACCAGCTGGAGCAAGTCTTGCTCTTGATAGGCTTGAAAAATGGGGTGTGAGGATTTTTCCACCTGGGCAAAAGGCGATTTTCAAGGACAGGATTGCTAAGAATAAACTGGGTTTCTCCAGCTTTGAGCACATTTGGCTGTTGTTTAATATTTTATTTGTTTAGCACCTATCATGCAGTGGGTGTTTCACAAACAAACACAGAAGTGAAAGTTTTCACCCTTTAAATGCATAAAAGACATGACTGTCATGACCAACAAGCAGTAATGGTTGCAGCCACAGGATTGTGTGGTTTTTCACAGCATTATTTCTGCACTTCGGGGGGGGAGGGGGGTTTGGTTGCCTGTTGCTTGCGCTTCACCGTTTGCTTGTCTTTAACCTGGTTTCCAAGTGAAATGAGGCTTAAACAATTGCACGCTCTGTAGGAGCATCTGTCAGTCTGTCAGTCCTCCCAGGAACCTTTTTAAACTGCTGTACAATTTCAACCAAATTTCACAGAAGATAGCAAATTGCTTGGACTTCTTCCTGTGGTTGCAGATTTTCTGTAGGATGAGTAAACCTTTTGGAGATACTCTAAATAACACAAGTGCCTTTTCTTTCCCTTCATAGCCCACTGGTATGGCAACAGTTGGCCTGAGGACAGTACGCATCCATAGTACAAGCGGGGAGTCACCTTCTTCAGTGCTTCTTATCCCTTGGCTCAATGTCTCAGGCTTGACGTTGAAACAGTTTTGTAGAGAATCAACCTAGCTGAACAATTATTGTTTTGCCAACTTGTCTCAATGCTTTGCCCATTTACATAATAAAGACATTTCTGGTAACATCCTGCCCATGTTTCCAGGTAGGCAGAAGATTTATCAGAAGCTTGGGAAGAGCACTTCATCCCCTGTCTCGGGGGAAGGTAGCTTTCTGAATTTTGTCAGGACACAAGACAACAGAGGGGATAACACATTTGTTGGTCCTCTTAGAAACCTTGCATGCTGCCAGGTTGAACACTTTGCAGGAGATCCCCTTGATTCTTGTGTTTCTTCCTTGCTTGATGCAACCTGGAGATAACATTTCTAGGACCTTTTTATTATTCGTGGAGAAATCTGGACTAATAGCTCAACACCCTCCCTGTCTGATAAGCACTTTGCAAAGTAGACCTATACTGGGAATCACTTGATTTCTGGGCTGAATGTGGAAGAAGACAAGGTCTTCCATTTTGCTATGAAATATAGAGTTTGGAGTTTAAAATAAAAGACTGATTTATTCCCTTGTCCAGTTCACAGATTTTCCTTGCCCTTTGCCTGTGTTATTATGAATGATGGGAGGGTTTGCTTTTACTCTTATACATTATGTTTCCCACACCTTTGAGGATTCCTTTAATTGGACAGGGGTGACCACTGATTTCCCGATGATGCTTTGCTGTCTTTCCATACCTAGAAAGATGTTGCATCTCATTTGGCTGTGAAGGAGTCCATCAAAAGTAGCTGCCTGCAAAACTCTTGTGAATATGACAGCTGGGACCTGCAAACCACAGTAAGCAGCCAGGCGCAAAAAGTTGAGGCAGTTTGGGAACCCAACCAAAAGGGATGGATTTCTGAAATCCCCAGAGTGCCTACATTTCCCAGTAACCATGTCTACAACTTTAACTTAGAGCTCAAATTCAAGTCCTCTTCTTCACCGCTCTCACCCCCTTAAGAGTTATCCACTTATCATAGAATATGAAAATTTGAGACAAACTCATGTTGTTGATAGAGGAAATGTCGGACTTGGTGAATGTGTAGTTACTGCAGATGCCGTTTGGTCTGTGCTTCCTCAGCTCGTTTGGGGGGTCTGAAGAATTTGGATTCCTACTTCTCCATTCCCTCCTCATTTCTTCTCTTTCTTCCTCATTTGGATCCAGTGAGCTGAGTGAGGACAAGAAGCACCACTAAATCGGAGGGTCTCCCACACCTCAAGCAACAACAAATGTGGCTGTGCCTCTGTGATTTATTGCAGCGTCAGTGTTCGTGTCGTTATTGTTAGGGGGGCTGTAACTATTTAAAACCCCCATTTTCATATAGCTTGTCCATAAAAATTCACTCCAGGTTGGAGATACTCTCAGCAAAGGAATAGTTTAAATGAGTGGAAAAAAATCTCACAATGTTTTTGGAGGTTTCATGTCATTCTGCTGCAGGTTTTTTGAATGATACATTTTAGCTTGTGTGTTTTTCCATGAAGGCCACATAAAAAGGGATTTAAATGAAAAACAAAGGTCAGATAAATATCAGAAAGTATGTAAAAATTAAAGATGGATATAAATATATACCTATCAATAATAAGAATGTTCCAAAATTTTAACAGTTGAGAATATTTTCAAAATATTCTGATTATGTGTCTTCTCTGGAAATTTGCATTTTGCCTTGTGTGTCAAAACCAGCAAAATGAATTGACAGGGCCCAAATTCAAAGCTGACTGAAATCTGTATAAAACCCTAGTAAGTGCTTTTTCAAGGATATATCTCTGCATTATGGTACAGTTTAACCTGGGAACGGTCTTCAAAATACAGAGCCTCACTCTAGTCAGGTAGATAATGCCATAGGGCTACATTAGACCTTAGTCTTTGAGAAAGATGTAGCACTCCATCTGTTTCCTGAATTAACCAAGAGCCAGATGAAATGCAATCCTTTGTGGCCTTTCTTATCTAGTGGGGATAATAGGCATGGTTCAATACATCTCGTTTTATGCTGATTCAGATTTCTTGAATGAGGCTGGGAAGGAAAAAGAAAGACAATTTCAACCAAGATGCTGCTTCTGCTCACCTGTTCCCTTGTCACCTAAATAAGAGCAGCTGGTAGAAAATCAGTTCTGTCACTACCTTGTTAGATGAGCTGCTAAAATCCTTTATGGACATGTGATACAGCTAATAGTCTGATCATTAGATATTTAAAAGTATATAATGACATTTAAATAAATATTGCCTGCACATACAAAATTTGGGATGCTATCCAGTCTTCCTTCTGCTCCTGGTATCACACTAATCATATCACCCACACAACAGAAGATCTTGGAATAGAAGTATTTAGTTTTTTATAAGCAGTTAACAAGTTCTGAATGGCTTGTGGCTAAGATAATGATAACATCATTTTACTGTTTACTACCTGTGTTAAAGGACCCCGAAAGCTGGATTTGAAAAATCATCCCTCCTCGCCTTTCCAGGCTACATCTCATAAGAAGAGGTCCTGTGCATTTCCTCTGTTAGAAAAGCATCTGAAACCACCACATTTTGAGCAAAGAGCCAACAGAACACGTAGCTTAAAAAAAAATGTCTAAAACAAATGTTTTCCCAATAGAAGGACATGGTTTAGAAGACAAGACTCTGCAAGGTTATAATTTCGCTGCTGATCAGGTCACTATCCAGAGACAAGTTAAATTGAATAGTCCATTCACCTG
>NW_008795129.1:25623400-25688425 GCF_000699145.1 Aptenodytes forsteri
TATTGTTAAATAAAACAAATTAATTGCTCCAACTGTCTTAACTAGTTGCTAGAAATGAAATTCTTCACTTGTTTAGCTGCCAAAAATAATGACAGAAATATAAACTTGTTACAAAACTGAGGGTTTCTCAAGAAAGCTAAATATAATGGGCCTAATTTTGCCCTGGGCAGATGTACTGGGGCTCTTCCCAGTGAATTCTGAGGGAATTTCACGAGTGTTTTTAAAGAAGAGTGTAGCCCCCACACTTGACATATAAAGTGCACATCCCTTGTCTTTATTTTTACTTTCTTTCCTCAAGTGAGCACGTACCTTTGTGCATTTCTCTTTGCACAAAACCTGTTCATAATAATTTTACAATTTACCTATATTCTTTACAATGATTGTCTCTCCCTGAAAGGATTTCCCATAAACCTTAGAAGGAGAAAAATTCTTTTAAGTGCATTTGGTAGAGGTTAATGTTTTGAAAAGCTTCGCTGAATTCTTGGCATTCAGGAAAATCGGATGCCCCTGCCCTCGCACAGGCAGACGTACATGCATTTCTTGGTAAATGGACAGAATTTGGGAGCCTCTGGAGTTAGAGAAAAGGTACAGGGAACATCCTGATGAGGTAAAAGGAGGAGTAATTTAATTGTCTAACTCCTTCTGTGCTCGAGAATATCAGACAGATGGGGAGGATAAAACAAGGAGCTCAATAATTAATTTTCATGTTCCTCACTAGTGGGACCTCTTTAATCCCTGTTCCTGTGATTATAGAGAAAGGTTGGATTCTGAAGTTTCACTCATTAGCTACATGTTGTATGAAAATACCTGTATTTTCAAAAGGAATAGTAACAAGAATGAAAAATTTCCGCTATTAAAAATATCTTGGTGTCAGGGACTTTTGTGAAAGAACAAAAACTCTCTGATTCCCTCAGATAAATAATGAAACAGATGGTTGTTGGGAGGTTAAAGGTCAAACCTTCCCTGTTGACTAAAACACAAGGTTGACTTAAAAGATTTTCCGAAGTTATTCAAGATGCAGTGCATCAGCCTGTGTCTCTTGCCTCTTAATGAAATGGCATGGGCTTCTTTAAAAACATTGGTGAGGGCAGATACGTTCAAGTGGCTCGTCTTAAGAAGGCTGACAGCCATTCTAGCACTAAACTGCGCTTCTGCAAACTGCATGTATAATAAAGGATATTGGTGAATAATTAAGCAAACTTGTCCAGGGATATAGGTTATCCAAAAGGCTAAATATTAAGATTTAATCCGCTTCCTAAACGAACTGTTCACTTCCTACCTGAAACGGTAGTTGATAAAGTCATCATGGAAATCTGTGCAGTCCTGAGAAAATTATCAATAATGCAATTTAGAAAAATGGACAGAAAATAAACAAACACTGTCTGTAGGGTTAAGCTTCTGCATACATTAGCAGACTCCTATTAAAGGAGAAGGGGGCATTTTCAAAGCAGCATATAGACTAACTAAAGAGGCAGATGCTCTAACTCATATGATTCAACATAATTTTAGCACAAATTGTGTAATCACTCAAACACACAAACATTTCAAGGTAATTTTTGTAAATCCCTATTGTGATCTAATTTCTTGTTAAGGAGAATAAAACAGGCTGCTGTTGTAATTCATCAGCCCTTTGCACTGCAGAGCAACTGCTGGAATTCATTTCATGGTTTTTGCTGGAAAAATATAGACTTAAATTTCTGGAATTACTAACAGCAACCTTCGACTAAAGATCTACCTTTTTTTTTTTTTTTTTCCCAAATAGAATTTAAAGCTAGATAAAAAAATTGTAGCTGAAACCTGAGAAGGTCATTGAGATCAGAGCTGATCTAAAGACCAAATCCATGAGCACTACAGAGTGGCTTTCAAGGTACAGCACATAGCAGAGGACATGCCAGGGCTTCTTGCAAAGGAAGGGCGTCATTATGGTGCAGAGCAGCAACGTGTCACATTAAGTGCGCCTGGCATCTATTATCGCTGCCTTCCTAAACAAGGTCAAACATCCCTTCCTCATCTGGAGTTAGACCTGGCTCCCACAACCTTCTCCAGACCACCTCTGCAGGCTGTTGCACCTCAAGAAGTGCCCAGACAGTCAGTTCCTGCGAAGGGAAGGTGTGGGTATTTGGTGTGCGGGATTTTGCAGGGTGGTCCAATGGTCTGGAGAAGAGATGGTGGGGTAAACTCTTTTGTCCTGTGGAAATTATTATTTCAATGAAAATTTTCTGCCATGATGCAAGGCAGCCTTCCCAAAATTGAAGGAAAAATCAGTCTGATAGCTGAGAAATGTTTCAGGGTCAAGCCAGTTCTCCTAACTGGACTGGACAGCAGACCCTCCTGTGCAACTCCCCCACCTCCTCCAAGCACTCTCTTTACAACAAATCTACTATTTCCAGTCTGTATATGGGAGGGGAGGATGAAATGAAGGCCAGGGTGAAAAACTTCCTGTGTGGGTGTATCCATGTGTGTCTGTGAGCGTGCATGCACATTTCCTTGTGCTTGCACACCTACTGCACAGCGCTACCCTCCGCCACATTCCCACCATCCTGTTACTGCCACCAGTGATATTATAAATGGTTACGCTTGCAGCAGCAGTCACATGAATGCAATAAGTAAGACAAATAAAAATCGTTTGCATGGTAATTTACAAATAAAGGTTCATTTTCTTTTAAAGGAGGCGCACAGCCACATGCGTGTGTGTGTGGAGAGGGAATTGCGTGACTTCACCACCAAAGAGGCAAGGGACGTCGTGCCATAATTTGACTTAATTTTTTTCCAAATACAAAATGACCTGTTACGGCATCCCAGGGAGAATATGAATTAGCCCAGGTCAATAGGAGGTCAAATAGATAGGGTGCTAAAATCCCTTTACTACTTTGTAGTATCTTATGCTAATTCAGTTCCCTTCTCTGTGATAAACAAAGCCAGTTAAAAGTAGATAGCATCACACAGTGATGGGTCCCAAAGCTACAATTTAATACAAATCTAGTAATTCCATTATACAACATATCCAGTTCATTTAGAGGCAACAAATACTTAAGAAGGTCCAGGATTGAAATACCTTAGCTGATGCTTTAAAAATATAAATAATCCAGCAAAATTTCATTTGTCACATAAACCTAATAGATATGCATGAAAGAATTTCTCTCTGTCCTTTAAAATATTGCTCAAATGCAAATCATAGGTCCTAGGTCCTTATACACCCATATTGCAGATTTTTTAGGCACATAATCGGTAGATACATGCATTAAAAAAAACCCTCATTGTTCTCTCTTTGCAAAAAGTGATATTATATGAGTCTAATGAGAATTACTGATTTAATAAAGCTGAACCTTTCACAATGTTTTACAGGTGATGCTTTTCACCTTGGAAGGATTCTGCAATGGTCTGCAGCTGAACCTCACTAAAGGACACTGCCAACACGCAGCATCTCTGAGGCAGAAGAGGTGGAGTTGTGTCATCTGGGAGCATCAGGACAAACCGATGCTCTTGGGAAATGCCTCTGTGTCTCTAATTTTAACAGGGATGCAGATAGTCTGAACCTGAGGAGGAGCCTCCTTGCTCACTGTTTTGCAGGTAACTGAGAGCAGCCTAAGTGAAACTGCTTTGCAAAGTATTGGGGTTATTAGGAGATACATAAACTTAGGTATGAGAGTCATACACTTCTGAACAGCCGATTAGAAAGAAAGACCTAGAAAAAAGATGTTATGAACAACTGAAGACTCAGTGCTACTGGCCTATGTGCTTTCCAAGAGAACAGGTTAGGGCAGGAAACCCCCAGACAACTCTTATGAATGATTAAAAATTGCTGAATTTCTGTCTGGTGAACAGAAGCGTGATGCTGGTTATTAGGCAGAGAGGGAGAGAAATTGCAGAGTAGCACAGGGAAAGAGACACAAGAAGAAGAAAGGAGGAAGGGAGAAAAAGGAAGAGAAAGAAAGAAAGGAGCAGAGCTCAAACTGTGCCAGCACTGTAATGGGTTATATCACTTACACATACTAACAGACCTGCATAGAGTGGACAAAGAGGACCAGCCCAGAGAAATGATTGATGGGTGCAAGGGACCATGTGCCAGCAGAAGAGGAGCAGACCCTCAGCCTGACCATTAATAACCAGAAAGAGGTACCCATGCACTTTGGGGTCAGTGAAGTTGACACTAACACTGAAAAGCTGTAAAAAGTCTGTGGGTATAACTGGTTTCCATTACAAATAGTGCCTGGTATGGCATCAGTGATGTTTTGCTCCAGGCAACTGGAATACGCAGGAGCGACCACAGCCTTCAGCGGACAAAGCACAGGAAAAAAAAAGTAAATTCTTTGTAATGAAATAACATGCCCTGAAGGATGGTCAGTAGTTCATGGTGGGATTGAGGTCCTACATGTCCCAGGAGAAAAACGGGTGCAAATACTCCATAGAATAGAAATCTCTAATTGCCCAAATGTTAATCTGGGCTGCAGCTCAAGATTTTTGCAGATGTGAATACGATCTCAATAAACAACTTATGATATCCGATGGACGAGGACAACCAGAGTAGTTTCCAACCAGCTAGACATTGCCAATAGTCTGACTGTAACAGCCTAGGTCTCAATGTAAGATATCTACTGGAAACTTTATTTAGAGCTTACTCTGTTACAGCCCTGTATCCAGTACTGGATTCTGTTAATATCCACTGTTAGTTGCTGACATTGTGAGGAAGGGAGGAAATTGTCTGTTAAGATCGTGGAAGAGCCAGTTGAAACCAGCAGTTGTTAAGTGCCAAGGCTCAGGTAGCACAATGCTCCTTGGGACTCGGATATGGAAAGCAGACATTTGTCAGGCTCCTTGGCTTTGAGAATTTAGTGAACTTGTCTAACATAAATTACCAAGGATTAACAATGAAAAGTGAGGTGGTTATTCAACTTCAGGCATCTAACCTAGGTGTCTAAATCAGAGACATGAGCTTCCTATAGCCTGTCAAGGATATTCCTGTGAAGGGAGTCTGTGCTTTCTTCCATTTTCCTGTACTATTAATGCTTCTTCAGGCTACAAGAGGATTTAACCCTGCTGGTTGTGGTTTCTATCAATTTTAGCAACTTCTATCCATGGCTCGGTATAAAAGTTCATGTCTCCTAGAGTTTTGCTTTGGATTTCAGGTTTCAGTCTGAATCTCCAGGCAGATACCTTCCAGCTAAGATCAGTGCTTTAGGTCTAACTTAAAAATGGCAGGTCTGAGCTTCGTTAACAGGGATGCGCTGGAAACCGCTTTCAGTGGGTTTTGGCTGAGGTCAGAGAGCTGCTAAAATTAACCTGATTAGGGAACAAGCCACAAGAGAAGTCATCAAAAGACTCTGAAGAGTAACAGAAGTAATCTTCTAGCCATCAAAGTACTGAGATGCAGAGTTTGCTGTAACTCCCCGTTGCAGAAGGTATAGTGCACAGCTGGGAGAACAACAGCATAGATCCTTCCCTGCTCATTTCTAGGTCTGGGTGACAAACCTGTGGCTCATTAAGAAATGGGAGCTAATTGAAGAGGAGCTTGGAGAAGAGGCTGGATTTCTGTTGGCCAGGCTGCCAGGAGCTGTAGCATGCCAATCCTTTTCTTCCAGCTAAAAGGAGGGTAACAGCAGAGTTTGGTTAATGCTGGTGTGGTTTGCTTTGAGTTAGGGAGGAGTTTTTGCCTCGGGAGCAGGATATCTTCTGGCTCTCCTTGGGAGAGGTAAATACAGGTGGGGAGTGAATGGCACTGCAGCTGGAGGACGGGAGTCCTGAGAAGCATTTTGCAACTTGGAAGAAAACATGCTGCTTCTGAATGGACTTTTTTGCTCCCTACTTGACATCTTCTTTCCAGGTGAGTGCCAGTGACCTTTTCATAT
Organism: Aptenodytes forsteri; assembly: GCF_000699145.1. Lineage (NCBI taxonomy): Eukaryota > Metazoa > Chordata > Aves > Sphenisciformes > Spheniscidae > Aptenodytes > Aptenodytes forsteri. The sequence goes on from NW_008795129.1 coordinate 25,629,247, forward strand.
GTCCTCTATGAACTGCATGTCCTGTTCACCAGACCTGCTTTGTAAAGCACCTCAGGCTGTAAGTGATCTGGTGAGTCAATAATGGATCAGTCATGTCAGATGCCAGATTTTGTTTTTTTAATTACATTATCATTTGGATAAAGATGTGCTTTTGGAGGGGTAATAACACATTTTTTTAATGATCTCAATGCTCTGGTGTGATTAATTATTAGTTTTTAGAAAATCTTGTTGAAGCTATGTTAATGAAAAGGTTGTAAACTATTGTTGCTTTTCATTCATGCTGACTATGAAAACAAACAATGCTCAGACGTAGACTAATGAAACTGAATGCGTGTCACCTGAAGCTGTAAGAAAAATGTTCAATCTGTCAGAAGATATCCTATTTTAGGTGGCAGTGCACACTATGTTTAGAGCACAAATCTTGACGGTAGAACTCCTGGGTTGTGTTATAAACTATGTTTCTGATCTTTGGTAAAAAACGTATTTGCTTCAAGAAAAGCAATTTCTAAATTAGAGATAAAATTCATTTTTTTTAAATAGACCCTCACTGTATCTTAATAGTGCTTCATGATTTATGTATAATTCTCATTTTTCTCTGTGGCCTTATAAAAAATACAGTCCAGTTCTTACAAAAGGTCTGAATACATAAAAGTGTTAAAGACAAGCTAAGAAAATTTCTGCATTGCATGTTCTCCACTCGCTAATTCCTTCATCCAGCCAATGAGAAGGCTATTTTATGGTTTGTCTGCAGTTTTATGGGCTCTTATGAATTACCAGAGGAAACCCATAATGGAGAGATACTCTTATTTCATGGGGTGTGCATTGAGATACATAGCTGGTCTGATCCTTTCCAGAACCAAGAACTGTAATTATGAGACTTCGAAAATTTTCTGTCCGCTTTACTCCAAAGTGAGATCACTGCGAGTAACTTGTGTCAGGGCATGCAGTGTGCAAGAGAGCTTGACTGTGATTTGCTGTCTGCTGTTTGGCCAGGGAAGGATGCTCATATTTTCTACATTGCTGACTGTGTAGATTTTTATATTGTGGAGCATTATAAAGATTAATTTAATACTTATCACCAAAACCACTTTGGGAGGGTGAATAATACAGCAGTGCTCCCTGGTAGTGAGAATACTGGGTGACTATTGATGTATTGGGTGGTATTGATGATGGTAGATGGAGGCCTTGGGCAGAACACATAGATACTATTCTTTTAGCCGTGAGATTGTCTGTGTCCTCTCCCTTCTGAGAAATATTTCAAGTACTCAGGATTTGCCACTGCTACATACTTTTAACAGTTCTTGTTGCATCACCAGAAAAATCACAGGAAGCTTCTGACTGGAATGAGGCTGAGGATGAAATGCTTCCCAAGTGAAATGGATACATTCAGATATTACTTAAAATCTTGTTTTCTTTCTCTACTCTACCTCGCATTTAAAGGAAGTTTAGGCTGTAGTGCAGGAACAATCAAATTGCTACAGCTGTACCCAATATGAACAGTTCAACAACTGGCCTGGACTTCAATTCAATTTTTGTATTGAGTACCAACTTCAGAGTTTAGTGTTAGAAACAATGCCACATGTAAGAAATGATGCATAAAATAGTAGTTTCCTATTCCACTGCCCTTTTGGTGTGCATTACAGCATGGAAGTCTAGCGTGAGCCTCCAGTTTCTCAGCAACTTAAAATGTTCTGCTGAACTTAGGCATCTAAATAAAGGGTAGCCATGATGACTTTTTCATTTGTGTTGTGTTTTTTTCAAATTACAATTATGACACATTTTCGATATTCTGTTCCTACATATCTGTGCAAGCATTGTTTATTTCTGCAGACTCTTAAAGTGAGTGCACATTGGTGAGATCAAATGAGGTCCTGCCATCTTATCATCAGTGATCCTCTTATCACTGAAATCCATGGGAGGAAGAAGCCATCTTTTTACCTAGATGAGAATGAATTTACATAACAAGTTGTCTCTTAGAGTATAAAACCAGCCGGCTAAAACTCTAATATCTTGTTCCACCAGGCATTGCTTGCAGACTCTCAACTAACCATGTGCCCGTACTGAAGAGACAGTAGCCTGTATGGGAAAATAATACAGAACATGTGCTGCTGCAAGACTGCTTTCACAGCTCACAGGAGTCTTTCCTTAGGCTTAATTCTTCCAGGAGTAATATACAGCACCTGTGAGTAGGTCAGATGCAGCCTAATATCTGTCCTAATATCATCATATTCAAGAAGAGCTACAGTGTTATTTCAGCACTTCTTTGAGTCTCTACATAAGATTTGTTTGTTCTTTTCTAAATGTGTCTTTTTTCTTTTTTTTTTTTTTTTAAATTTTTTTTTTTTTTTTTTTTTTTTTTTTTTCTCTCTCCTGACAATCTTGCTTAGAAAAAGACAAGAAAAAAAATGAAGAGTTTGTACGGAGCACTTATTTAAGCTTGAAATGCTGTCTTGGTCTGGAAAAACAAGCCTTTCCTGATTTTCTAGCTTTGTGCATAAGACTTTAACGAGTCACATCTGGTGGTTCTTCATGTCATGTTACATTATGAATCTTTATGGGCAATTAACTGGTTGGGTATGAAAACACCCACACTAGTAATGGGTCAATGGGCACATCCAGTTTCAGAATTCAGCTCAAATTGTTAAGTCTGTCTCCAAAGAAAAATCACACTATTTTCATTCTGATGAATTTGATGAGACAGTGGTAGGACATAGAGTAAACGGAAAACTTTCTCTGATGCATAAATATTGGCTGGTGGAAATGGCTAGTGTTCTTCCCTCCTCATCTTGTACTTTAAACAAATGGCAATAGCCAAATAACTTCTTCTATGTAATTACCCTTATTATGGCCATGAAAATAATTATTTGAGATGATATGATAAGTTACTTGAACTGTTCTTGGTTTAAAAGTATTACTTAGTGGATTTAACAAAAAAACCCCCATATTTCCAGCTCTAGCAGGATCTGCACAGCCAAAAAATCTCCTCTGACTTCGGGAAGTATGGCTGGGTAAGAGATGTTGTTTTGCTTCTTTCTTTTTTCTTTTTCCTCCCCATCCTCTTCCCCCCTCCCACGTGGAGCTTTACAAGTGATTGTGTGTTCCTGAATATTTTCCACAATGAATTCTGAACCATGCCACAGTCTGCTCTGATGCTGAGTAGTGCCAGTACCTTCAGCAATTCTGGAAAGGGCAAGGAAAGCCGAGTGTGGTGCTTTCCACCTTAGTCTTATTTCTTAGCTGTGATCAAAGCAGGTACAGATTCAGCAGGTGGCTCCCAGGCACAGTGCTGTTTGTAGCCCTGTGATGCTCTGGTGCATCAGCCCCATCCTCATGCAGCAAAAATTGCAACAAGGAGCAGGTTCCTTGCCCATGTCCATGTGGTGCAGGAACTCCTTCTCCGAAGTCCTCTGTGGTGGTGGAGGAGAGCAGGGGTTTGCCATGAACATTGGTGGTGCAGAGCAGGATTTGGTAGGGTTACAGCTCATGTCAGTATGTTAATAAAATGTACTTCATTTAAATCCTAATGAATTTGAGGCCTTAATTTAAACAACAAAATTATGTTGATAAAGTACTGTGAGCCAAAGGAACAGGCAGCCCCATGCACCCATGGCTCAGCTCCTCGCTGTGCACAGGAGCCAGGCACGCGAGAAGTTAAACCAAATATTGTGAAACCAGATCAGGTCTGAACTGTCTGCTTAAAAAGTAACATCTCTAGTTTTTACATGAATTTTTAATTTTAGATGACACCTTTGACTGGAAGTGACAGTGGAGCAGATCATTTGTGTAATTACAGCAACAGTCATTGAGGAAGGAAAGAATATCTCTAAAGCATATAAAACATGAAATGGGTTTGATAGTGTATGAACTCTGTAACCAGAGCTGCAGGAACCTTCTGGCGTAGTGAGGCTATAAACCTGGTAATGTCTTAGCTGAGGTACTAAAAAGTCATGAGATCAGTCTTTCTCTGTACTTCAGGTGAAGTAAAGTAATTAATAAAGTGGAAAAAGTGAACTTTTAATGAGTCTAAGAAGGTTTAGCCACCCTGCTAGCAGCAGAAATGCTAATGCGGCACTGGATGGAAGCAGATGGGACTAGCTGCAGAAGGGGTGTTTAGCATGTAAAAAAAAAAAAAAAAAAAAAAGAAGTTAACTTTGTTATGCATATGCTAAATTCTGTGCGGGAAGACTGCATGCATTATTCACTGAACATTAGCTTAGTCTTCCTCGCTGCCTTGCTTTCAAGTTGCACCTTTTCCAGAAATGTCTTTTCAACATGCCACCAGGTTTTTTCAAGGTGTCCTTAAGCTAATAAACACTCTTTTCTCTTTTGTAGTGAGATGCTTTACGCTTTGTTCTAGAAAACATTGTGTATGATATATATACACACACACACACATATCAGGGTTTCTTACAACAAATACACAAAGCACTCTGCTTTCTTCTTGTTTTTCTACAATAGGTATCTACAAGCCAGGACTGAAGCAATACGTTGCTGAGAGAAATTTCCTGTAATGGTTAGAAGTGCTTAGGATATGTTGCAAGCAACAAACTCTCTCTAAATACCCTGTATGAGGAAAATAATCTTGGGCACAGTAATTTGTACACAGTTGAGAACTTGGTAATGATCGTAAAAGTCTGGTTTGGATAAATGGGAAATTCTTTTCTGCTATTTAAAAATGTAAAATCAAATACAATTTTTTTTTTTTTGCTTATATGAAGATCACAGCTAATTAGCCTTAGTTAAGTAAAGCATATCCTTTGAAAATTGGAGACAAGTTCCTTTGCCCTCTGAAGAATTGTCTGTTATTTACATTGTTAATATTAATATTTTGCAGCCTCTAAACTCTGAGTCAGTGTCATTGGAGACAGCCTCGTAACAAACAAGTCAGACCTCCAGTAAAATAATGATTTTTAAATATTTTTTCTTTTGTTTTTCAACAAGTTGAAATAACTAGTGATGAGTGGAGCCTAATATTCTTAAGTTAAAATCCAGATTCAAGCTGCAAGCCTCTGGAATCTTAATTTGGACCTTCCCCAGCGTATCTTGTATGCAACTTGATTGTAAAGTACCAGAGTAAGTGAAGCTGTTTCACTAGTTCTGGTGGGAACTGCAGGAGCTGTAACTTGAGTGGGCAGCTTTGTGTGAGGGTTTTTGAGGAGGTGAGGTGCTCATCTGGTGATGCCCCTGGTTTCCCAGGCTGGAAGGGATGCCTGGGTGCAGAAAGCAGTGTCGCGGGTGCCTGCAGGAGGATGATATTCCCCCACTTGTGTTGGGAGTTGATGGCGAGACCTTCTCTAGGGCTGCTCACCTTGGTCATCTCCCTTCTGCTCCTGCTTCATCACTCCTCTGCACTAGCTGGAGGGAAGAAAAGAAAAACCTGATTGACTGGAAAAGCTGCTCAGAAGAATGGCAGAAAGCTCCAGAAGGATCAAGTCCTGGAAGTACAGACGTATACTGAGAATACTTGCATATCTGATGGAGTTTTTTTGTTTTGGAGGGGTAACTAGCTTCTTGAATTTTACCCAGCATGAGTGAGGTGGCAGAGTGGGGACTGTGGGTGCAGGATTTGCTGTGCTTGGGAAATGGGTTAGACATCTTGTCCTCTGCCACCTCCAGCTTCTCGGGCTTCATCAGGGACCAAACCAAAGCAAGTGCTTTGCAGCAAGCTGCTCTTCAGCTCGCAAAGCAGGGGTGAGTAATAACAAAGTCAGTTGAGATCAACTGGAAAACTATATGGAAAATATTATTGGGAGTGATGTAGAAATGAGTGGAATTCATTAACATAGAGATGAATACTGAAGGAAGGGGGTTAGGATGATGAGTCAGCCAACAGTTCTTTGTAAAGGTTGCGAAAATGCAGGACTTGACATTAAAAGTTCTTTACTCTTTGTGCTTTTCTTGCACTTGGAGATCCCAGCAAAAACCAAATGCTTTCTAAAATTGGCACTATGTGTGCACACAGGAAGACATGAAAACTGCCTTAAGGAGCTGAGTGTCCGGTTCTGGAGTCAACACTGGAGAGAGGCTTCTGTCTGCACTTAACATGTACTGTTGTATTACTACCTTAGAAGTATGGATGGTTGCTGTGAAGTGAAATTCTGTTTTCACATATACTGTAAAAATGGAGGACATTCACCAAAGCTGAGGCCTTCCATACGGGTCCTGATGGAGCTCAGGGCTGCGAGCAGCCTTAAAAAAAAAAAAAAAAAAAAATTAAAAAAATCCCTCATTGGTTGCTCTATTGAATTACCTGAACTGAAAATAAATATTACTAATAAAGAATTAAATACTTAACAAGAATACATGATTACAAATTGAAGGCCATATACTTCTTATCAGTTACATACAATTTTAATAGCTAACATTTAGGTTACAGTTCCTAAACTGTTTGGGAGGTTTGGAAGCCCTGTCCCATTAATTGCAGTGGGAAATGAGCACCCAGACCCCCAAGGTGACTTTGAAAATCTCTGCCTAAACATATATTTCTACTCAGTGTTCACAAGGTTGAATGGAAGCAAAGTTTCTGGGATATGATAATTTCATACTAGAATAAATCTTGTATAAGTTAAAATCCCTGGAAGCTCAAAGGTAGTAGGAGTTATGTACTGGGGAATCTTTAACAAGATCACTGAAGAGATTACTGGTTCAATAAATGAAGATTTTGATCTTGGCTCCTTTGAGACAAGGAAGATACCAAGGGACTAGAGAGAAGCAAATACAACCCCAGTTTGGAGGTGGGGGGAGAGGACTAGGAAAACCAGCCAGGATATAATAGACCAGTACATCTGACCTTGGTGCTAGGCAAAACTCTAGAAACATTAATAAAGGATGAGATCACAAAACATCTGGAGAAATAAACTAGTCAGCGTGGTTTCATAAAGGGTAAATCCTGTCTGACAAACTGGTGGAATTTTTTTTAGGGAGATAATGTGGAAAGCAGGCATGGGTGACAGCGGTAGGCTGAATTCTGTCCTCTTTGGGCTCTCAGCACTGATCTGAAAGGATTGCTTGGGCAACTGGGGTGTGGGTTGGAGTAATGCTGGTGTAAGAGGGAGGAATGTGAACTGTAACAGGAGCCAGTACCAATCTACAACTAATACTGAGGGTTAAACTATAGCTCTATGCATATTTTCTGGAAAAACTTGAGTAAAGGTGGTATTCAGTGGGGTGAATAAAGTGGAGATGATGGATTAAATCTGCAGAGAACTTCTATACAAGATCGGGAAAACATGGAAGAGGATGGTCCATCACCTCCTCTTGAGACAAACAGTAGATTTTTAAACTTGTAGCTCTGAATTGTGAGGATATATGCTGAACAGATATGTTTTGCAGAACTCTGAGCAAGAAAGAGTTGTAGTACTAACGCAAAGCAGAAGCTAAACCTTACATAAAAGTATGAACTGTGAAGAGATAAGAATTTAAGCTGGCATATTGTAAAATACTTACCTGGACCTCTGTAGACTGCCCTGCCCGAGGTAGGACACCACAGCATCAAATGGACATCCTGGGGATTGGAAAGGGCAGAGGACAGCAGGAATGATAGAAGTACTTGTGAAGCTGCTACGTGCAGAAAGCCTGGGAAACCTGGAAATGTACTCATTTGGGGGAAAAAACCAAGCTGTTTAAAAGATGATATGATTTGAAGATTTCAAGATGCTGAGGAGGAATTTCAAAGTAGATGAACTACAGAAACTTTTAAAATTTACTCAGAATCCCAGAATGTGTATTCATAAAATAAGTATAAAGGAAAAAGTAGCTGAAATAAGAATATAGATCTGTTTGATTCAAGCAGGGTGCAACAAACTGTTAAATTGCTGACCCAGGAAGGTCAGCAGGCTGACCAAAAGGAGCCAGCTTGCGTTGCCATCTAACTGTGCTGAAAAATAGGGAGATGTTAATGGAGCTGGGGGTGGGGGACAGAAATCAACTCCGTCCTTTTCTAGCATAACCCGTATCTTGACTGGTTATGTAGTTAAAGGCCAAATAATTAATCTTAAGTATTAAGACATGCAAGGAAGGGATGAGTGTGCAGGCAGTGCTGGTGGGTCAGCTGGTAGGTGATACCTTGCTTGTCTGGATGAGCTGCCCAAGTGACACGAGGAAAGGACAGAGCTGTACCTGAAGGAGTTATCTTGGTTTATAAGCTGCATCCTCTGCTGCTTGGCACATCTGCATCTTTCCCAGAGGCCATTTTTACTTTGTTTCCCAACTGGGGGGGGGGGGGGGATCCCACAAATTCATGGTGTCAGCTGGATAGCAGAATAAAATTAGAGGGGGGAAAAAAACCCCCAACAATCCTTTAATATTTACAAGGGGATTTTTATAATAAAGATTCCCAATACTGAAGAATTCTGTTAGAGAGAACAGTAGCATGAAGTCAAACTTCTGCAAGCTAAAGATGTGCAAGGGTCTGGATTTACCAGGCTCATGTAAACAGATGAAGACTAAAAGTGCATCAGTCCTTAAATGCCACTGAGCAAAGGGAATGTGTGTCTACATGGTATGACGTATGAGGAATTATCTAGCAGAGATCTTACTAATTTTATTGTTGATCCACAAATACTCTTGCGATGTGTATGACCTGCAAATTATTCCACTTGTAAAACTGTACTAGTATACTAATTTATGGAGAAACACAAGAAAAATGGAGACAGTACACAGTATTTTTTAGTAATGGGAGCTGCATGTGTGTTCTCTTATTCAATGTGTACTGAACTTTGTGCACAAAAATAGAAATACCACTCTTGCTCATGCTCAGTGACACTGTTGATGTGATGTGAGCCAGAACAGGCAAGCACAACAGCCTCTTCTCTGCTCTAAAAAATCACTTTTTCCATCAGATCATATGCACACAGCATAAAGCCACTCACATTTTTCTTAGCATTATTCAAATCCACTTACTAAACTGTGTTTGTTCAGAGTGGATTTTTTTTCCTTACTGCAAACAGTCGGCAAATTAATGTGGCTAAAATAAGACTTGGCCGGAACCTTTAAATAAAACTCTTACCTAATGGGAAGGAAGCAAATGCTTCTGAAGGCTTGAAGCTGTTCACATCCATTTGTTGGTTTGCTTGATTTGTGCATACTTCTGCTCTTCATGGGTTTGATTAGGAGTGATGACCCTAAAATACTATGGGGAAGCTCTTTTGGGATTTGTTATTTGACCACAAACAGGAAATATTAAAATCTTGTGTAAAACAATGCTTTAACGCACCGTGCTAACCGTATTTGTAGGGCCAAGATCAAGGGGCAGTGCAAGTTGCAAGTGTTACATTTAACTGCTCAGATGCCTTTCTTTTCAAAACTGCCTGCTTTGATGGTTCCCTGTCACATTTTTTTTCCTTTTTGTTAATTTTGACAATATTGTTTCCATTAAGTTCTGTTAGACTATTACTTCAGCTACTTCAAGTTACTTACGGTAACGTAAACTGGAGTAGATTTAAACTGGAATAACTCCAGTATCTTCCCAGAGCATGAAGCTGTTGTGTCAATGAAACCATATTTCTTTTTTAACCTGCTTCTCATTTTTCTGCATCTTTCCCTGTTGCCTTCAGGAATGAGTCATTAATAGCTGCTATTCAGGAAAAAAGTGAGAACTCTTTCAGTCCATAATTCACCCTCGCAATTCAAGCACTGAGTCTGTTTTGAACCTTTTTATACTGCATCATTACATTAACCACCAAAACAGATGGAGTACTTGGTTTATAAAGACAATACCAAATTCACTGCAAGGCTACGCAGCTCTCCCTTTAAAGTCCCGTTCAGGTCAATAGGATTTCATCCTAGACTTCTAAACTGATGTCAGGTGCTTGGAGCTGCTGTACCTGTTTCCTACACATGTATTTTTTCCCAGTTATTAGTTGTGTGTGTGGCTGATGCTGCATGCCAGTGATTCATCCTGCTGCATGGGGTGTTGTGACCTGCCTAATCAAGTGCCATGCAACTCTAACCCACTGAACGTGATGGAAATTGGTATGCTATTTAAATCTGCCAGGCCTGTTTTTTGCTACAGATAAAAGTATGTTGATTTGCCAACCCCAACTGTGAAATGTTCCCACTGCCTGAACTATTTTCTACACAACACTTGTTTTCTTTGTAAAAGCCTTTTTCTATTGATCTGAATTGACTTGTGCAGAAAAGCCTTGTGAGTTCAATGCAAATTGTTACCATGCGCTTATTGTGAGCAGCAGAGCAATACAAAAGGATGCTTTTGTGTACATGTGCAACATGCGTATTTCAAGACATGTCTCCCTGTATTGATATTTGGTCTGATCTTGCTTTCAGAGTATAAGCAAGCAGTCAATTAATGCATTTTTAAATGTTTTGAGGAGAAGCTAAATCTAAAATCTGAGGAGGGCACATGTTTGGGTAGAGGAATGCTGAATCTGCGTATTTTCCTGGATTGAACTGAAATCAATCTTTCAGCTGAGACAACATCAACTTTTAGACTTTTATCCTAGCTGTATGTTGGGAATGGGGGGAAGCACCAGAACGCAACCAGAAAGAGCATCTTATTTAGTTTTTTACCTTGCTGAAATAACTGGGTTTATGATGTTTTTGAGCCTGTTGTGCAGCTCAGTTACTTTACCGAAGAACCATGAGTAAGTTTGGGGTAGGAAGAAATCTCAATTCTTGAGTGATTTATCCACAAATACTCTTGAGCCATAGGTCCCTGCTGCATGCACGGGGCTCAGCCATTAGGTTGCTCATCTGCCATAGTGTGTGGGGTGGTTTTGTTTGCTTGAGGAATATCTGTGCAGCAAGGATTTGGCACTCCATCTGTGTGCTTGTGGGTGCAGCCTCAAAAAGGGAGACTGAAAAACACAAGAGCAATGCCTATTTTAGGTAAGTGTTTGCCCTCTGGGCAGGGTAAAGCACCCACAGAAGGTACTTGAAGCATTCATGATGAATGAGCTCCAGAATAAGAAAGGTTTGATGGCAAAAAGGCAGTTCACTGCATCATCTGTTCACAAGATCTCCATGAGTGTGCAGGTAGAGGAGCAGACCACAGCAAGCTCTCGCTGCACAGCTGAGCCGTGCTGTTTACCCAAGCTCTGTCCCAGCAACCCCCAGCCAGCCTTTGAGCCTTTCCTGAGCACAAGCTGCAAAACTCACTTCAGACCTGTTCGCTAAACCATAAATTATCAGATTTATACTTACGTTAAAATATCTCTGAGGCTGGCCTACCCTTTTTCTTGAGAGGTCAATAAACTGCCCATGGAGTCCAGCTTTAAGTTGCATTTGTGCAGACGCCAAAAGCAGGAATAACTCACCAGTGCTGCATCAGGCTTCCTCAATCAGACAACCTGAGTTACGTTTACTTCTTGTGTGTGGAGCAGGGACATGCCTCCCTGTCTCTTGTGCTGTGGAGTGGAAGTACTTGCATCGTAAATGACCAGAAGACAAATACGAACAAAAACCTTGCTTAGTCTAGCAAATATGTTGCGTGATCCTTTTGTACGTGAATTGAAGAGCAGCAATGGCCAGAATGATCATCATTCATGTGGAATGTGCTTCCCACGCTGTGATTTACTTCTGTTGGAGGAAACAAGCACAAAATAGCTTTTAGTGCCTGCATGCAGAAATAATGGCATTACTGATGGTGCCACCTAGCAAAGAATGGCATCTGGTTTGATGACGGGCGAGTGGCTGCCCCCCTCTGCGCCAGAAACAAGAGCTTCTCATTAGAAAGATGAGACACAAGAGCTGCTCAACTTTTTTTTTTTTTTTTTTTTTTTTAAAGTGGGGCTTTGGGCACACGATGTAAGATTTGTGTTATTGCTTAGTTTGAGGTCAAACCCTCTCTGTTCATCTGTCCAAGGAAACTTTAATACCAATGGGGATTTTTTTGCTGGTTTTGTGTGCACATCAGTTGTTTTTTAGAACAATTGGTTTGCATAGAGAGACATGAATCCTTCTCCGCACCTTCCTCCTTTTGCTTGCTCCCATGTGCCAAGGTTAAGGCAACGCGTGGCTTCGTGGGGGAAAGCCTTCTCAGACGCCTGGCAGGGGCTCTTAGTGCCCACTCAGGAGCCAGAGAGGCCAGTGCCTGCGGGAGGTTAGAGGCTGGTAGGAAGTAAAGCCTCAATGATGTTTTGCAACTACTCAAAAACCAGAGCCAGGTTTCCTTCCCCGGCGATATGCATTGCAGCCCAAATCCGTCAAGGCTCCTGCATCCAGCTTTAAGCACAGGAGTGGGCCCCCGAAGGATGACGCGCGGGCTGTGGCAAGCCTGTACTTACACAGGCGGTGTTGATTCAGGATTACGGTGAATAGAGCTGGCTCCTCTGGGGATGTATATATTAGACTTTTTGAAAAACTTTTGACCTTAGCCATGCTCATTTTGTGTTTTAAGTAATCATGATGGCTCCCACGACGTCACGCCTCCTGAAGTTTGCGGTCAGTCGCTGGCATGGTTAAAGAGTCAAGGCTTTGAGAGGGGCCAAAATGGTTCAAGGAAATAAATCCCAATGAATTGAGTGTGACCCGAGCACCTTGCTCCCCCAGGGCCTTTGGATCATCCCCATTTATAAGCCTTGCACAAAAATATGAAAAATTCTGGTGACTTTGGGTGCTTCCATTCAAAGATGAATAGGGAATTCGGGGTCTGCTCAAAACCCTGAACTCTTCTCAATAGCAATGTCACAGGCCAGGCACACAGAAAATGGCCCTTCAGATGGAAAGTTATTCCTGAAATCCTGGCAGTTGTAGCGATTTCAGAAGCAAACTATCGCACTGAAGTATTGTAGCTGAAAAACAAAAGCAGAGGAACACAAAGTGGATACGTTAAGTTATAAAATCTTCTTCTATAGTAACTTTTGCACATCTTCAGAATTGCACAGGGCTGAGGAGCAGAAAGGAAATGAAGCAGTTTACACACAAACTACAAAACTCTTCTGAGAGAGAAATCCTATTTTTTTATTTAATCATATCAAGCTAAACCTGCTTTTTCTTAAGTAAGAAACAGTGGGCTGAAGTGGGAGCATGACATGTCTGTGCTGCCCCTGGTCCCAGCACCCTGCCTGTGTGAAGGAATGGAGCAGGGACATCCACCACCGGAGCAGAGTGCAGTCTAATGAGTGCTGAGTGACAATGACACTGCCACCGAAGCACGTGACATTTGCATGTATATCGAATTAATTCATTATAATCACTGCTATTTCCATGAATACCAAATGAACTTATAATAACTGAACTCCTGAAGAGTTACCATTTTGTGTTTAAAAAACAAACAAACAATAAAAAAACAACAAAAAGAACAAACAACAGAAATAGTGAAAAAATTAACCTTGTTATATTTTGGAGAGGTGATATTTAGAAAAAATGTTTGAAAAAGAGTCAAGTAGTTGATGATGGTTTCTGTCCATTGGGTGGGTTTTTTTTCATATAAATCTCTCATTTTTGAATGCTAAATACCAGATAATGAGGGTGTAGGATTATTTAATTGCTTAACTGACAACCTTGATTAAGTGTAGGGTTTTTTGAAAATAAGTGTCTTTGCTGTAAAAGGACAACTCAGATAACACTCTAGGAGTATATAAGCTAATGAAGGGTTCATATGTAGCACCTTTTAGATGGCTCTTCACTTCCTGAAACAGAGAAACTCTGGTTTCGAGTCAAACATCTGCTTCTACCAAAACTTCAGAAAGTGGAAATTGTGAGGTGTGTTTACTTGTGTTAGAATTACGCACCATGGACTGCAAATACCATAAAATCTGTAAGCAACAGTTTGCTGCAGCCAGATTCTTCCTTCCCTGCCCAAAACCTGAAACTTTAGGAGGCTTCGTGCTCCCCCTGCCCAGTGGGAAGCTCAGCATGGCCCTGCTGTTTGCTCTTCCCGGTGTGGTCTGTGTTGGCATTGCAATGCGTGAGGATGGTTGTGACTTTGCCGTTGGTGTTGAAACACAACAGTTGATCTGTGTGAACGTGTGTGATGTGGAATCAGACAGGGTAAATAGACTTTGACTTAGCGACCTTCAATATGAAAGAGAAACGCAAATCGCAGTCGTGCTTTTCTTGCATTGCGGGAGCAGCTGCTGAAATACCAATTAAAAGCTATAATGGGAGCTTGGGGTGGATCTGTACAATAAGAAACTTCTAGGTCAGGCAGGAGGGTTGCAATAATAATAATACCAAGTACATTTCCTTATTTAACTTTGTTTTTTATTGTGTTCAGCCCGCAGCTGATTTTTTTTACCTTGTAATATAGTCCCTAATTGAGACACATGAAGCTCATGAGAGGTTTTAGACAAGATTCAGCTAGCCACAAAAGTCATTATCTCATTTTCATTTATTAACATGATATTTCCAATGGATTAACGAGGGTTTCCCTTTTGTTGCATCTGCTATGGCACTAGCCCTAAAGGGGCTGTTGCGTCTCTCCATCTCAAGTGACTTCTTACTCATATTAGATTACAGTAATGTACATGTTACAGGAATGACATTTATTATACTTCTTGAATTAAAATTCCCTATTTGAAGTAGCTATAATTGCTGGAAGTAGAATAAAGTGGACTTGAGTGTTGATTTTACCAATGAGCTGGTATCAAAATAACTGCTGCTAGAACTGGGCATGCAAAAATACTCTCCCCTAATTTCAAATATCTAGTCCCGTGCTATTTCTGGGATCTGCATTACGATGCAGAACTGGTAACTTCAATTTTCTGAAGAAGCCAGAGGCCTTCTTAAGAAACTACTCCCTGTATTTTCCACAACGCTCATAGTTATTTTTCAAGTGTCAGTGGTCCTACCATTCCATGAGGCTGCAACGAACAAACTAATAGTGCAAATTTTGGTTAATTGGGAAAAGCACAGATCGGATACCCCACCAGGTGCATTGCAGAAGGCTGCAGTGGTGAACCCTAGCAAAGGGAGACGTGTTATTTTCCAAATGTGTTTTTCAGCTCTGCTCGCTGCTCCCCAGTTCCTCCTCCTCTCCCAGAAGGCTGCCCGAGCAACATTACAGCGAGGACCTGCAGAGAGCCTGTCTGCTCCAGGCACTGTCTGATCTTGTCTGACATAATTTAAACCCATGCTTCCTGCTTTAGTTTTACATTTTCCAGGGCCTGAAAGGTTCAGTGAGAAACAAAATTCACCTAAGAAAAATATAGAATAGGTGATTTAAATCAGTGTAGTCTACATCTGCTTCATCTTACCTGATACAAAGGTGCTGCAGGATGCCTGCCATTGGGTTTGATACAAAATCAAGACCCTATTTATCTGTGGGTGTCAGATTTTTCTTGACCACTCCCTTGAGAGGCCTCAGCCCTAAAGAGGGTGAGTTTAACCCTGGAATTTAGGAGAAAAAATGTGTCTCTGCTCCAGCCAGCCCTCCCCGGTGCAGCTGGATTTAGTGCTGTTCCTCACCTGTGTTTTGTCCAGAACTGCTGTTGCCTGCCCGGAGGTGCACAAAGAAAGGAGCACTGAGTTAGCACACAGAATGACGGCATGCTTTTTCTGGATCGGCATTTAATAAGCCTAAGGTTATGAAAATCTGGAAAATAAGCTGTGGAGGTTGGAAGAAGAATTCTTCCTGCCTTGTCTTCTGGGAAAAAAAAAAAGTAGCAGGGATATTTAATTCAGAAAGCTCCATCATATGTCAAGTTTTAAATTGTAACCTATGGTGCTTTATAAAAACTATTATGAACACAATCACAAACAGGTTTCAACATAAATTTGTAAACCAAAGAAGCCCTTGCTGATGTGTTTTGGATTTTCTTCTGCACTCTCTATTCTAGAGGGTGCTTTCTGCTTTATTTATTAAATTGCATATCAAGGCGGCCGTCTTGGGAAACGGGGCTGTTCAGACCCTCACAGGGAGGCTGGCAGCAGCCACAGCAATCTCTGTGTTGGCAGCGAGCTGGCAAGCCTCCTGCGTGGGATCTCCCCCCTATTCTGGTGTCATAACTGTAGTCATTTTGAAGGAAAACTTAGGACGGGCTTAACCTTTTGGGGGGTGAGGGCAGGGAAGATACTTTAAAAAAAAAGTCGCATACATATAAAAGATGCATTTTTCTTTCTCCATGATTTTTCTAACAAACTTTCTCCCTAATTTAGTAATGAAACTAATGTAGGGCAAATGGCCTTCGCCTGATGGATGGGGGGGTTGATGTTTTGAGGGACCCCTTAAGAAAAACAAAAAACCCCTCGAGTGACCCCAAACCCCTCTGCCTGGGATTCAGGCGTTGTCACCGAGCATTCAGCTCTGCCTCTGCCAGCTCCTTCCCATAGTTTGTATTTCACATCAGGGTTCAGAGAGGTGGTCTTGCGTTCACTAAAACCTGACGAGAAAGGGTGTTCAGAGTGTGTTCTTCCTTAATTTAAAAAAAAAAAAAAAGAAATAGTATGAACAGTTGGAATAAAACCTGAGTTTTGGGTAAATTCCAATAATATGTTTTTCATTGCATGAGATGTGATGCCTGTCAACACTTACTAGTCAGATTCGCCTCCTTTTTACGTATCTTAAACAGGCCTCCTTTTTTTATGCAGCAGAGAGGAGTGTCCTGCATATCATGCTTCCATCTCCATACTGTAATTATTAATATAGGGTAGAGAGAGGTCACCTATGTTTTTTGGCAACAGTTACGTTCCCATGTATAAATCATGATAAAGTGCTATTACTCTGTAGGGTACACTGATGTTTTCAATTTACCCTGTGTAGAATATCTTTTCTTTCTTTCTTTCTCTCTTAAAAAAAAAAAAAAAAAAGAAAAAAAGTCTTTTGTTCCTATAATATAGATAAACTCATAGATTTCACAACCAATAAAAATAATATTAATAAAAATGAGGCATTGTTACAAAGTAGGTCCTAACTATGCAGCCTAATGTTTCAGTAAGTCTGTGGTGCACATCCTTTTATAGCCAATTAAGAGGATGTTTTATTTCCCTCATTAAAAGTGCAGCCCACAGTCACCATGTTGAATCAAATAAGTATGAGTTTGCACATCCTGTGCACAACCTTTCCTTGAGGCACAGTAGCATTTGTCATCTTTATTATAAAGCTTTCCAATTTTTCTGATTAATATTTAAAAGAAATAACATGACCTGAGGAATATATATATAACATCCTTGTTCGAAGGCATTCCATACTACACTGCTCTCTCTGGTTTAGGGCTAATGCATCATTAGATCACTTTGTATTCTGCCTCCTTCTAAGTTCTATTTTCCTGTGTTTATGTGCAGTAGCAGACTCTTTGTGCTTTTTTCTTTTTCCCAGATGAGAGAGAGATCTCACCAGTGCATGTCGCATTTCAGTGGTCACTGTGATGCTCCTTGTCTTCAGTCTTGCCCTGCCACATGGAGAGTAGGGGATGGTCCTCTAGAGATTGTCTTCTGAGCAATTACTGGGTCGTTATGGGTCTGTGAGCAAGTGGTTTCTGAATCAAACTCCTTGCAACTTTCTAGCAAAGCACATGTAGGCTGGAGTGCTGTTGAGAGGTGAGGTCCTGCCCCTTCGTTCAGGTACCAAAACCTGGGCAGTGTTTGGGGACAGCGGGCTCATTGGGTCTCCCTCTCTCTTCTGGTTCATGTGGCAATTTGCTAATGTGACCATTGTGTGTGTCTTTGGTAGAGATGACCTGGAAAAGTTTGGCTTCATCTTGTAAAGGCACACCTTCCAATCCATCCATTTCTCCTGAGGGTCTCCATCTGGTAGAGCTTTACTGAACTCAGAGCTTCATGGCTGTGATAGACCTGGGAAAGTAGGTATCTGTGTTAGGACCTGGGGTTTCTTCAGGTTGCAGAAAAACTGAATATTTACTTATAATTTTTGTTATGCTTTTCAATAGTAATAATGATATGTCAGATGATTAAAAAGACAGGACCACACCACAGTGAGCTTTGGTTGACAGTGCGATGCAGCAAGTAAGGTATTAAACAAGGGTAAAGAATGAGGAGGCTGAGATTTGACAGCAGAGGTGCTAGAAACTGTTTACTCTTATGCAGTCTTTTCAGTATATTAATTCCCTGGTCTCTCTTCTTTTTTTTTTTCCCTCCCATCCCCCTCATGTTGTCTCTTATTTTCTTTCATTTTTTCCCCAATAATAATTGGAGGTAAACAGAGGAAAATGAAGAGGGCTAAGGTCAGTTTTAGTATTTTATATTGGCACCCATCACTAAGGCCCCTTAGGTTCTTCAAGCCATTACGAGTAATCACAGCTAGAATAACAAAATATAAGCCTGTAAACTTAAAGGCTCAATTATTCAGGGCTCTCTGTAAATTACAGACAAAGCTAACAAATTTCATACATTAGTCATGGTAAAAAATATTAAATTCCATGGTTTGTCACAGATTAATAGGAAAAAAAGATTAAAACGGCAAGTTGTGTAAGTAATTTAAACAAATGGTTGTCAGAGATTCTGCATGTTTGGCGAAGAATTAAATAAGTGAATATCAGCAGCTGAACTTCTTGTAGAGGAGCCAAACCCTTTTGGAAAAGCTGAGGCTCTTTTTGAATATGGAAGCAATGTTTTACTCAATCTTATAACACATTCAAAACAGCTGTTGAACAGAGAAGAAGAATTTACCATGCAGTGTTGCTTGTATTCGTCTTAATCCGTCCCCACCAGTAAAGCACTCACTGCGGAGGGAAAAAGGAAAACTCTCAAGTGGTCTGAGACTTGGGAGATGCGGAGAATGCCAAGATTAATATTGAAGGCTGGAGTGCTTGTTGGAGGGGGCGATAATGCCACGTACCACCAGGCAATCCTTTCCGTTAAGTAACACCAAGAAATGTTCACAGAAGTTCTTTACAGCGTGTCGGTACTCGGGTAAATGCTTGCTGGGCAAACCAGCACCAGAGCCAAATGGATCCCCACCCCTGCTCAGGGATGGGGTGGGGATCCATACTTCAGGGGACCACAGCATCCACGTGTGAGGTGCCTTGCAACTGCTGCCCATGGCACAGAGCCGTGGCTGTTGACTTGACTTCTGCCTAAATAGCATTCTCCAAA
This sequence comes from Aptenodytes forsteri, assembly GCF_000699145.1. Classification (NCBI taxonomy): domain Eukaryota; kingdom Metazoa; phylum Chordata; class Aves; order Sphenisciformes; family Spheniscidae; genus Aptenodytes; species Aptenodytes forsteri. The sequence continues at coordinate 25,648,198 of NW_008795129.1, forward strand.
TTTCTTCCTGTTACAGAAGGATAATAGCAATGCGCATGGCACACGCAGTGATGGATTTTGAAAGAATGAGCTGTATGCGTGCTCAACCTGGGAGAGTTTCTGAAAGTTGTTTGTCTTTTTTCTTTTTTTTTTTAATTTCTTGTTTTTCTTTCTGTCTGTTGGGGACATGAGGTAAGTCTTCCTTCCTCCTGATCTCCTGGAGCTAACAGTGTGATATCGAGAACAGAAACTCACCCTACCTACTATTTTAGCCTGGTTCAGCATGCTTTTGATTTTTTTCACTCTTCCCTCCTTTAACCCTTGTTGTTTCATGAGGGGGAAGCAGAAAGGAAATCAAAGCTGTGGTTGATAACAAGGGAACCAAGTACTTATTTTCTGAATTTCCCAACTCCTAATTTACTTTCTCTTTCACTTCCCATTATGGTTCTTCTAATTTACAGCTGGAGACGGCTCTCTGAAAACATAGGTGTGGTGCCATAAATAGGCTACTATTGCAATTTTCTTTTTTTAAAATCTGCCAGTTGCTCATTGGCTTGTACTTTAACGCCCATGGCACAGCGTGCTGCTATGGATAGCTAGAACTGGCTTTTGCACTGTGGTAAAATGTTCAGTGACACTGAAACAGGAATTAGAGATGGTGATTTAGGACAGCCCATACCAACGTGTATCCAAATGCTTCCATGAGCCTTGCAGCTCAGGCCAAACTGGATTTAATGCAGAGATGTCTTTGCCCATTTTCTTAAGCTGCCGTTGAGGAATGGGCTCTGCCTTTACGTGCCGTCACCCAGCCTCGGCATTGCAGCGGCTCTGGGAACGCTTGCTTTGAAATTAATTCAGGCAGAGCGATCGCTCAGGGGTAGCTTGCTCCATCAACACAGTTTTTAGTGTTTTCAGTAAATCTCCATTTCACTCAACACGATTTTCATAAAATTCATAGCAAGTGAAATGGCAGTCAGTGGGTGGAGAAACATCCAGTCTTCATGGTTTACCTCTTTTAATGTAAAGATTCATAGTTTTCATCATGACTTTCAGGGAACCTTATCTTGTGTATATGTTTGTTCAGCATAAAATCCGCTGGTGGGCAAGGTGTCCTGTCTTGTGTCCGTGTGTCCGCCGGGATGAAGACACTCCAGAGGCCCCGTCCATCGGCAGAGTTAATTGAACCAGCATTTGGGATCTGCCGTTCCCACAGCATCTCCATCCTGGTTGGAGCCTGGAAGCCCCAGTCATCTCCCATGGGAACTCCTTCCCAGGAAAATTCCCAGCACAGCTTCTCAATGAAGGAGGTTGAGTGTCTTCCGATACATCTTGGATAAGCTTCTGCTTGTGATGTTCATCCAAAAACTGGAAATATTAGGCTTGCTCCACGTTGATTCATTTCTGCAGCTGACCCAGCAACAGTTTGTATACCAGTACCAATGGTTAACTTTGGTTGACTTGAGAGGTTGTCTTTGACCTCGATTTAGAGTCAGGCTTAGATCTTTAGTGGAAGACCCCAGGGTTCACACTTGACATTATCAAATTGTCACGCAAACAGATCCACAGAAAAACAGATACTGTTAATTTTGCTGGCTGTTTCACAGACTTGTGCATCATCCACACAAACTGCGGGATACTCATCTGTCTGGTTTTCAGCCCATTTTGAGGGCTGATACAGGGACAAGCCCTCTTGTCACCCTTTGTGTAGCTGTAGAGGTGTTTGCTTTAAACTTCTGACATAGCAGGAAGGTCTGAGACCACCAGGAATGGGAGCTTTTCACTGTATTAATAGGACCTGATGCTAATGCAGTTTGCATTTTGCTTTCCCCCTCCTTCCCAGAGGCAAACTTATGCTTTCCTCTTCCTATTTCCCCTGCATGCTGGGTCATTACTGGGTTCATTCATTCAATCGGTTTCATTCGTATTTAACACAAGTATTAGGAAGGGAAGAGAAATGTGCACTGAGGTGTAAACTGCTGTCCTTCATCCAAACATCTCTGTCTGGCTCAATTGCACCCACCTCCTCCAACTCCTCCCTGCCCCCACTCTTCCCAAACCTGCTGGGTGGCTTCAAACAGTCTCCTTGTATCCATCCCGTGTTTAAAGCCTTCTCTGAAAATAGGTGAACTCCTCTAGCTAGTAACCTGCTGGAAGAGCCTGTCAAGGGCTGGCTGTACGCACTTCAGTCTTCGCAAGAATCAAAGTAAAATGAGGAGAGTCTCACAGAAAAGGGTTACAGAGAGTTTCGCGTATTTTGCAGCCTTTTCATGGCTTAAATTACACTTCCCCTTGTTCTAGTTTTAAAAGGCAGAACAAAAAACTTAATTTTAACACTGAAAAATGAAGGCTCTTCAATTATTTATAACATTAAAATGTACAAATGTTTGATCAATGAACTTGAAAAAAACATGCGACTACAAAACCCATTTCACAGTGTTCTAAAGTTCATGTGGCAGAGAGAAAGAAGTGAAATGATTATTAACAGACGAAGAGCAGCATTTTAATAACATTCGAGCTGTAATAATGAGGCTGACAAAAGCAAGGAAATTCAAAGTCAACACTGATCTGATGCTCCCTCCTTAACACATATACTGTGCTTAATTTTGCAGAATGTAAGGTATTGTAAGAAAATTGCTCTCGTGCCAGAGACCCCCTCGGTGTGGTGCCCAGTGGGGTGGCAGCAGGATGAGGTACCTTTTGTTTCAGAACTTTGTTATTTTATAGTGGAGTGTTCTGAGTAAATACACAGCTGCGTATTCATCTTTAGTTTTTTGGGTTTTTTTTCTCAAGGTTTACTATTACTGTTAATAGTAGTGGAATAATCTTTTTCTCTTAAAAATGCTGAAATATGACATTTCCCATGAAACAGCACCAGGTAAGCCCAGTATGCCATGCAAGGTTCTGGAGCCGCCCAGCCCCTCTGAGACATGAAATATATTGGCTGCATATTGGGATGAGCCTTGTGACACCCAAAAGGCAGAGAGCCCCCAAATTGTTGCTATGCTCCTGCAAAGCATGCTGTAGGAGTAAAGAGGGGGTTTAGTGAGCGTGAGGCTTGTCCACAGCTGCCTACATCCCCCTGAAGCTGGGGAATAAATGAGCTTGAAGCTGCTCCAACTCCATTGGCTCTAGGTGCCTTCACCCTGGGGTCTGCTCTCTGAGGACTTGACAGCTGGGAAGGGCTGGTGGTGTCCTTCCTTCATGCTAAAAGGATAATTTTGTTGGATAGGTGCACACGTTTTCTTACAAGAAGTTTATTTTCCAAATACCACCCCTTTCCAGAAAAACAAACATGATTTGATCAGCCAACTACACAATTGCAATAAATCCTGTTTGTTCAGTGCTTTTCTGGGATAAATGGTTATTCTTGTTTAACAGCTTTGGATATTAAGATGCCTCTTATGCAACAGCAAACTGAAAACTATCTGGTTTTACTGCACTGTAGCGAAACTGTGAAGTTTATAAGCAAAATGCCTTTCCAAATGGGAAAGGACGCAGGGACACTAGATACTGAGTGCAATGCAGGGCAAAGAGTTTATTATACACAAACCTGTATTTATATCCTTGTAAGGGTAAGAAAATGATATTTAGAAGAGGGCAAGCTTTGTCCCTGGTTTGCAGCAGTTAGATGTAAGTAAGAGCTCCCCTTGGCTCTGTCAGCAGGGCAAGGGACCTCTGTGCTTCTTCCATTCCCCAGCCCTATGTGGGAGGGAGAGTCCTGAGCTGGGGAGAGGCATCTTCTCTGCTTTTCGGATGTTTCCCTTGCCTTAACAAAGCTGCCCTGGGAGAGAGCATCCCTCATTGACCTGAGTTCATTCCTTTGGCAACCAGGTGGCCAAGCCAAGGTGTTGTGAGAGGTCCGGGCAGCCCAGGGGCATCCCTGTGGGGTTGGCAGTGGCCTCATCCATGCAGGAACTGCTGAGGGGCCAGCTGCCCTTTCCTGAGCTGCTGCCTGAAAAACAAGAGCCCAACCTTCATGCCTTGGTCCTGCAGCTTCTAATTATGCCCTGCAAAAGGCCTTAGATGTGAAGTCTGCTTCAGAAGCAGGATGGTGACGACGATGAAAGGGAACAACATCAAAAGTGTCAGGAAGAGGAGAAGGCAACACCATATCAGTGTTGAAGCTACATGCATATTCCAATTTGCTATGTGACTGTGTTACTAATTTGGAATGGGAAAAAAGTCAGATTATACGCAGAATGGCATCCCATAAGGTGCCTCAGGAATATGCAACTGAAGAAGAGTTTCTTAACAGGGGAGTCATGTGCTATTGAATTTAGTCTCAACACACAAATAAAGTATAATTAGGGCTCATTAGGAATGGAGGTAGGGCTGCTGGATCTCAGGTCTGTCTGCAACCACCCTAGTAGACATGAACAGAGAAGAAATAAGGCCACAGCGCTTACACTTTGATGGGGAATGAGGAGGAATGGGTAAGAGACATCCTTACGCATCCCGATCTGAGAGGATGGATTGTGTGTTTTTCAGTCTGGTGTTGCAATATTTTTTAAATTACGTTATTGATCTGGAGGGGAAAAAAAAGAAAGTTTCAAAAATTCTATTAATAACATTTAGTAGATTAGTAAGTCTTAGTATTACATATAAAAATTTGGCATTAAATATTTAAAATTTTTATTAATACAATACTAGATTAATAAAGCCTAATATGAAATATAAAAAATTAATTGGGTGCAGTTTGTTGACTTTGTAATGTGAAAACCATGGCAAGAGACCTGCCAGCTCTTGCTTGTGTAAAGGCTCATGACTGTGTGTCCTGGTTTCGGCAGGGATAGAGTTAATTTTCTTCCTAGTAGCTGGTACAGTGCTGTGTTTTGGATTTAGGGCGAGAACAATGTTGATATCACACTGATGTTTTAGTTGTTGCTAGGTAGTGCTTATACTAGTCAAGGACTTTTCAGCTTCCCATGTTCTACCGACTGAGAAGGCTGGAGGTGCACAAGAAGCTGGGAGGGGGCACAGCCAGGACAGCTGACCCAAACTGGCCAAAGGGACATTCCATACCATGTGACGTCATGCTCAGTATATAAAGCTGGGGGAAGAAGAAGGAAGGGGGGGACATTTGGAGTGATGGCGTTTGTCTTCCCAAGTAACCGTTATGCGTGATGGAAGCCTGCTTCCCTGGAGATGGCTGAACACCTGCCTGCCGATGGGAAGCAGTGAATGAATTCCTTGTTTTGCTTTGCTCGTGTGCGGCTTTTGCTTTACCTATTAAACTGTCTTTATCTCAACCCACGAGTTTTCTCACTTTTACCCTTCCGATTCTCTCCCCCATCCCACCGGGGGGGAGTGAGCGAGCGGCTGTGTGGTGCTTAGTTGCTGGCTGAGGTTAAACCACGACACTGTGGTCATGCGATGGAGGCATAAGAAGAGGACGTGCTGAGCAGAGCTGAGTCATCAGTGACAGGCTGCTAGGGAATGAGCAGGAACATGGCCTGATCCAGTATTATTGAATCCTGGTCAGATTTGACCGTTGGTCTCTGCAAACCAGCTAAAATAAGCTATGACCTGATGCAAGCGGGGAGCCTGGAGGGTGGCATAATGGGAATAAGGGTGTTTCCTAATTTGCGAGTTTGGGGGCCTATAGGAATCCGTGTATCCTGATATTTTTGAACTGAACTCCCACATCTGCCATGTTAATATGAATGAATTTTGCCCCTGACTAGCCAATGTGTGGTCAGACCTTATGGACCAAGGGGGACAGATCCTTTGCTGACATCAGCCATTCGGGCACTGCTGCTTGCGGCACATGGTGATGGTGGGGAGATGCAACACACTGCAGGATCAGGCATGCTTAGGCTTAGACTGAAATCAAATATGCAATTTAGGTGTGAAAAAAATTCAAATATCAAAAGTCTGTTTTGCAAAAGATATGTGGAGGAGGAGGTGTTATCTAAAATTACTTTTCAAGCATGCTTTCTTATGTATATGGCATTTTTACACTGGAGGTGTTCCTGCTTTCTTCTTCCAGGACGATGCAAACTCCCATTACCAATGATGTCTTCAGAGATTTTTGCCCAGAGTTGGAAAAAGCAGTACCTTTTGCCTCTGCTCAAACAGTGTTTACAGCAAACAGTAAAACTGTGTTTAAATTAGGATAAAATATTAAAATTAATATTCTTTGACTTTTATGTTTCATTATCATTAGAAATTAAGTTTATTCTTGGAAAAAGAGTTTATAGCAAGTTATAAATATTTTCCATTGACCTATTAAATAGCTCAATATATTATGAAGTTATTGACAGTTGCAGTAAAATTTACAAACAGCTATTAAACCTTTTAACACACTAGATATGTCTAAGTCTCTATAACACAGAGAAATGATTTTTTTTAAGGTAATCTTCTACTGATATTAAATTCCTCCAAGATTTTAATATATTGTCAAAGTTTATGCGTCATAAAATAAACCTAGAGCTTAAAAAAATTTACACAAGGATATTATTTAAGAAAAAGGACTTGTAAGTTTTAGTACAGTAAGAATGATGATATAAGCCATTGAAACATATAAAAGTACATACCTAATACTATGTTAAAATAACATTAAATGTCTTGTATAAATCCACAAGTCAAGGTTTAAGGTTTTTTACAGTGCCTGAATCTCTTATTATTGTGTCTAGATAATGACACCCTCACAGTGCAGCACTTAGAAAAGCTCACTTTTGATAGATGTAAAAGCATGAAATAATGATAGACCAAGAAATCCTAATTTTGAATTCCATGATAATGTAAGGTTAGGGCACATACTCGTGGGCCTGATTCAACGATGTATTACTCCATTTTGAGCCTGATGTAAATCATTTAAAATCAATAAAAATGGGTTAGCTGGCTGGTGTAAATTGGCCTGTCTTCATTACAGTCCATGGATGGATGCCAGTTTACACCAGCTGAGAAATTGGCCGGGTGCAGTTATATCTGTGTAAAGCTGTCAGAACTCAATGATTCATCAAGAACTGCACATTTACGATAGCTTTTCTCCGTTTCCTTTATATATATATGTATTTAAAAGTTGGGTGGTTCGACACTGCCCTTGAAATAAGAGTGATGTCTCATAACCTAGTACATGTTCAATAGAAGCATCACATTTCTCTTATTAGCAGGCATTAGGCACTTGATGGAAAAGTGTCTGAGCATCTGTGGTGCTGCGAGACGGGGGAAATTGCAATGCTACAGCTGAAGCATCCTCCACATTCAGCTGAAGGGATGGCATCTGAGCTAGGGTTGCGCCAGGATGGCACCCTACCCGTGCGTGTGGCCATCACCTGTGCCCAGAAGCAGCAAACAGATAAAACTGCATCCTGAGAGCCAGAGGAGCGGCCTGAACACCTTGGGAAGCGGAATATTAGCTATATTCTTGCAGCAAGCATGCTTTCTACTACATATATCTAACAAGGTTAAGCTGGGGACAGCCTGCTGCCAGCCTTGGTGCTGCCGCCTGGTCTGTGGTGAGGGACACAGCCCTCACCGTGGAGCCCTACTGCATGCTGTGGCTCTCCTTGCTAGCAGTCTTCTCCTTCCACAGTTTTCTGAAGCTAATGAAGTTGTCCATAGTTGTAGGCCCACAACTGAAGAACTGAAGATGGGGAAAAAAAAGGGGGGGGGGGGGGTTTCACAAAAGAGAGAAAAAGAGGGGGGGCACGGGGGGGGGGGGGGGTGGTTTCAGCTTACACTTACCTCTTTCAGAGCAAATATCCTAAGAAACGAGGCAATAGTAGAGAAGTGCAATAGTCATAGGTACAATCAAGAGCATGGCTGTATGTGAAATAGCTCAGGGGAGCCGCTGTATGTCCCCTTTGATGTCAGCTCATCTGTGTATTTTGGGTGTCCCACGTTGAATGAAGGTGCCCCAGATCCTGGTTTCAGCTTACACTTACCTCTTTCAGAGCAAATATCCTAAGAAACGAGGCAATAGTAGAGAAGTGCAATAGTCATAGGTACAATCAAGAGCATGGCTGTATGTGAAATAGCTCAGGGGAGCCGCTGTATGTCCCCTTTGATGTCAGCTCATCTGTGTATTTTGGGTGTCCCACGTTGAATGAAGGTGCCCCAGATCCTGGAGCAGAATGGAGCATGCGCGCCAGTTTAACTGAGGTCCTGCAAGACCATCACCTAACACTAAAAGTAGCAAACCCAACAGGGTTTGTTTTGTTTTAATCTATTGTTTGTAAGCTGGGACCATGCCTGGTGGGCTTTCCACCCCGAAGCCAGGCTCCTCATGGGTCCTTTCCTGGAGGGCCAGAGTCACCCAGGTCCCAGGATCTTGGTGGGGCTGGAAGCAGTGCTGGCTTGCCTTGTGCAAGTATGCAATATAACTGACATGACTTTGTGGTTTCCTATCTCAGCTTTGAAATATAGTAAACTCAGAAAAGCTACTGTAGAGTTCAGAACAAACACAGGGGGTATGTTTAGTTATTTGTTTTTGTAGTAAAATAAAATATTTATTGTACACAGACACCTACTGTGAACAGAGGGTAAGGCCACTGTGTTTTATCTCTAGGGTGTCATGTTTGACTTCCATTAGGGATGTATTATAGACCTGTGGGTTTTCATGAATTCAGAAAGTCCACTTTGAACACTGATTTCAAAGCCTACAGGGGGTGTGAGGAATGTAAGAACACTGCTTCGTAGGAAGGAACCTGTTGCATCTAACAAACACCTTGCATTTGATAAGTCAGAGCTGAGGTATGCTATAAAGGTGGTGTGTTTTTTTTTTTTTTCCTTAGCACTATTTTAAAGGAAGATTTCCTATTGTTTGCTTTGCAACTTTAGCCCATCTGAAAGCTCAAGGTGAAGACAATAAATGAGCTACTGAAAAATGCACCATTACATCAGCATACTTTTTACATTTTGCCCTAATTCCCTCCCAATGAATCATATGGGAGGAGAAAACGACCTCAATGATCAGGTAGATAGCGATATATCTCCATAAGTGCCTCTCAGATTAATGATGCTGTCCAAAACTCTAAGTAACACTTGAGGGAGATGCATGGAGGGGCCGTCAGCAGCATGCAGTGCTGCAGGCATGGGGGTTGCCCCCCGCATCACCCCCATGGTGGGCGGTGAAGGGTTGGCCATGGGAAACGGCTCGTGGGGCTCAGTGCCATGCAGACCATGGCTCCAGAGCAGCCTTTGGGCTAAGCAGATCCAAGTTTGCAGGAGGTGGGAGCTAGACCCATGTTCTGCTCAGGGCACAACAAGTGGTGTGGGGACATGGTCTCAGTCCAATGGAGGGGTTGGAGACAGCAATGGGAAGGCAGAGAGAATGCCAAAGGAATCTGATGTGAAAGCATGAAACCTTCAGATGTGATTTTTCTTCACCAGGACACTTTTCCCTTCTGTCTGCATCCCTGACTGTGGCTGGACAGCCAGGGAGGGATGTGTTCCCTTCTCTTCAGACCCATGTATCTCACATTGAACCATGCAATACAGGTGACAGTATATGAAGTGCAAACACCTCAAGTAGCGAAATCGCTACTCCACTCTGCAGCTGGATGCCACCTAAAGTGTTTGTTTTTTGTCATGGCTACCAAATTTAAAAAAACTCAGATGACCTGACCCTGTGAAACCAATGCAGGAGTCATGCAGCATCATTAGAGCCATTTTGATTTACCTCCTCCAGACAATGAGTAAGGGTATATTTTGAATGTTCATTCACTTCTTTATCATGTTCTTTGTTCTGTTTATTGCTGGCTGGGGAGGGAATGCGCATGGATTTGTTTTCATAATGATTTCATGGAGAGGTCAAAACCTACTGAATCCAGATAAGCGCAGGAGTCAGTGCGCTTCTTACAGGCATTGAAAAAGATTTGGTTCTGCTGCCTTTTTTCATTGTAGGAAGATCAATGCAAGAAGTTAATAGTGCCTATTAGGCTAAGCATATTTGGGATTGGAAAAAGTGTGGTAATAGAAAGTATGTCTAGAAAAAGTCACATATGCTGCTACTAACGAATCTTCTGCTACTAATTGTACCTTTGGTTAATGTGTCTGTCTTTTCAGTTCTTTTTTACTGATACTATTTTGATATGGGTTAACATGTTCAAAAGAACTTGACTCTCATTTTTTAGTATATGATAGTGTTTACATACTAAATCCTGTCCAGCACAATTTTCAAAATACTCTTAAAGCCAACCTGTCAGGGTAGACTCTTTCATAACAGCAGTTTGGTAAACAATGGACAAAATTATTTACTTGTATCCAAATAAAATTGCAGTGGGAATGAGAGGGCAGTTAAACTACACATCCTGTAGGTATTCACTCTCGTTTTGTTTTGTTCTGTTTTGATTTTCTTGGGGATTTTACATCAAGGATGCAAGCTGCCTCTATTACAGTCAGTAGCAAAATCCCTGTTGGCTTTGTGGAAACCAAAGATTCACCTCATTCCTGCAAACTGCATCACAAATAGTTTTTGGTAGGGTAGCCTCACCTTTGGAAAACATTTTGGGTCCTACTACTCACTAATGGGATTCTCACCCTATATCCAAGGTTGTTCTGAGAGTATAGGGCTCTTCCCAGGTCCTATGCGCAGTAATAATACCTTGTGAGAGAGGTTAGCAGCAATAGTCATGGACAGTAAGTCCCGACTTGGTTATGTGCTTCCCGTTCCACTTGAATTCAACCATTAAATCTAAACTTCCAGTTCAAATTAAATATGTCATGACCAATGTCAGATATATGGACAACTTCAGAGTGGAATAACCCAAGGCAATCTGCTCTGATCGTATCATGCCTTAAGTCTCAGACTAAATCCAGGGGGAATTTAATAAAATAGCTCAGTCAAGCATTGATCTTTTCCTGATGGTTTTTTTTTTAACTTTCCAGTGGTCTTCTTACACACATTGTCCCCACTTCCCCCTTGCAAAACAGCACTGTATCATACAGGAATAACCCAAAGTAATTCAGTAGTGCAGCTATTGTACCTTTGCTATTGACCTTCTCCCTTCCCATCTCTCATCTGATGACAGTGTTCTAGTTTGACAGTATTAAATCATTTTGTTTCTCTCCCTCTCTGTCAATATGCTGCTCTGCTGTTATATTTGTTACATAAAGTGTGTAAAGTATTGTAAAATGGGATGACAGTGCTGCAGGAAAAACAGTGCAATGTTGCGTTGTGGTCCAGAGCATTTGTAAACAGAGCCTCGAGATCCTGTTAGAGGCTCAGTTTTATAGCTCCGTCCCTGTCACTGCGGTGGCAAGCCAAGCCCAGCACATGGCTCACCAGAAAATTCAGTGGGTGTTACTCAGGCGTGACATTGAGGCGTCCCGCTGAAGATGAGGGGCTGACAGTGCATCGCGTGTCAGCTCCTGGGGTTAGCAAGTGGGCGAGAAGGGATGGGATGCAAGTCCCGTGGATACTCAGAGAAGGGGACATTAGCATGTAAGAGACTTGTAACTGACCTTGTCTTAAAAAAAATAATATTTTTTAGACATCCCTTAGGATATAATATTATCTCTAGTAGGATATTGTAAGATATAACATACTATCCAGTAGAATACAATATATAACAGACTTAAAAAACATTCATTTTAATTTTGTGTAATCAACATTATTAGATAGGGCAAAAATTGCAGTCAACTGCATTGTCAAAATATCTGGGGAGCATTATCATTGCTGCTGTAGTGCATGAGCTGTCCTCCTCACTTCTTTCCCCATTATTTTGCCTTCAAAAAGTAGTTTCTATAAGATGATAGAGGAGGGCATGAAAGTGTTGTTACTTCTGGACTAACCAGGTATTCCTGGTGAGAATGGTGTGGTTGTGAAGCAGAAGTACAGACCTGGTTTCGGGGCCATAGGACAGTCAGCTGCCTGTGAAGGGTCTTTACTGGAAACCCACTGCAGAGACAGTGGTGAAAATGTGCACTACTGAATTCATGGTTGGCAAGCTTAACATTTACATAAAGGTCCAGAAAAGAGAACACTGCATTATATGACTTTGCTTTAAAAATGAGTCCTTGGGTAAGATCCCTCTCTGATTTGAAACCTTTCCAGGATTTGGAAGAGTTTCAAATAAAATTAAAAGAAAAACAAAGCTCAGACTCCTGAGATCGCTCAACTACATACTGAAGAGTGAGTGTGAGGGTATGTTTTGTCTCTAAAGAAAATATCAGAACCTATAGCAGTCAAGATAGTTTATAAGCATGAATATAACTTTGAATAGCCCTAGCTCCAGTTTACCATGACCTCTGCAACTCAACTCTGAATAAAAGGTAAAAAAATATTCCCTTAATACCAGCTATACACTAGAAAAGATACTCAAACTCAGCAGATTTGAAAATCACAGGCATGTCTTGTTTCTCGTGATGATGCTGATTGACCTTTACTTTTCATTTTATTTTATTAATTATAAAATAGAAGTTTTCACAGGAATCTAAGAAAATAACTCTCCTTTCCCTAAAGATGCAATGCATGCACACATCAGGAAACACAGGCAGATAGAATATAAGGAGCCTTTTATTCAATGTTTGAAAGCTTTTCTTTGTTCCATTCCTCTTTAAGTTTTAACTCTTGCATGTTTATTCCCTTGCTGTGAAGTGGTTAATGCACAATCTGGATTTTTTATTTTCACAAAGGCAAAATATGACTGCTCTTTCTCTACACACTAGCCCTTTCACATAGCTCTCCTCGCCGTCTGAAAACAGGTCTTACTGATCAGCCAGCACAAGCTTCTATTTGTCCTGCTCATACTATCAGGTATGGTCAGTGGTGTTAGGAAGCGATACCAGCAGAAGGGAATGATCATTTTGGAGTATGGATGGATCGTGCACCACTGGCCATGCCCTGGCTGCTTGCCTTGTCCTGTTCCACCTCAGCTGTCATCATACCTCAGCCATGTGTTTTCTTTCCCCCGCACTCATCCCGTTGAGTGGGCTATGTACTTTAAACAGCCCAGCATAGATACCTTTTCTGCCTGTGCTGAGCCATTTTGATTGTTATTTTGGTTTATTTGCAGTGCAGTAGATTAATTTAAAATTTCAAAACTTGAAGATTAATTGAAGTTGAGCATTTTAGTGTGTTCATCTGCTCTTCTCTCCAAATACTGAACTTAAACCCTCAGGTCCATCTCCAAAACGTGTGGGATGACCTGCCAGGGACCTGTCAAGCAACACATGCTGTGGGCCAGAGCTCCCCTTTGTCCATAGGCTCCTGGATGGGGTGACATGAGTCCCCATGCCAATAAAGTCATTCCCAAGGCTGACCTACTGCAGTGACATTGCTGTGACCCAAGGCAGGATCACTCCAAAGCTTCTCAGCCATCAGCCATGTACATTTGCACAAGAAACATGCTATGGAAGTGAAAGCTGGTACTACTGTGAGCCATCAGCAAGGTCAGGAAAGTCCCCACGAAGAAAGGATTTGGTGGGAGGTCTGTGCATGCGGGAACTAAGTGTCCAATATCCCCTTTGATTCTTTGTGGGATTTTAATGCTTCTGTAAAGCATGCTCTTTCAAGTCCCCTTGGAAGAGGGGGCAGAAGTGGGCAGAATGGGCAGAAGATCACCCCTGGCAAAAGGGTCAATGTTGTGGTTATTGCTGACCATAGCTGTTGGATAAGAAGCAGCCGAGGCCGATTGCACCATGGAGAAATGGAGACACCCACACTCTCTGTGCTAGCTCTGAACCATTACACTAAAATTGGGAATATTCCTGCAGTGGTACAATGTGTACCACATGTACATGTATGTATGACAATGAAATGTTTTATCATTATTGTGTGTTTAATATGCTGGGAAGATGTGGAAGTCCTCCAGAATGATCAGTTCTACCAAGTGATCTTTTCTGTCTGTTGGACCCTTTTCTGTGCTTGCTCGTTAGTAATACATTAGTAATTGCTGCATTAGTAATAGCAGCAAAGACACGATGTTTAGCAGCCTCTTCAGAAGGACTGAGAATTAACTAAAGGTAGGATAGAAGGAACTTACTGTTTTCTGTGTTTAAAAGCACTGGAGACTCTGTAAAACATCAGGTTGCATTAGCCGAGGATGTGGCTCATCAGCGGGTGAACTGAGAGAAGGAAAAGACAGACATTGTCTAACACATTGAGAAAAGGGTCCCATTGCTGAGGACTCCAGTAAAAGGAGCTAAAATGCCAGAGTGTTGAGGAGATTTTGTACTTTTTGAGTGCCTGAACTTAATGGACTTTTCTGGCTGAGCTGTGTAGTACAGAAACCAGCACGGCACTTCCCGCCTTCACTCCCCGCACTTGTCTGGGACTGTTCATGTCATAAATCATTCACAACTTTACTAAGGTGATTCTTACACAGTCAGTCTATATCTTTAACACAAAATCAAGGAGGGGAAAAAAAATGAAAATATATATATTCCATTTTCCTGAACCAGCTTTTCTATCTCAATAAGCAAATTGTGATATCCAAGCCCATGTGAGAGCCAGTTAGAAATGCCAGAAGTATATTTAGTTTCAGTGCACATGCCAGAAAGTCCAAGGTTTCTTGTTCTCTCCCCAGCGTACCACTTTGTTGTTTTTTTGTCTACCAACTTCCTTCCTCCTCCCTTCTGGTCTCCATTTTGCTTCATCCCTATGCATCTTCTCCTGCCCTGCTCCTGGCTGGTGGCTCTGGGCTGCCCTCCTAGCATCCTCCCACGGGCACTGCCAAAGCCTCACAATGGGTAAACTGGTCTTTAGAGCAGCAATGGCCACATCAGTCATTTTTGCTGTTCATACTCCACTGCAGCATGGCAAAAATGTGCACAATGCCATGTTTTCTGTGAGTGCTCCTCAAAATGATCTGGTGATCTGAGTGTACTGTGAATAGTGGTTCTCTCCCCACACATTCAATGTATGTCTGTCTGTCTATCTATCTATCTATCAGTAGATAGTTTATTGCCTTCCAAAGATGCTTCTGGTTATTTTTTTCATTTATGTACACACACACACACACACACACACGTGTATAATGTTGTTTAAAATTCTCTCTTCTTTCCAAATAGTATTTTCCTGCAACGAGTTCAAAAATCCAGTAAATTTAGGACCTCTTCTGTTTTTCAAAAAACTTTGCTCCATTTCACATGTGCTATCAGCTGAATACAGTTGAAAAGAGTCCTAACATTAACTTCAACAGTCTTTGGATCAAACGAAATGGCAGTGCACTCTGTGATTAGATATAACACTGGATGATGTGATGTCCTGTTTGCAAACTGATTTTCAAATATGATTTAAACATATGGAAATATTTGTTGTTCAGTCTGAAGTATAAAAGTACCTTATGTACCAACAGTAGTGAATTATTTAAGAAACTAGGTTAAGAATGGCAAGTGGGACATATGTTACCAAGAAATGAAGGAGAATGGGGTCTTTTTTGGAAAATCTTCCAAAAAAGAGCCTAGCAAAAGCTTGCCAAATTTGGTATTTAAAGACAAAGCTGTCTTGAGCTGAGTTCAGAAAAAGGTCTTAGTGTCAAATGTTTTCAACTTTTTTGCATTAAATGAACTGAAATTCAGCCAAACCAGATTCTTCAGATTTGGAAAAAAACAGTTCCCTCCCAAGCCCAGAAGAAGCAGGCCAAGTTTCATCCTGACAGGAATGTTTTTGCCAAAGTTATAAAAACTGAAGTGAAAGTAATGGTGCTGTATCTGGCATTTATAAAGCAGCTTCATCCCAAAAGGTCCTAAAGCACATTACATATAGCAGGCTGGATTCCCCAGTCTTTAGTCATACCTTGCTCATAGACATTCTCATTAAAATATACAGAATTTGAGGGCTCAGGCCTGAAGGTTCCATGCAGGAGCACACAGTTTTGATCCCTTTCCATGTCTCTCGTGGTAGGAACTCAATGGCAGTAGACTGGGACCTTGGCTTTGCTGGAGATTCAGTCTATAATGAGTGCAAGTGCCAACCTTCAAAACCCAGCTGGAAAGGCATGCTGCCCATCAGCAAACCAGCTTTGGTCCAAACCCGGACTGTGTGGTTCAATAGCATATGCTCTGCCACAGGGTCGTGGATACCAAAAACAGTGTTTGCTACCAGCTTCATTGGGTCTTGGTGCCAGCTGATGCCCTGCTAACACAAGTGAGCTCCTCCATCCCCTGTTGACATAGAGTTTTTACTTAGTCCTGAGCTATCAAAATATTTGTAGTTCATGTCTTCTGCATTTTTACCTGAATTCAACTCTTAAAGCTTTCACTACTACATTACTTTTTCCAAAACTTCTCTTGGCTTTAAAATAATTCAGTTTTCTGCATGAGTGCCTCCCCTAATTATACGCATATATATATTTCCCATAGATGGCACTGGAATTTCATGTTTTCTTTGTTATGTTTTTGCCTAGATTTTCCCTATTTTGGGGGTGGGGTTTTTTTCCCCTATATTTAATGAATAGGTTTTGACTCTTAGTTGTTTTGAGTTGTTTGTTTGTTTCCCCCTCAGGAATCTTGCAGAGTTCTCAATGAAAAAACAAACAAACAAACAAACAAACACCAACCATGTTGTTTTCCTCCTATTCTCTCCTGGATTTGCTTATACCTAGCATGCTTGGTTCAAGAAACTACTTTTGCCATGGTATATGAAGAAATGAGTAGATGAAGGGAACATTTTAAAGGTGACTGCATATCCTCGACTGCTGTGAAATCTGGAGGGGAGATGGGCACAGCATCCATGGTGCCTGATCTCGTCCCACTCCTCCTGTTTTAGGTTCACTCCTTACCATTGACTAAGAGTAAAGCAGGGCAAGCCAATTCCCTGTATCCACATTAAACTGAGAATATCCACTTAAGTAATAAGATTTTAAATACCGAAGTCAGAATTCATATTAAACCTTAATCTGATACATTACCAGCCTAAATTAATGTCAAAAGGTGTCTGTATAGAAACTTTCATTCGTTTAATGATGGTTAGTTTGGGGCCTAAACAAATTATTTGCAAAAATCTCCAGACCACTGTAGAAATGGCATTTCCAATGCTAATAGACTTGATTTCCAATTAGTCGTCTACTCAGGATAGCGTTGCTTTGATCAGTAGCTAATTTATTGCAAGCATTTCAACAAAAGGGTGTTGGGAAGATGTATCCTTGAAGTATTTTTGTAGTATATCAACATGAATGTATGTTTAAAAAGTCACTTAATAGCGCTGTAGCTAGGGCGAGTTATATAGACTGTATACTTGGCTTTATGCCTTCGTTACGTCCTAAAGAAAACTCTTGAAGATGCACAAAATGATCTTCTGGTCCAATCCAGAATAAGCAAAC
Source organism: Aptenodytes forsteri (assembly GCF_000699145.1). Classification (NCBI taxonomy): domain Eukaryota; kingdom Metazoa; phylum Chordata; class Aves; order Sphenisciformes; family Spheniscidae; genus Aptenodytes; species Aptenodytes forsteri. Next base: position 25,665,387 of record NW_008795129.1, read on the forward strand.
ACTGTTCTCTCTTCTCGAAGCTGTTTTCTACAAAATTCTAGGAATTCCTATGATTAAAAACACTGGTTCACATTTTTTATCTTTATTAATTGTTTCTTCTTTGTCTTTGGTTAGACTCTTCAGTCATGCTATAGAAACCAAATCAAGCACTTCAAATGTTATTTTTTTAACTAAAATGTACTTTTCCACATTATAAACCACCCAAAATCTCTTAGCACCTTGTAACCACAGGTCCATACAGAATTAACTACAAAGTCCCGAGAAAGGGTTAATGTTTGCTGGCAGTTTGGCCATATTAGAACAATTACAGTGATTCATTGTCTATGTCTAATGGCATAATCTGATTGTAAAGACAGCAGAGTGGGCGTTGGAAAATATACAGCAGCCCACTATAGTCAGTGTGAGGCATAACAGGAAATGATTGTGGGTGTTAACCATGTCACAAATGGTTGGATTAAATGCTGACTCCACAGCTGAAAAGCCAAATAAAGATATGGGAAAGCGACTGTATATGTTTCAATAACAATTAGGAGACTATCTAATATTGTTTTTAGCAACAGAAAGGAAAGTTGCAGTGAAAAACCTACTGCAGGTGATTCTACTTAAAACTGTATTTACTATCTTTCTAATGTGTTAGCCAATAAGTAAAACTGTTCTGAATAATTTGCTATGATTCGTTCAGAAAGCAAGGTATTTTATATTGAAATAAATAGGAAATATAACTCCTGATTATGATATTGTCATTAAGGTACTTATTTTCAATTAAGAATTTTTATTAGCTCTCATCAAGTTGAGTAATGAAAGTGCCGTAAAATATACTTCCTTTCCCACCCAGCCTGCTCCCTCCCAGCCCTTCTGCAAAGGCCTTACCTTTCTAGAAAAGGAAAGGAAAGGAAAGGAAAGGAAAGGAAAGGAAAGGAAAGGAAAGGAAAGGAAGGGAAGGGAAGGGAAGGGAAGGGAAGGGAAGGGAAGGGAAGGGTGGGGGAAGAGAAGGAGAGAGAAAAAAAAATACAATTTACCAGTGTCCTGAGCTTGTTTTCCTTTTACCCCATCCATCAGTTGGGTTTCAGCCATGGAGGTGCAGTGTACCATGTCTGTGGGGGCCGGTCCCGGGAGAGCCTCTGATGGGCACTTTGTTCTTCTCCTTTCTTTTCCCTGGGGGAAGGGATGGCCTCCACACTCATGTTTTGCTGAGGTTCCCATGGCTGGGCTGTGGACCACCACGGACCATGCATCAGGGCTGGGGCTCCCTTTCAAACCCCCTCCAGAGGCAGCCATCCTACTCCTTGAAGAGAAAAGGGTCTGGTTTTAGACTGGCTATTCCAATAATTTAGTAAAAATGGGCACGTTCATTAACTTTTTTTTTTTTTTAACAGTTTTGGCCTCTTGGAGGAGCTAATGCAAAGCAAACACTTTTTTTTTTTTTTTAGGCAAAGGCTTTAAAATCACAATAAACCCATTTTGATTGTAAATATATTTTCAGCTATGTTTTATCAAATAATCTTACAAAAACCCCCTGGTTTATGAAGTTATGATGATTTAAATTGTCCTTTCTCTTTCTTTCTCTCTCTCTCTCTCCTTTTTCACACAAATTCTCTGGAGGATCTAAAAATAAGCCTCTAGCTACACAAGTCAGTGCTCCAGGTTTATCCCAGAGACTAAGCAGTATTTCACAAAATACCTTTATTATTTTCTGGGGTTCCTCTGCATTGTGTGAAACCTCCAAGGTTATTTGAGATCAGACATGTAAGGAAAATGGACACATCTGAGGCAAGGGTCGGAAGGAGGAATTTTCAGAAGCTGTGCTATATAAATTAAAAATGTGAATTCATATTTTTCTGGTGCTTGGATTACACTTTCAGTGACTTTTGTTTGCTTCTCACTAATCTAAAAGGTATCAGTAATCAACTGATGAATGTGAAGGTAGGCGGAGTTGTATGAAATTCTGTGTCCTGTCTCTAAACAAACACCTTCAGCCTCAAAAACATGATGTTTTTATATTTCATATGTAATGGTTTGATTCTATACCATTGACCTTAATGAGAAGGAAATAACTGAGTTCAGCTGGAGGAGACTAAGACCATAAAGAAGAGTGTTGATTTAACCAGGTTTTTCTGAGAGAACATAATAGCATTGTTAAATTGGGTTTTTATCCCTTGATGAAATTTGAATATACACTCCTTAGGTAAGCATTTAGGTAACACGACGTAAATGGTTTGTCGTGATGAGGTAAAGAAAGGAGGATCAAAAGGCAGGAAGGAAAGGCTGATGGATGCCCAAATGTCCCTTGCAGAACCCTGCATCCTTAAAACAGTATTTCATCACTGTCTAAATGCAGTTTCCTATGGAGGTCAGCTGCCAGTCTATTAAAAACCAAAGAGAACCCAGCCACACAAGTTAAAACTTAACTGAATTATCTTTATTGCTTACAAACATGAATAGTATGTATTTCCTGTGCATCTATCTATGTCAAGACTGAATATCCAAGTGCAAAATATAACATGGCTGAGGATATCGATATAAGACACAGCCTCGTGGTAACCAGCATCGCTCGCAGAGGCACGAAGCAGGAGCCTTCCGGGCTGATGAAACCACTACTGTAGTTTTGCAAAATTAGTTGTGGCCGTGGGACTGTGCTTGTTCCCGGGAGGAATGGTGGGGTCCACACGGCACCTGTGCTGTCCTGCCTCCGCGCGCAGGACATGACACAGTGCCGCAAACACTTCCTTGAAGAACTAACATGCTTTTATTGCAGGAAGAATAAAACAGGATTTCACAGTCACTTGTCTTTGTAGTAACCAGCTTCTCACATCCCCCAGCACTCCCCAGGGGTTCATGGCTACTTCAGGTGCGCTCCTCTGTTTATGGCCCTGCAGCAGTATCAGTTTTCCCCAAATCCCCTAATTCTAGCTGCTTGGGTGGGTTTACCCAGCGGATGGTGACTGAGGATGGCCTGTGATTAGGCTAATTAGCTTGTTTGTGTTTTACCCCCTCTCCGTGCCACACATTGGAGCCCCAGGAGCAGGTCGGGCACATGGATCTTGCGGCACCAGCCATGCACCAGCACATGGGGACATGAGTGTCCATCTCTGCTGAAAGGGGCTTCTTCTTCGCTCTGCTTTCCATTGCCACCCAAACAAGTGACAAAACAGATCGGGTTTACTGCTTTTTTGTGGTTTGGTTCCTAAAATTCTCTTCTCTATATAGGTATAAGATGAGGGCATCAAAATACACAAAATTCTTTCCCTCTCCTTAACACAGCAGTAAAAGAAGGGCAGAAAATACAACATAGGAAGTCCATCAAAACCCAAAGGGCAGGGTGATGTTTGACTCCCTGTTACGCATCCTTTCAGGAAAGATCCCACTGGGATAGCAGTTTGTCATCAAAACTAGCAAAAATGATGCTTGCCCCTCACATAATATGTAAAATGCAGTGGAAACTAATTTAACCTAGGTGCCCCAGTTCAGGTTTGCAACATCCTTGCACAAACGGAAAATAGAGTTTGTTGTTTTATTTAGCCCAAATGCAGTGCAGAGACGGCTGCTTGCACTGCAAAACAACTTGCAGCGTTCAGAGTAACCATTTATAACAGCTTTAAAGTTCCCAATGGATGTAGGACTATTTTTCAGGTGGGAAGAGCTGACAAGCACGGGTCTAGCTGAGAAACAAAGCTTGACGACTGATTCCTGAAGCAGAGCTTTGTGCAGGTTTCTTACTAGCACTGAATCCGTGGCCGCAGTCTAACCTAGCTCTGCCACCAGGAATAACATATCTCTCCCAGCAGTGTGAATCACCTGAGCAGGAAATTGGCAGAAATTGATTTCAGAAGTCCCGAAAATATATTAGTATTGAAAACCAGTTGTTCAAATTCTGCCTAAAGTTTGGTTTTCCTATGCGGCTCTGTTTATAACACCATGAGATACTTTTATCGTCTTAAATTGTCCAAATGCCAGCAAATAGTATTAAAAATGGGGTGTGCGTGAGGTGCACCCCTTAATTGTTGCTCATACAATGGAATGAGTCTGTGTTTTGTAAATGAGCGTACATACCCCTTACGTGATTTACTATATACCTACAGTAAATTTTCTTGCGGGAGATTTTATGGTGCCTCGTTGAATAGTGAATGTTAAGTCAAACCTTCCTATAGCCGAGGAAAATAGAAGCCAGATCTGCAGAGAGAAAGTAACAAGGAGTTTTTGTTAATGTGTATTCCTGCTCGTGGTAAGAGAACAGTAATTCTACCCTAATGAAAATTAAATTTACTACCTTTTGTTTGTAGTTGTATCCTAAAAAAACCCAAACCCGCACACCCTTGTTAATCACCATGAACAGCTCTCTTCAACCATCAGAATGACAAAGGAGCACTAAAATGCTCTGGCCAGATTCCAGGTGGGATTTTTTTCTGAGGACTTTCCGAAGAAAATTCACATAACACGCTTTTTTCTATGGGAAACATGTTTTTCCATGATTCATAAACTCGCTTTTATCCAGTCCATGAAAGGACCTCTCTCCATTATGTAGACCAGAGCTGACACATTTATGTGCAAAATTGCTGGAGCATTTACACCACTATTCATCAAGGCAGTGTCTGTGCTCCAGGAATATTACAATCACCTGGCACAATCAGTTTAACACACATGCACAAATTCTTGGAAGACTGTGTTATTATAACACATAACAAAACATAACAACCACTGTACTACTGGGCCATGTATATATAAAGTTGCTTTTGCTTTCTTAATTGTACACATGAATACAAATTAACAAATGCCATTATATTATTGATGTAATATTGAATAATAAGAGATCTGTGTAAAACTGAGAATATCAATTAGTTCAGGAAACTGCTTATAAGAAATATTCTTTTCATCCCCAAAGTGACAAGCTGGAATCCAGCCTGTGATGTGGTAGCTGGAAGTTACACCTGCCCAACTGGTTGTATGTGGCCTGTACAAAATAATATTCATTATTCTCTTTTCATTATAAAATATTTAATCACCATCCCCATTATTACCCATCTTTGGCCACGGGTAATGCTTTCTGGATAGGCTTTCCAGTCAGTCCATTCTTCAGTGCGCAGGTTTACCTATGCAGTGTGTGTCCCCACCTGATCCTGAGCTTCACTGGTGGCTTCAAGGCGCTGCCCTAACCATGAGGATGGAGAAGGTGTTGGAGAGCACCGGCTCCCATCCTTTGCTGCTGTCACACCTCGTCGTGACATCTGGAAACAGCACACGCTGTCTTCTGCTCAGGACAGAAAGGTTATTTCTTATGCATGGGGAGCTGAAAGAGCTTGCCAAGGTGCTGCTGGCCATCTTCCTAACTCAGAGACAACACCTGAATGCCTAAAACGTGAGCTGTAGCCCATACGTAGCTTTTTTAGAGGACCGGTGTCTCAATGTAGTTCCCATTGCCCTGATCCCAGCTCTGTTTCAGACCCAGGTAACTCAGATGTCAGCTCTTGCCCAAACCAGCTCTCCCCTTGCTCTGAGAGCTGGGACCACCCTGCCCCATCACCGGGATGTGGGTGGACAGTGTGGGACACCCAGGCATGCCAAGGACCGTGTGGGTGCTCTCTGGGCTTGCCCAGGTCTGTCCCAGGATGTGCTGTGGCCATTGTCCTCCCCAGCAGCTGGGGGTAAGGAGCTGCGCATCCAGCCACGGGCTCACCAGGAGACTGTAAAACAAGAAGGATTTATTCTGCAGCCTTGGGGGTGTCACCACCTCACTGACAGGTGATGTTATACCCTGCAGAATACAGCTTTGCCATCCCCAGATAGGATGGAGCTGGATTTTGTAAATGTGGGGGAGGGAGGTATTTAGCTTTCAAAATTGCTCTGGCTGACAGGTGAGAAAAACATTTATTTTCATGAGGATTTTCACTGACTGTACTAGCAAAGATTTTTAAAAATTGCCTAAATAAATATTTACATGATACTGTAACCCAGAATGGTTTCAAAGGAGCCTTTATGATTTGTCAGGTCAATAATCTGCATTTTTAAAAGTCCCTGAATACATATTTGCATGATCTGTATTTCAAAAGATCTAGTAAATATGTATTTGCACAATAGACCATAACAATCTCTTTTAAGCCATCGTGGTCTATATATAGTGTTAATCCTCATATATTCCAAAGGAGTTTTATTTTCCAAAATAGCTTTTATTAATAAGATGTTCAGATGCTGCGGTTCTGAGGGCGATAGAAGGATGTAATCAAAAGGGATGAGGACGGCTTTTCATGCAATTAAAAACTGATTTAAAAGTTAGGCCGACTGTAAGCAAGCACTTGGTTTTACCCCCCCTTTTAGCCCGTGGTGTTTCCCCAGAAACCTCCCTCTTTGCAGATCGTCTTCTACCTTCTGCCCCATTGCAGGTAGACCATATCCTCCCGAGTAACTCCGTCTGGCAGGCAGCTGGCAATATTTCCCATGAAAATCTTTCTGTTGTGCTCCAGGTGGGAGAAATGGGGCAGAGAGAGGCTTTGAGCCAGGGATCTAAAAGATGTATCAGAGCAATACATTTATGGACCCAAACGTTTTTACACCAGGGTTCTCCTTTGATCAAGGTCACGTTGTTGTTTCCATGCTAGCCTGGAAAGAAAGACTGGATATGTCCTTCACCAGAGGCACGGTTAGGTGTGAGGTGCTAATATCTGACGTCCTCTGGCTGTTTTGCTTTGAGATCTCCTCTGCGACATGCTGGTTCTGACCATGGATGGTCTGGTACTCACATCCCTGGGTCGCAGCCAAATACAATGATCAAATTACGTGTCCATCAGTTCTCGTCAGCAGTTCCAACCACATTTCTTCATCTCCACCATAGGTGGCTCTGCAAGATTCTGTATGGCACGATCTGGTGCAGTTTTCCTCCACTTATTCTGGCTGGACATTAAGTAGCAAGTTCATAATTTTTAGTCACAGCAAGAAACAGGCATCAGAGTTAGGGATGGGAGGTGGGGTTTTCTAGAAGAAAACCAGATATATTAAAGTTAGGCATTCTTCATTCCAGTTAATTTTGCTGTTGATGTATATGAGCCTCTTAAACATGGAGACTGTTTTTTTCTTTGAAAAACATTTGGAATGATTTTAAAATTTAGGGTCTTGTCCTGGCTTCATATACTTACACAGCGAGTTTTCTACCACTGTGTCAAGGCCTCAATTTTCACTTTCAATACACTGTATATGCTAATTTATGTATAATTACGTTATCAGACACAGAGCAGCAATGAATGTTGTTTTATCATTGCTAAGAACATTATTGTGAAATTATCAATATCCTGATTGTAACAACGTATTTCTTTAAATATGTGATCCTGAACTTACACTGCCTTCTGATACAATCAGAAATTATTTGATGTATAAAATTACAGCAGGTTTGATGACTTTAGTTGTCTTTGCCGTGAACAGATATTCCATCTCTCCAGCTACTTGTATTATTTGTGCATTTTTAATACGTCTAGCATTGAATTAGCTTGTCTTAGTGGAATAGCTTCAACCTGAGTGTTTCAGTCCCAGCAGCTAGCAGTTTGCAGACCGCAACTTTTGGTTCGGACATGGGAGGGCAAAACCTAAATAAATAAACCTAAACAAATCCTCTGTCCCCAGATCTTAGCCACCCTGCATCCACCTCAGCCGAGCACCCAACGCAGTTGGGAGGTTTCCCTGCTGCTCCTCCTCCTCCTCTTCCTTGCTCTGGCATATGGTGCAGGTAAGAGAAGGAGCCTCCACATATTGTTTCTGTTTGTGAAGGAAGTACACCCTGCACTTTCCCTGAACATAAATTCAGCCAAAGTGGTATGTCATTAATCAGGTGCAGAATCTGGAAAAATCATACAGAGACTTTGTGTCTTATATTAAAAGCAGCAACTTACGGCTGGTTAGTTTGTTTATTGAAAATGTTTTATTAACACTGTACCTTGCAGAATGTGAAGAATAAGACAAAATGAGATTATTTCTCCATCCACCTCCAGCTCAGATTTTCTGCATAAACAATTTGGATCATGAACTGTAAAAATACACGTGTTGGTGCTGTAGCCTACATGGAGCGTAAGTCTCTCAGATCATGGGGGATGGTAAAACACAGTACCAGGTATTTCCAGACTTAGAAGGGTTCCTCGCATAAATCTGAGTCAAAGATTAAGCTCAAGCTTCATAAAGCTCACCTGGCTTTCTCTGTAGTGCTGTGAAACAGCACCTTGGCTTCTACGTATTTGTCTTTGGATCACGCGTGGGGGCCTCGCCATGGAGTCGCAGGAGAAAGTCTCACCCGATCCAGCATCATCCCAGCCCCAGTGCTTCAGAGCAGAGCGGAGGCAGCAGCCCCCCAAACACACACACCTGCAAGATCCCTCATTTTTCCTACACTGATAATTGCCTATTAACATAAGGCAAATTGAAACCCCTTTCCTAATGCTAGAGCCCCCCCTTTTCTTGCTCCATTAAAAAGACAATTTTGCCTGTGCAGTAATGGAAAACGTCAAACTCAAATAGGAAGGTGGGTGCCTCTAAGTATTTCATATTTTACAGGAATATGTTTTAAATGAAATACTGCCTGACAGATAAATTACATTGGCTTTGCGTACGTACTCGGCTGATTTAGTGCTACCAGCAGTGCAGATGGTTGGCGACAACTTTGTAGGTGCTTAAACATCTTAGTACATGAATGCAATTTTTGCACTAATGCAAAACACTTGTGGAATGACCCCTAGTATGTAATGTTTTCCACTGAGAGAACTGATTTGGACTTACAGAGAAAAAAAGTAATATACAAATTACTTCAGGTAACCTGTAGCCTTTAAAAAGAAAAGAAATGCAATTATATCTGCTCTCTGCAACCACAGTTTAATGAAAACAGAAGACTGAAATGGTCTAAGTTTCAGAACTTACAACAGGTCCCTGCTTATTAACAGAGCAGTTGTACTAGCAATTTGTTTTTGTAATTATGTTCTTTGTGGTCTACACAGTTTTCAAATAGTGATGCAAAAAGGACAGCTGGAAATACTGCTAGTTGCTTACCTAATCCCCAGTGAGAATAAAAATAGATAACAGTAAATGAGACTGTACGTTGGAAGCTAAATTAACAGTCAAAGCTAAGATTTTTTTTAAAGACACAGTATACTTCAATGTATGCATTAAAAGATGGAGATGAAATGTATTAAATATCAGTAGGAATACTCGGCCCTTTGATTACATGAATGAGGAGCAGAGCTCATTCCCTGGCTTAAAACACCCCAGTCTCGTACAAAGCAAATAATGAGCTTGACCACAAAAGTGCTGATATTTCCCATGCAAAAAGTGAACACCGAGGCAAAATGGTTACTTATGGAGTAACGCTGGTTCTCCTTTCTAGGAGTATGTTTATTCCCAAAAGAAACTGCACAGATTCATGTTTAAACTCTGATTGGAATAGGCTTCAAAGATGGTCACTTTTCTAGTAGCAGCATTTTACCTGGCAGTGGGGAGCTGTGCACGCATCCTGGCTTGAGATGGCAAGGCTGAGTCTCACGGGAGGCCTGGAAATATTCAGTTTTGAAGAAACTCAGCCAACTTTAGAAAGTCTGGAAATACATAAGTTCCAGCTTGAGGTTCGCACAGCCACACAATCGGTCTCTGCTCGAATATCCTTCCTTTGGTTTTCTAAGAGTATCTTTCCTCATTTCATTTTAATTTGTAAGAATTATGTTGGCACTTATCATCAGTATCTAAATCTCTTCAAAGCTTCAGTGTTGAAGGACCGAGGGCACCTATAGCTGCATGCTGTGGATACACCTTCCGTCCATGGTTCAAGGGCTACTAAGGCTTTGAAATTTTAGATTAACAAGGATTTTACCTGCATTTGCGCAACTAACTAGCGAGACAGTCTACTGGCTGGTATCAATCAGCATTTCATTATGCCATTTTGCATTAACTGAGGATGTGACCTGCACTATTCCCTCCTGCAAAGCAACATCTCGTAGCTGTCATTTCATTGAAACTATAAAGGTAAATGTGTGATGGAGTGGGGAGCTGACATTTGCTAGGGGAAGCTTGCAGGAGCAATGGGCAGTTCCCAATCCCACGCCCACAGCCGCAGCCTTCCTGCTTACAGCAGAGGAAAGCAAACCCTCAGCGCTCATGAACTTCGTTTCCTGACATCCACTTTCTTCTTGAATATTCCTCCCAGATCTGGGAGTGAAGAGCTCAGCTGCAGAAAACCCAAATGTACAAAACAGCCAAGAGGAAATTCACATTTTACCGAAAGCAAGAGCCAAGTGAGATCACAGCTCATGCTCTGGCTGCAGCGTGGGTGCAGCGGGGTTGTGCGAGGCAAACCTGGGGTCAAACAGTGACAAACTCCAAGGGCTGCGTTTAAGGTCCTGATCCGGAACAAACTCAAATCAAAAGAAAGGCTCACCTTGGTCTAAGAGAGGAAGGCCCTGAAACAGTGCCTTTAAATGTATTTATTTTCTGAGTGTGTCCAAAAGATCAGTGAGAGCAGTCACCTTGGAAAATGATTCTTTGCAGTTCTGCAGTGGACCAGGTGCTTTGAGAAGTACCTACAGGACTTACCTGTTAGCTGCAGTTTTATATCCCCAGCTTTCTCTAACCAAGTGCATCCATTCCTCTTTATCCTGATAGTTAATTAACGGTCTGCTAAAATAAATAAAATCCCTCCACTTCCATAGAGATGGGAAGGAGAGTGCTTGCTCCTAGCCTGTAAAGTTTGGCTGTGTGGGAAGCGGGTCTTTTGGGTTTGGGGTTTTTTTAGTATTGAGGGAGCCAATATGAAGGGCATTGTATTTTCCTTGAGGCCAGGTAAGAAAAGAATAAGAGGAAAGCCACTTGATTTTGTGCTTGGAGCAAAGCTAAGCGGTTCAAGGCCAGAGTAAACACGAAGCAAATGAAAAAAAGCATGAGAGAAGAGAGGTGCTGTGATTTAGCAATGAGCAAAGCTTGGAAGAGCCGGAGGCTCAGTTGCCTCCCTCCAGGGATGCCCGGGCTGCCATACCCACTGGCGCTGCCCATCTTCCTGGCTCCAGGCAGAGCCATATCCTGAGCCAATTTTCATGTATTCCAGGGATGCTCCATCACAGGTTGTTTCCAGCTCTGTCCCGCTGCACCGTGCCGGCAGTAGCTGGGTGTTTCTGATCACCTCCACAAACCTGGCGCTGTTCCATCTCTCGGTCTGACTCCAGATGGCAGGATGAGGTTTCCTTGGTTTGATCTGTACTACAACAGACTTTTAAACAGTGTTTTGTTGCGACCATTTCCAGCCCTGAGCTGAGCTCTACTCTCAGAAAGATCACTGCTCAGAAAAGCAAAAAAAGCCCCCAAAACTGTTGAGAATTGAATGTAAATGGCTTGGGGGAGGACACATTTGAGGTTTGGTTCTTGTTTCATCTCTGCATATTTTGGAGATATGTCTGATACAGAGATATCTGAATTAGATATGTTGGAGATTTGCCTAGACAAGACAATCTGATCTAGTTGGATCTGCTCGGAGCGGGACTATACAACCTCTAGACATCCCTTCCAATAAAATTAGCAAAACCTAAAAACCCAGTATTGATAGTCTTAAAAACCTGACTTGTGAGATATGAACTTCAATCATATATCTTATACCAGCACGTATATGCAAAGCTGTAGATTATGCAGGGCAATATAAAATCCCCAAAAGGCAGGCTTATTCTGGATATTTAGTCCACCAAGCTGAACTATTAAGAACACTTTGGGGGGAAAAAAGAAAAACCAAAAGGCATAATTTTCTTTCCTCTGAACTAACATAACCAGAACAGAAACAGGCAATAGCCATAGAGGATGGTAGCTCCAGAAAAGAGGTAGTCTGGATATTCAAAGTGAAAAGGATTTTCAGGATTATAGACCTATTTCTCATTTCCTTCTTGCTTGCAGTTCCCCTGCAAAACAGTGATGGGAAACAAAGGTGACTTCTCCTTTCCTCTGGTTAAGGAATTCATCAAAGTACAACGACTGCCAAAGTCTCAGCACACAAAAGCTAATGCACAACCCAAATACTCTGCAGTTGGACACCAGCATAATTTTCAGGGAAACCCTTTGTTGGCAGTATTAACCGTATTTCATGCTTCTCTGTTGCAGCCTCTAGACCATGATGCTGCAAGTTCACTAAACAAAATTTGAAATCACAGTCCCATAACAGGCAGAGATTGTACTAAAGAGATGGGGAGCTGCTAACATGTTAGTGTGGCACTCCACATCTTGTTGCACATGCTGCCAGTTAGTCTTATGATGCTTCTGAAGTCCTTCAGTGGCTCCAAATTTGGGGGCAGACCAAGATTTCTCAACATTTTTAAGACTGTTGTAGGAACAAGAGCAATATTGCGTTTGGTCTAATAGCAGAACACTGATGTAAGGACCCCTGGGGAAATTTAATGGCACACACACTTTCTACTTCTTTCACTTATAGACACTTAAAGCCAACTCACTCTGATCTTCTTGGACCTGCTCTGAGCAGGAGGTGGGACTCCATTTGTTTTCCAACCCCACGTCACCCTCCACTTTGCCATTTCTCCTGCTATCTGCCCACAGCATTTCATGGTTTCTCTGGCTTTCATCTTTGCATTGGAGGTCCCCGAGGTTGCAGGGCAGGAATGATGCAGTGGTTGTGGTGTAGGGTATATGCTTTGTGGACATTTCTAAGCAGAGCTCATTTGTCTGCCCCCCTGAGACTTTCTTCTCCTGTGCTTTCCTGCTGTTTCTCCTGTCCATCTTCTCAGCAGTCAGGATATATAGTTTTGACCCTCAGTGTCACTCCATGTGTGCAAGGAAAAGGCACAAGAAGTCAAGATGGGAAACATCGCCCCAGATTACTCAAAGTCCAGGCCGGACTCTTTGTAGGGAAAGCCAGACTCAAACTCAGGTGTGGTCCTCACCCACACAAACGAGGTCATAGTCATTATAAAAATCTTTAAAAAATGCTGAGCAGGAATAATCTGCATGGTCGAGCTGCAGAGCGAGCCCCATAGCACTGCCTGGGGTGCTCAGCATCCTCCACCCGTTGGCAAGCGGGGAGCCACGAGTCAGGATGCACTCAGCATTTCCCATAACGAATCTCCCTGGTGCTGGCAAGACCTGAGCCCTCTCCCTGCGGCGGGGACAAAATTAAAGAGATCAGATTTACAAGGAGGATAAAGCCGAAGCATCCCCTGAGGCAGTGTGCCTGCTGCTACACTGGAAAGGGCTTAGGGACTGGGATGATCTCTGCGGCTGAACCCTGGGGGGCTGCTAGTGCTGGTGGAGGGCTCCCCCCCTTTCCCCATGCAGAAGCAGTGTGCCATCTCCCCCAAACACAGGCTAGCTGGCAAGCGTGATGCCAGCATCTGTGTGCCAGCTCTGCAGGGCTGTGTGTGCCGCTTGTGATCCATCTGTAGAAGGCAGCACGTGCCAGTGGCTGTGCGCAGGGTGGGCTGCGCTGGGGAGTCCATTACAGGAAAAAGCCCATAGCATAATTTAAAAAAAACAAAAAAACATGGTTTTTCTTGCTACCCTGATTTTTCCCTCTTCTGTTTAAAATTCCCTATTGGCTTTAATCAAACTCAGGCAAGATTCACAAGCTTGGTCAATTTAGGGATTTTTTTTGGGGAAAAAAAAAACAGTTTGTTTTTTTTTTAAACCAAAGGGAAAAAAAGGAGTTTTTTGCCAAGCAGGTTTTCCCAAGTTCTCATAGCTCCACATTATGTGGCTCTGTGTCTGGAACAGGCTCCAAGCCTGACTTCCAAATGACCTGGAAGGTGTCCTAAACCAATGTGGCTGCAGGCAAGTGGGAGCTCAGCTCAGTGTATAGCTGCAGCACTGGTGGAGACAGACAGGAATCCTGAATTGCGAAATCTACTTCACCTCCAAAAGGCAGAAAAACTCACAGACTCTGGCCTTGTAGTTTTAAAGATATTTAGCAACATTGTTTTCCTGGATGTCTAAGTAAGGCTCAGCTTAAAGCCCCTACTAAAAAAAAAATAAAATAAAATTGAAGTTATTCTATCATCTTGTGATCTCTGTGGAAAAAAAAAAAAGAGTGGTAAATACACGACTACAATTGCTTTTTACCTTCCCATCGCTCCAAATATTGAATCTAGCCATGGTTGAGTCCCAGATGGTGAAGCATTTAACTTCATTTTCTAACCTCTTTTGGGGCTCAGTTTAATTTATTAAGAGGTTACTCTCAGGACAGATCACGCGACACATAAGTGTAAATTGAACCAGGTATATCTGTGATTTACTAACTGGGTGACTTGCAAGCTCAAAAATAGTAATCCTCTAATAGATGCTGCAGCCGGACAGAAGTCACGAGCGTGTGTTGGATGCCTGCAGAGAGGGCAGGGAATGAGTCCCAAATCGTAAGGCTTTCCTTGCCTGCAGTGGTAGCACGTCTTATGACTCCTTGCTACCTCTCCTCTGAGCTGTACAAGCAGCGAGCTCAGATTTCATCTCCATTCATGGCCTTAGCCTTGGCCTGGAAGTGAATTTGTTCAGTAGTCACCGTGAGAAACACTGTTAGCTCCTCCAAGTTCAGAGCAAGCGGTATTTCCACTTTATCCTCTCCTGTTGCAATAATTCAGCATGTCACCTGGCCTTACTGATGCCTATTCAGCTGAGTATGCACCAGAGGTGGAAAGCCATCCTTATTTTGCTCCTCTTTTTGTGCTTTTTTAAGTATTGCTTCCCATGTTAGCTTCTTCCCTCTCAACACACCATCCCCTGCGTGCTGCCCCACGGCCGGGAGCCACCCTCTGCCTGGCTCAGGGTCCTTAGGCATCTTTGCTGACCTGATCCTCAGGGTCATGATACCAACAGCAGCAATTGTGGTCACCCTGTTAATTCCAAATGCCAGAAATTTTCACCATATTGGGCCAATGCACACCATTTGAATAGATGCCCATGGTGAAATGAACAGTAAACTCAAGGCAGCGTTGGTGTGAAAACACCATCTCTCCTTCATTGGCGCAGGGTTCATGCCTAGCAGAGCTCTGAAATAAAGTCTTTCAAGAGGACATTGGGAACCTCCTAGCTGTTTGCCAGATGAAGAAAGAGTGACCAATGACTTCATTGCAACTGAAAGAAGAGGAATGCGTGCCAGGGAGAGATGATGTACGCAATAGAGCTGTTTTCTGCTCGGCCGCTATTTTATTGTAGCTTTTGGAACGCACCAGCGTGGCGGTTATTAATTTATTATTATGTGAATTCCAGCTGTTGTTCATGTGTTTTACCCATGAACAGAAAAATAGCCACTTGCTGAGACTGAGAGTCAATGAATTTCAGACTTCCTCGCAGAAGACCATCCACCTGAGCTGGCGCTGACGGCAGTGCCTTGCGGCACACAGGAGGACGATGTCTATGGCATGGGGAAAGGCGATGTGCAGTTTGGCAGGGGACTGGGCTGGACTGCCACAGCTGGGGGGAGCTGAAGAGCTGCTGAAAAGGGCTTTGGTTTAAATAAACATCTTCCTCTAAGGCAGGGGTAGGGTTTTGTGTCAGGGAAGGGGGAGTGCAAAGAAACGGCCATATGTTTTAGGCCAGTCATTATAAATTACACCCACTCTTGCCTCGGTGCTGTGTCAAAGATGAAGCGAGTGTGTTTTATTAGTAACAGAGATAAACTCAGGCTCTCAGCTCCGTGGGATGGGAAAGGAGTGGCTGGCTAGTGAGGTCTTCCCAGCATCTCCCACAGACAAGCCCAGTTCTGCCACCCTTGAGCAGCACCTTGATCTGGTATTTTGCAAGACGGCAGACCCTGCCCCTTTGGTTTTCCCTGTCCAGTGTTCATACTTGATGTTTAAATCAATTACATAGACATTTAAGTCTCTTTCACATGCCAGCACATGGCCCTTGTAAGCCTTCAGGGTTGAGGGCAAGGAGGGGGTTGTTGGCTTTTGCGAGCAGTATGTACATTAATTCCAACATAAAGAGCTGCAGTAAATCACTTAATGCCTGAATCAAGTTAGTTGTTGTTGTTTTGGTGAATTGGGACCATATTCGGGACTATAATAACCTAATAATGGACAGTGCAGGCATAGACCACACTGTAATGTATATTGTAGGGGAATATGGTAATAGTCTGAAATGGCAATTCTCCTAAATAAATAGCACATCAACTTACTTAAACCTAATCATAAATGGGACAAATTGGACCCATGTGCAAACAGAAACCTGAGCAGAACGCAGGAGTTAAAGAAGCCATTGTTTCTCAGCCTGACCCTGGGCAGAGAAAGCCTGTGTCAGGTTACATCTGTTAAAATGATTCTAATGCCAGCCCAGTATTTTAATTATAAATATATAAAACATTTAATAAGAAGACATTCTGGGCTTACTAAGCCTTTAAAAACTGGATGTGGGCGGAGTGGGTAGTATGGTATTCCATGTGCCCCAGACAGAGTGCCAGCGTATAATGATTGAATGTTTTCCTGTAATAAATTGAAAAAATCTGGTTTGTAAGAATGGATCCAAATCACTTGGCATTAGAAAGGTAATTTGTTACCTAGCTTCCTCTTGGAAACGGACTGCTTCCAAGTTTGCTGGAACTTAGTTTCTAGGGACTGCGATGTCCAAAAAGGGAAAGAAAGAACAACCAGGATGCTTATGGCTCTGATGTTAAAGCACACACACACACACACACGTGCTGTTTTTTCTGCCTGCCTCTCTTTTTTTTTTTCTTCTCAGTTTTTCAGTCCTCCCTCTCATGGCTCCAAACACAAGATTCAGCAGCCAAAAAAGAAAAAAAAAGAGGTTACTCAGGACAAAAGCCAGATCTATAGCCACCTTCTTTGTACCTTTCCAAATCTCAAGCCTGCTTAATTATGATTAATTGCCACATGGATAATCAGATACAGTTTCAAAAGGTTGGAGATGACAGTCCAAGGACACCAGGGAAGAAGGAAGGTTCGCCTTTGTTACAAGCAAAAAAAAAAAAAAATGTCCCTTCCTCAGCCCATAACCTTTTCTTATTTTAACAATTCCAAACGGAATTAATACCATCAGTATATTGTTCCCGCTCCTGGGAATTGAACTTCAACTGTACAATTTCTGCAGCTGTCAGTTTTTTCAGCCCTCCTGTCAATAACGCAATGTTGGGGTGCCCTTCTTCTTGAATGAAAGCAGTTTCAAGTTTCTGCTTTATGTCTGTGCTTTCTGGGTGGTGTGACATGATGAGAAAGTATAAAAAATAATAACAGCAGTTAAAAAGCTTCCACTCTTGACTTAACTGGATCAAATGTAATAGACTACAGTCTTTTCTCCTGATTTCCTTTGCTTGTTTTAGAAAACACTGTGAAAAGTGCAGGAGATTTTGTCTTGCCAGCTCTTTCCTCCATTTAAAATCCCTTTGGCTAAGTCAAGGATCACAGTATGTCATTTCCAGCCTAACAGAAGTGCTGGGCCTTGTTCAGCTCCTATTACTAGGAGGCAAATCCCTAGGTTGCAGGCGCCAGTGTTTCTGCGTTTGGCTCCTTTCCCGGTATTGTTTCCTTCATTACATTCCAGAGTGCCTCTCAGCCAGTTAATGTTTGCACTGGGAGGTCCAAATATCCAGCAATCAGCACTGAACTTTTCTCTTTTTGTTGAGAATTGCAGGTTTCAAATGCAATCACTGGCTTTAAAGAAAAACTTACAGGTGAACACAACAGCATTAATTTCCATTTTATTCACAAACAGTTATATTTTCTGCAGTTTCTCCATATGCACTTGTAAAACAGTTTCAGAAGATGTCTGGCTTTTTCAGAGCTTGTAGGGGCTGGAGTTGTTTTATGGATTTTGGGGTAAACGCTGCGCACCTCTCCCACGCACACCATCGCACATTAACACAATAACTCCCATGCTCAAACATTATCTCTGAATGTTATTACTAATAATGCAATTGCATTCTCATTTTTATTAAAAAAGTAGTGAGCTGAAAATGGATGCAATAATTTGGATTGCGTGAGGGGTCAAAGTGTTAGCACAGGCTTATGCCTTGCTCCTTTGAGCACAGGGTGGGAGGTTTGGTTTCTAAATTACTTTTGGTGTCATTTAATTTGTAAGAATAAGGGCAAGTTGCAGCCTTTTGTACTGTTTGCATCCAAGGCACTAGGAGGCACAGAGGAGATTCATACTCTGGGTTTTCCATGGATATTGATTGACTCTGGGTTTTCCATGGATATTGATTGAAAATATCCATATTTTCCATGGATATCAGCCACACACTGACTGGATGTGGCTTTGGGGGGCTCCAGGGGCTCCACTGAGTTGCCCCCAGGATGGATGGTCACCTCTGAGAGAAGCACCCCTATTCTCCTGCCACCAGAAACCCCTGTAAACAGCGAGAAAACTTTCTGTACATCGACAGAGGATAAGGTCCTTTATTTTCAGAAGCTGTACCTTAGGCAATTTGAATTGTACTATAGGAAGACTTTTGATAAGTCTTTGACTTTTGATAAACTGTATAGTTTGCTTTCTATGGGTTTACTATTAAGTTTCAGGAACTCAATTAAGCAGTTAAAAAAGTCCACAACATTTCCTGGTGGAGAAAGGAAAAAAAGGTACCGGTTGGGAAATCCTCAGTGTTTTCCATAAAGCCTCCAGCTACGCTTCCACCCATGATCATATGTCATATGGATGGTGTCATAGCGTCCTAAGGGTGCTAGCTCACAGCGATGATATCGAATTCGTGGAAGTGTATATGCTCAGAGAGAATACTAATGTTAACTCAGTCTAAATAACAACACTGCCAAAGGAGGAAAGCAAAAGATGAAATACAGTGGATTTCAGGAGGCAACAAGCTCTCATTTATTAAGATCACAGGCATTTTACAGGTTACAAATCATAAAGCAGAAATAACTTCATAATATACAGGTCAGGAATGTGCCTGGGATATTGAGGAACTATTTCCTTGGCAATAATCTGCCACAGATAGTCAGAAGCGTGCATTTTCTGGCACAACAAATCATTGCTGATTAATTTTGTCTGCCTTTGTCTCAGGGAAGCAACGAGACACTTCACTGTGTATTTTGTACTTACTCTACTTCCGCGCTATTCTTTCTCAATGCATAATTTTTTGCAAGATAGGCGAAACACAATACTCTTTGTTTTACCTCGTTGACATAATTTTTGCCTGAACACAGTGTGCCTGCGCTCGGGGCGGTTGAGTGTGCAAAGCCAAGGTACAGCCTCCAGTGGCAGCACAACCTGGAGGTTGACACCGGTCTGAGCCCACCAGAGGATTTGTTCAGTCCCTGGCAGGAGCAAGGGAGAGGAGCAGCCCTGGAAACATGCCCTTCCATGCAACTGCTTCTCCAGCCTGGAGGAGGGAGGTGAGGAGGTGTAGAAGGGTACCTTCATGATGGAAACAAGCAGCCGCAACAAGCTGGGAACTTTTTCCTCTCTGCTGGCACTCAGGGACAAGTCCCAGTGTGGGTTGTGGAAATTACTGCAAGAAGAGAAACTGGAGTTTCTCACTTGAAGAACAGCAAAAGCAGGGCTGGATGCAGCTGCAGAGTTGAGGGAAGGACTGTACAGCACTGCGGCATCTCCCCCCATGCTTTATTTATTGCATCCTAGAGCCAGCTGGGCTGGATGGTGGTCTGCCTCATCGGCCTCACGTAGGAACTTCACAGCA
This sequence comes from Aptenodytes forsteri, assembly GCF_000699145.1. Lineage (NCBI taxonomy): Eukaryota > Metazoa > Chordata > Aves > Sphenisciformes > Spheniscidae > Aptenodytes > Aptenodytes forsteri. Next base: position 25,684,984 of record NW_008795129.1, read on the forward strand.
TCCCCAGAAGGACAATAGATATGATAAATGCCAAAGGCAATGTCAAAACCTATAACTTTCCTAACGTTAACTTAATAGTCACAGCTATTAAACATCAACAGATCAGAAATGGAGTATCTCCAAAGCAGGTGTAAACTTCTCCAGGCTCCCTGTGTCATTGGTGTGAGACAGAGGCGTGTGCTATCATTTCTGAGTATGCTCTCTACTTTCTCAAATTTTCTGCACTTTTGATAGAGATTCCCAATTCCATATTGGTTATAATGAATCACTCTGAAACGAGCTGTGGAAGAGTCTTTTCAAGAAGTGAAATAGGTGTGGTAAGTCAGGGGCTCAGGAGAACCCAGGCAGACAGGATTCACTGCTGTGATAGACAAATATGGAGCAGAAACATCCAGAGGAGGGAGATTTTGGAGATTTGTTCATCAATGAAGGGCATTCCCACAGGAGGAGGTGGGGGATGAATAGTGCCCTTGCAAAACCATACTTGCAAGGTACACAAAATGTTTTATTTAATGGTTTGTGAGCACTAAGTCAGATTTGGAGAGAAGGATGACTTCTGTTGCCCCACCATCAATGCCTCAAATCCCCTCCATAGCACACAGCCTCCTTGGTTCACAAGAAGGGTAAGTAAGATACAGATTTTGGGGAAAAAGGTGGTAGCACCAAGACTTCCTGTAGAATAAGATCCAGCACTATAAACCACCCACCATCTGCAGAGTGTGAGTTTAGGGCATGACGGTGCAGCCTTTTGGTCAATACATTTGTGGGGACTTATACTTGCCCAGAGAGGCTCCTGGGCTTGGCTGCACCTCCTTGGCTGAAGCTGGATTGGTTTTGCTCGTTTCAGATACAGCAACATCTCCCAAAGTCTCCCCCGACCTCCTTATCTTCCAAATGAGACAAAACTAATGAAACCTGACCCTGGGTGCTGCTGCCCTGAGAAGCGTGGGTGGGGGAAGCCTCCGCTGCCATCGCGGCTGGCTGCAGCAATTCCCGACGCTCCTTCTTGCATCGGGAAACTGGAGGAGATTTTCATGGAAGAGCTTCCTAACTAGGGCTGGAGAGGTGGCTTGTTTCTCTCTTTACCTAATTTATCTTCCATGGGATTGAAGTCATCACAGAAAATCGTATTGCTGTTACGGCTTCTGTTGTCAGTGCTCGCCTCCTATTCACATTCCCTGAGCTCCCACCTTCATCCTCATCGCTTTCTCCCTTCAGAATTATAACCAAACCAAAAACAATGTGTTCATAACATTTCCTCCAATTCCAAAAAAACCCTGAAAGAAAACAAACAGCTAGCAGATGCTGATTTTCTCACTTAACTGCACATATTTTATAGTAATTCTCTCTGATTTTCTCCCAAGGCACCCACCTGACCTTCCTTTCTTTCTAATCTCTCCCAGTATTGGCCAAATGCTGCTAATCATGTAGGATTCAGCCCATAGAAATAGGCTGCAACTAAGAGAAACTTACCCTTTGACCTTAACGCCTTCGCGTGCATGATAGAGACCAAGAAAAGTCTTTGCTAAAAGGAATGCATTTTCCTTGGCAAAAACTGATTTTTAGACCAAACCAAATTAATGCTACGAAGAGAATTTTTTTTGCTGTTTCACAAAAGCAACACAAATAAAATAAAAACAATTCAGTGATTTTAGAATGAAGAATGACAAAATACATTTTCCAAGAATTTTCAAGGAACTAAAAATGGAACATCATAAATATTTTTGCTTCTCTCTACGTAACTGAAAGTGATTTACAAGCATGAATTAATTTTGAATTAACGCATTGCGATGAAGCAGGGATTAGTTTGCCCAGAATTTTTCAAAGTTTTCCATAGACAATTTAGTTGGGAGATCATCTGCAGAGCGCATCCTTTTCCATTTCTGGTGGGAGACGAAAGTCTCTATGGTAACTAAAACAATAATCTACGTAGAAAAAAGAAAGTTTGGAAAACTGTTCAAATGAATTTTAGCTGCCTTTGTTATCTGAAAATAAGGAGGAGGCTCCACATCATCTGAGCAGTTAGTTTTTCATGCATCACCAAGTGCTTTGCAGGGTATCAGTCAGCCATGACCAGTTCAGGCACATTTTTAGCTGGACGGGCTGAGATGCAGCGAGCTGAAGTGAAGTGTCTTGCTCACTCACCAAGTCTGTTGCAAGACCTGGGAACAGAACTTTTCTGCTTTTCCCATCCACAAAGAGCAAAGCTTATATTTTTCAGTCTAGATTACTATTTTCTTTTTCAGATTAAGGAAAACAAAAATGAGAGAGAAAGAAAACTGGTGACTCATTGCAGTTTCTTTGCTGAAACACAGCTGCCCTTGTCACAGGAACATGATTCTTAGAGCCTGCATCCAAAATTTATTGCAAAATAAAACTGAAACTTCTAAAAACAACCAGGCTAAATGATGTTTCTAATTCTTTTTTAATATGCATTTGTGAGTGTAGGTCCAGGCTCCAGCCAGGATCAAGGGTAGGACTGGAAACTCAAGATAAACTAAGTTCTTGTGAAATTTTTAGACAAATTTTGCAAATCCACACAGACTATACTGGCTGGACAAGCTTCAAAATCAGTATGCGCTTTTTAAAGCTTCGATGCTTCTGGACCTTCTGGGATTCCTTCAGTGGCAGGTCAATACAACAGCACCCACACCACCACCCAAAGGTAATATTGCATTTTTTCTCTGGTATTGTTTTTGAAAATGTGCAATAAATCCTGAGTCCAATGATCCCAAATCAGGAAATAAAAGGACTATGTACATGTGTAAATCTACTCCAAATTTTAGTTGTGCAATCTCTCCATTTTAGGAAAAACATTCCTCGCTTTGCTATGATCTTTCTGCTTTCAAAACACTGAGACCTTACGTCTGACTTGCTGAACTTTGAATTGCCACCTCTCTGATATTAATAATTTACTCATTAGCCTAGTGTCACACTTCTTCAAATGAACTTACACCTTGGGGATAAACCTGCTTCGTTCAGGAAACCTGTTCAGAAGTGACATTCATCGGATGGAGAAGTATCTCATAAGCCTAAAGCTTGAGCTGCTTCTTAAATAAGAACAGCATGGTTGGCACTGCACAGTGCCTCAAAAAAAAGGGGAAAAAACTATATAAGGGAATCAAGAAGAGGAGTGCTTCTGAAGCAGATTTTACTCATCCTGGGTAAAATAGAAGGAAAATTTTGCTGTGTGAGTAAGCCAAGCATGATTGATATTTGCAACCTCCCCTTCATTTAATAAACAAGCTCAGTAAGGAAAATATGCAGAAGGAGTACAGGGAGACAGTGCAAAGGAAAGTGGGAGATGGGAGGGAGAGAAAGATGACCTGGTTTTGCTTCCAATCTAATTTTACATCACTTTAACTATATTTAGTTACATTTCTATTTATTAGGGTTGCAACTGTTGGACTGAGATTTTTATTGTTGTTTTCTGAGTAATTTT
>NW_008795129.1:25688465-25722148 GCF_000699145.1 Aptenodytes forsteri
TTTTTCTGAGTATTTTAAATTTCCAAGACTTGGTGGTTGCTTTTTTTTTTCCTAAGACTTTGTGACCTTCTTCCATGAGTTTATTTTAGACATAGTGGAATGTCCCAGAGAAAATTCCAAATGGTCCTTAATATATGAAATGTTTCCAGAAAGGAGAAATTCTCAGCGGACTATGAAACTATTTTTCAATCATGGTGTATGGCACACAAACCACATCTGAGTTTTTTTTCAGTAGGAAACTATTGCCCAGTGGGTTAAAAGAAAATAAAGAATAATGGGATTTTTCCGTAAGGCTGGAGCTGTTTGCAGGGGTTTCCTCCCCACTAGATGTCACTGGAACTGTTTGAAATGTTTGGAACAAACAACCCCAAATTCCCCAGGTTTTGAGCTTTCTTACAAATGTGAGACTTGGACCAAGTTTCTTTCAAGCTCTGCTCTGCTTCAATGAACCTTGCAAGGGAATCCTGACTGATAGATGGTTAATCATGCGAAGTTCATGGTTTGGCATGGATTTGGGGAAAACACAGGTGAAACTTGTGAAGTTTGGCCTTGTGCTTGGAGGTTTTGTTCTTCTTTGGGAAACCCAAATGGAATCAAAGAAAACACCTGGACACAGTCATCGTTTGGCTGGGAGGTCTTCAAAAAAAGAGCAGGGTTCTGCAGAAAAGGTGTCGCATCTTCTCCTGAGTCAGCAGTGGCCCAGTGCTGGGATGGCCACACCATGAAGCACAGCTAGGGTTTGGGTCGTCATCTAATCCACCAAAAAAAGAAATTCTGACAACTTGTCCTCCTCAGCAGTACCAGTGTTCACCCCATGCCGCTAAGGAAAGCATCTCCTTCTCAGATTATTAGGTCTACTATTTAAATTCTCCCTGTAGTTCCAATTGACTACAGGAATCTTCCATTCTTATTCAAAATTCAGTTTAGTGTGATTATGTGGCTATGCATCAAATATGGCAGTATAATATGTCCTTTCATCTACTTGCCATAATACATCCCTTTTAGTGCCACATAAATCCCTGAAAATATTGCTGTCTTCTGCTCTTGAGATTCTTCATGTGCCTCTTTGCCTTACTGCCTTCCTCTTCTATTGTTTCTCCAAGCTGAATTAATTCACTTTTTTTTCCCCAACCTCACTGATATGTTGTTGCTACTGCTGCTGAGCAGACACCAGTGAAACAACAGTCCTTCCAGAGTAAGAGAGGAGTCAAGAACAGCCCAGCTGCTGGCACGGCACCCTTCCCAGCAGCACCAGTGCCTTGGCTCTCCTCTCACTGGAGGCGGCTGCTCCGAATCCCTCCATCTCCTCCTGCAAAGGTGGTGGGGAGCAGCACCTGGCTAGCAATGCCTGCTGTTGGAGCAGTGGCAGACGTCCTCACAGAGCTGAGGAAGCTGTAATTGAGGAATTACAGGAGTCAGCATGGTGCTCCTAATCCTTCCAGACCAAAGAAGCACCCCAGAAATGACAGCGGGTTTTCTCTTTTGCTGCAGAAGTCAGGGCGTGGGCTGCTGCTGGGAAACCCCTGAGTGTGCACAGAGGCTCTGCAGCACTGCCTTGGGGTGCTAAAGAGCTGTTGTATTTCCAGTGACAATTTAACCCACGCATAGGAGTTACATTACCACAGGCTGTATTTATTTTATGTAGGTAACTACAAGTGGACACCAAATACCATGAAGCTCTCTGCATCCACAAAAATGTAAGCTTTGCACCAATATTGGCATCTGCTTCTTCCTTATTGAAACTCCTTTTTGTAATACTTTCTCTAGGATTAATCATGTCTTTATCATGTTGGCTCCTCGGCTTGCTTCAGACAGGCGATGGAGGGCACCAGCCTGGCCGTGCCCCACGGCAGTGACATGGTCCCACACACCTGCCCGACTACCCTCCTGTGTTCCACAGAGCACAAACTGACTTTGACTTGTTTAATTAATTAGTAACCTAATTGTACCACTTCAGCATAACCCCCTGGTAGGCATAGTTGACTTATGTGGGGCAAGCACAACAAAAAAGGGTATATTCCCTTATACAACTTCTGTATTAAGTTGTTGTTATATTAAGCCAGCAAGCTGTCAACCTACTCAATATTCAGTAAATTTAAGAAAATGAGTTGAAGAAACTTGCCTATTTTAATATGTATTCCTGAAGACATTTTCCAACTTTTTTTATGGTTTAATGAAAGCCTTATGGCAATGGTATGCTTCTTTCTACCTACTATGCCAGTGGTTAAAAATTACGGGGCTTCAAGTATCCTGCATGTCTTTAATTGCTCTGCTGAAGATAAAAGAGCAGCAATATCGTTGTCACAACGGTTACAGCAGGCAAAATTAAAAATGCCCCTTACCCACATGAGTAGAGCAAGCCATGAGGTGGACCACGGCACCCACCCTGCCCCACGCCTGCATCCTACAGCCCCACTGATGTCCAGACCTTAACTCGCACCCTTCCATTTTGCAGCACATTTTGGGGAATATTTCATTCTGCCGCATGTCCCGACGAGCAGAGGAACTTCCCCGCCCCACTTCTTAACATTAAAAAAATAAAGTGTAGAAATGTCTAAATTAAGAAAGTACTGGAAGAGTACATTCAGTGCAGGACAATACAGAGGAAGGTTACAAGTATATTAGGATAAGGGCACCACAATTATATGAAGAAGTCTGGAGAGAAAAGATTACATTGTTCTGACAACAACATTTTTCAAACATTTAGACCTTTAATATCATTAATTTAAAGTACAAGATTAAATATTTTATGCAAATATTCGACAACAGCAAAGAGATCCGCATATTAGGATTTAAAACAAATTGAAAGCATGTAAGACATACTCATTTCTTAAGCAGTTTAGTTAAAAAATCGGTATTGTCTCTATTAGGATTAACTGACAGTAACTCTTTGTGTTCAAATGGATTTAACTTCACTGTGGTTTGTTTTCCAGATATCATTGTCCTCCAATAATCATGGATAAAGGCAGCAAAGAGATCCGCATATTAGGATTTAAAACAAATTGAAAGCATGTAAGACATACTCATTTCTTAAGCAGTTTAGTTAAAAAATCGGTATTGTCTCTATTAGGATTAACTGACAGTAACTCTTTGTGTTCAAATGGATTTAACTTCACTGTGGTTTGTTTTCCAGATATCATTGTCCTCCAATAATCATGGATAAAGGGAAATGTAAAAGGACAGATCAAGTAAAAATATATCTTCACATCATAAACACAGAATTATGTTTAAATTTCATTACTAAATGGGATTTCAGCTTCATATACCATGCCTAATCCTGCACTATAAAAGATGTATAAAACCTCCTGACAAATTCTAACAGACTTTGTGGAAGTTGCATATATTGATTAAAACATCAAGCAGTTACATACAAACCAATAATGAATTACTTCTTGTTGGAAGATAAAACTTTGTGATATTTAAAATTACAGACTTGAAAGTAAGTAAAATTACCCCTAATTATGCAGAAGGGAGCAACACCTTAGCAGTAAACAAGATAAGCACCTCAAACAGCACTAATAATTTTAATTAACATTTTCTAGTTTCCTTTCACCTCCTTTCAAGGTCATCTGCTACCTTTTCCTGGTACAACATTACAGCGCAGTGTTAAAAACTTGCATTCCATTACTAATCACTTCGATAAGCCAAAAAAAATTACTTTCCAGGACAGATTTTTTTTTTTTTTAAATCGCTTAATCATGTGCAAAACCAAATATTGCGTTGTGCAAAACTGTCAGGAAGGTTTTTGCGGTGAATTGCTATCAGAAGTCATATTCCAGCAGCTGGGATTCGGTTAGTCATTTGGGGCCTGATTCTGAACACTAGAGGCAAAATTTTTCCAGGAACTCTGTAGAAACCTGTTAATATTTCAGGTGTAAGTTTAAAAATTTGGATTATGCCCAAACTGTTGAATATTCAGATTGTAATCAAAGTTCAAAGGATTCCTAAAGTGTGAACACTGAAAATGAAAATTTGGCAAAATGTGATAATCTACACAGTATTTGTATTATTTTTTCTTGAGCACCAATTAATAAATGTTTGTTCAAGATTTATGATTTTGCTAAACTGTTTCTTTTCTTTGCTAAAAAGTTCCAAAATCGGTAGGAAAAGGGTTTTGTTATATCAGTGGGTTTGTTCCATGCCACAAATTTAATGTACGAGGTCACTTGGAATATAATGTGTAGTGAAAGAATCTCATTAGGCTAAAATGAATGTAAAATGTGTCAATTTGATCCAAATGAGAACTGTAGTAAAACCATGTTTGATGTTCATGTGCAATAAATCTTTAACATTTGTCTGTAAAGTATTAGAGAACCCATAGGGAAATCTCTATTTGTGATAGCTGCACATTTTCAATGATTTTTCCTATAATCCTTTGTTGACATTTAGCATACGGTAACAGAAAAGAAGATCCTAAAATGAGAATTATTACTTATTATTCTAAGGTAAACAAGATGGACACCTTGCATATAGGTTTTTGAGAAAGACAAAAATTATGAAAGCATCCCTTTATCAGTAGTGACTGCTCATCTTTTAGTCGCTCTTAGGTGAAAAAGTGTGAAATCAAAGGTGCCCTACCTGGCCGTTAGTCAATTCAGTGTTAAACGTCTGATGGCCTCATCCTGCCATTTGGGTTTTATTTTGATATATTCATATTGTTAATTACTGTTGTATTTCAATTTTCTCTCTAGTATTTTTGTTCATTCATAATAGCTTTATGGTTCAGTGGACCGAAATGACTAAAATGAAAGATTTCCAAGATTTCTTCTGGGAGTAATTTACAAAAGACCACAATTTTTTAATTGCTCCTGATGTTTAGTTCTGGATATCTAGAAGAGGAGAAATCAGCCCAACTCTTTAAGTTGCCACACCAACCATATCGGATATGTATTTTTTGATCTCTCTTGATTGCTTCATTCCTTGCAGCCCACTGTCCCTATTTTGCGGACTGTGTTATAGCAATGCCGTGGTGTTTATATTTCTGCAGCTCACACTTGCTTTTGCAAGAGAATTACAAGCTATTTACGTCCTTTTGAGGAGGCCCAGGGAATACTGGGTGAAATGTCAGAAACAATTAAGAAAAATGGAGGCATTTCATTTAACCAGTAGAAGAAATACATAACTTTTGCTGAATGACTGAACTTGAAGTGCCACAAGATTGCTACAATATGAGTGCTGGTTCCCGATTATCACAAAGTTTTATAAAAAAAACCCAACTTACAACACTCGCATGCCAAAGGTTGCAACACAGTCTTTGGCAGGAAACGCGAAAATGCTCCAGCATGGGAAAAGTCTTCGAGCAAACTTGCATCTGTGCTGATTTATGTTTTTACACCAAAGCAACAGCAGCTTTCTGAAGCCAAGGCATGACTTTATGGCTGTAGTAACAATACTTGCTGGGAAGCTGCGCAGCATCAGCCCAGCCATGCCCTGACAAATCCTCTTCCCCATCTCCCCCCCAACCACACCAGCCGTTTTTTATAGCATTTGTCCATCTCGCTATTGCTGTGCAGGCCCTTTATCAATAAATGTGGTGTTCTCGGTTGAGTTTTCTTTGGCTTGCAGTCTGCTTTACAAAACCACTGCATACTTGACAGTTTGCCCTAGTTAAAAATTCTTTGGTCAGAGAAAGCCCGGAGAATGAAACAGTATCTGGTGTTGTAAAATCTTGACCAGATTCTGAAATATTGCTTAAGCCCCTGTCAACTCGAAGGTGATTTCTCCAGGTCATGGTTTAGAGGGGAATTGATGGTACAGTCTGCTGACTACTCGGTCTGCACTATATCTTTTTCAGGAGTACACATAGTCACCTTTAGCATTCACCACTTTCCAATCCTCTCCATTTTTGACAGTACATTTACTTCCATACATAGATTACAAGCTAAACACAGGAAAACGAATCCAGAAAAAAAGCCTATCGGCCTACTGCTTTTTCATTTCTCTATTATCTGAGGGATTATCAATTACCTAATAACCCTGGGAAAAAAATCCACCTGAGGCTGAAGTAGAGATAATAATACCCAGTGCTATATTGAACTGTTCATCCCAGCTCTCACAGCACTTTTCTGATGGTGTCAGGTCCATTATCTAGCTTTTATGGCTGAAGAAACTGAGGCACAGGCAAATGAAATGTCCAGCAAGCCAAAGGTAAATTTGACACAAAATACAAATTCCAGTGCAGGGCCCTCCCTGTCCAAACACCCTCAGAGGGACCAAACTCATGGTACGTCCAGCAGCTCTAAAATGAAAAGCCATCACTCATGATAGAAAGTCTGTTACAATATATATAGATAGCCTCTTCTGTTATAATTCCTAACTGAGCTCGCAAATTAAAAGGCTGTGGGTAAACATAAAATTTTTTGAATATTCTTATTATCAGACCACAGTAATTAAAGTGCTTCCAACAACAACTACTTGATATAGTTTTAAGCACCTGCTTAAAATCATACTGAAACAAAATACAAGCTTTGCTATTTTGCCAAATAAGGGTAAGGTCTTAGGAAGAGTCAGACTAGATCGTCCAGCTGTATAAATTATAAATCATTACGTTAAAATAAGTTCCATATATTTATGACACAATCTCTGACTATTGCTGTTTTGCAGGGTATTTTCCTGAAGGCAAGTTACAGCAGACCTGCACACTCCTTCCTCTGGAGAAACTGGGATGACCCCGATAAGGCCAATAACGCTTCCAGTTTGGTGGCAACTCCTATGGTCTTAATTAGAAGGAAAAAGACCTAGTTTTGCATTTTCCTTATCAACCCCAGGCTTTTTTGTACTGCATTACTACTTTTCTTAAATTCTCAGAGCTTCACCCAGTTCTGGGCAAGCTGGGAATGCCTGAAGGACAAACTGTGCAGACCTTCGGAGTAAGACGTCACTGCAGGACTTGTTGGCATGTGCTACTTCCCCAATAATTGGGTTGGGTTGGGTTGGGTTGATTTGGTTTGGTTTGGCTGTTCAGGCTGGATTAAGACACTCATGATGCTTGAACTCCTGGATTGATGCTGAGGGGATTTTTGTCCTTTCTTTGGGCATTGACTCAGCAAAGCCTCTGCACCAGTGTGGCCATAGGAGGAGGGGCAGCCCAAGCTGACCCACACATCCCTCCTGACACCATCTCCTGAGGGGGCTACCCGTGGGAAATTAAACCTGCATCTGCTGCACAAACTCCCCAATGGTGGTGTGATGCTGCTGTCAGGACAAGATGTTCCTAGGGGCCGAGATGTGCCTTGTTCAGCTTTCCGGGCACTGGCACTGGTAGATCAGCCGCGTTGCTTTTAATATTCTTAATAGTTCTTTTTCCTTGGCCTCACTTTATTCCCCTCATTTTGAAACTCTTGACAGCCTTTCATCAAATGCTTCTGACAAAACTCAAAGAATATCTAAAATGGGCACTAATAATTTAGTACTGTAATTTTATGGGTATTTTAAAGTTCCCGAGTATTACTATTACTTTATGGAATGATTTTTCCTCCTTTTCTTTGGTCTTTCTTCCTATGTTCTTTGGTGGAATTATAGGTGAAATGTATTTCTTGGCTGCTTCTTCATCTTTTGTTCATACAGTTAAATATTGCACTAGTTAAAGATTGCACAAGGCCCCCACATTAAAATTTTATTGTATTTTCGTATTTATTTTTGGCCCGGATCTGGGGGCCTCTCAGGCCCAGGTCTTGTGTAATTTTATTGGCTTGTGGGTGGAGGAAAGAACAAAAATGAGGTTTGTGGCCAGAATGTTATCTTTGGCCATAAGCATCTATTTGGGGGCCTGATTCTGCTCTGGTTCATAAGCATGTAAATCTCAAGCAGCTTCACTGAAAATGAAAAAGTTAAAGTGATGTAAACCTGATGTAAATTAGAGGAGAATTACCTCCATGGTGGATGCAATGTAAGCATTTTCCTATTTATGATTTAGCTGGGAGCTGTTGACTGGCCTCTCCACAGATAAGAGCCACCTATAACTCAGTTGTGGGCATCTTTTTTTTCTTTTTGACTAATGACTGCTAGCTAAACCAAAGATTAAAACTGCTTTTTTATGAGCTCTACTGTCTATGAGTAGCAGAACTGAGAAAACAAAACTCATCAACCTGAGAACCGCAGCTGAATTTTGGTGACTTTGTCCTTGAGTGAAAAGCACTTTATTCTACCCTACTTCCATGTTAAAAAGCTGTTGAATTCAAGTACTAAACCCCATGGATTTCAGCCTTAATCACTTCTTTTTATAAAAGACTCTTCACGTGATCACCACTTAGTGAGTGGTTACCCATCCTCTGGAGTCTTCCCTGCATGTCCAACAGCTCACCAGCATGACCAGAGTCATGGCCATCGCATCCCGCGCTCCTTCCTGCCTGGTTCACTTCCATCACCACGGCCTCTTTCCTCCCCAAAACCTGCCTTCCCCTCGCTTCTTTGCACATTTCTTCATGTCAGGTCTTTGGCTTGGAAATGACTTCTCCCGTGAGCCAAACCTTCTTATTCTACTCTTTCAAATCCTTATGAAATTTGGCTTGCCTTCCAAAGCTAAGCCTCAGCTCCCTTGTTACTCTTCTAAATATAAAACATTTTTATTGCATTAAGCCATGTTGAAAAGGAAAAAAGAAAAAAAAGGCAAAGAGAAGAAAGAAAATCCCTGCAGCCAATGTGAAGGAAGCAGCCGGCATTACATAGCAATGTATCACATGTCTTTTTGTTTTGTCTCGGTATCATCTTGCTTGTATGTGCTTTGGGCTCACTGTCAGTATTCCTCCCTGAGTATCTCCCACACTGAAAAACCCCATTGCAGTCATCACTAAAGAAGTTGTTTCCAGGCTGAACTGGAGAGTTTTGGAAATGGGAAAACCCATCCCACTATTGATCATGCTGCATCACTTCTTAAAGAGAAAACTGTTTTCTAGGGAACTCATTTAACATCTTTTAATTACATTAAACTTCATTTTCTTATACAACTTATGCAACCTTTGAAATTAGTTATTTATACTTTTAATGTGTGCATTTCATTCATTATTTCAAATGTAATTTTAATAATTTCAACAAAGCAGTGTCTTAATATTCCCAATAATGGCTCTTGTCACTTTAAATATTAAAATTCACATTAGGAATTCCCTTGACTGTTTGTGCATTATTTGCATTATAGATTATGTGCATGTCTCAGTCTATATATATATATACACACATTTATACACATATACATATTTTTAGGAAAATGCAGACAGTTTTAGATAATCCTATCCGATTTGAAAGCACATAGCAAATGCCAAAGAGATTGGTGATAAACAAGGTCCTAACACTCCAAAATTAAAAGCTCCTAATTTTCAACTTTAAATAAATCCTTATTGTATAGCAGAAATAATTCCTCATAAAGTGTTTCCAACATTCAGAGAATGCTTTTAGGACATACAGCATTAACATAATTTTTTCGACTGGGGTTCTCACAGGACATCTGATGAAGTCTCTACCCTTAATTCTAATTGCGTAGGCTGCATTCCTAATTAAAAACTGTACAAATGGATTTTATGCCATGCCAAAAGAAATCTGAGTTCATTAGTTATAAAACCTTTTAAAAATTGATGTAAATATGTGAATTCTTTAAAAGTTTGGACTCAGAGTCCTCATTTATGTTGAGTAGCCTTTTATCTAGAGAATAATGAAGCCAATACAAATTAAGATAGTCTAAGTTTTACTTTTTCCTTTTCCTTCTCTTTTTCTCTCTGTTTTTTTTTTTTGGTGAATGTGGGTGGTGGGATTCAAAGAGTGTGGGGGTTATGTCTTTATGTCATGATGCTTTTCCTTGAAGAATCAAATTCATTTAAATCTAAACTGTGGAGAAAATTAGAGTGGGAAATGCACTGACCCTTTTTTACTGGTTTATATAAATATAAGTTCATATATCTTTTATTAATTCTTCATATTAAAACACAATCACATCATCTCAAGCCAATAAACTTAATGGAAATCTGTCAAACTGTAACTTTGGAGGAAAACTCTGGGCATCGCTTAAAGAAATATGTGTGCCTTATTGATTTTTATTTTAAAATCTGTGAGTTGTTAATTAAAATGCTTTTCCATAACTTGACAAGACTTCAAATAACAAATGGGAAACTCTGTGAGGTTTGTTTAACCTGACATATTGCTAACCCTTCATTTCGCTGGCCGTTCATCTGGCTGCACAGGACCTTTTCTCTTCCATGGCTGGCAGCCGGGAGGTATCGCTTCGCCTTTTCCAGTCGGTGGCACCAACCTGATACCATCTATGGTTATGCAAAATACCACACGTGGTCTTAAAAACCATGGGAATGAAGGGCTGAGGCTGAAGTCAACTCTTCCTGCATTGTGAATTAATCTGTAGCATTTCACTCTTTGCCCCAGCCTCTGTGCCTGCCGTTGGGCAGAGGCATCCAGGCTGAGGCCCACGAGCAGCCGTGTCCAGGGGCTTTCATGCCTGGGTTTCTAGCAAAGCAAAAGTAGAAAAAGTGAAATTGAAACAATGGTATTGCCACTTAGCATTCAAACCCAGATTATATACTGGTATTCTAGCAAAAATGCAAATTAAACAATAAATAAAACAACCTGTACAAGGAACCCCTCTGTTCCTTTCCATTCTCTTCAGTGATTTGTGCTTTTGAGCATCTCTCTGCTGCTGAATCTCATCCGAGCGTGGCAGCAGGGGTGTTGAAGTACCACATGAAAAGCTGTGTAAGTGCTTGTGACATTGACAACACGAGCTGAGGCAGGAAGCATCAGAAGTCTCACAGGAGAGACATTCTCATGAGTTTCCAACCCAATTTGGCACAGTGAAGAAGTTAGATAGACTTTTGACAAACATGCGATTTCCTTTTTTTTTTTTTTTTAAGGAGCATAGTTCAAGCAACAAAACCACTCTACCTTTTGAGGTTTGCCCATAACTATCCTACAGATTGCCCATGACTATATCCTACAGATCATGAAAACATTATTCCAATGTAACTGAACATTTTGTATTAGAAACACACCAGATTGGAAAGAACATTGGCTATCCATCAGCATTAACCTCCACCTTATCCCACAAATTCAGCTACCTAGAAATCAGTTTGGTGCAGGAGTAAGCTTTAGGGAATAGGGTGATTCATCAGCAAATTCAGACAGACTTCTCCACATACACAAACTTCTTTTATTAGACTGTTTTACTATTCAAAATTTCTGAACACATTCATAAAGCTTACCATGAGAAACGAGCCAGAAGGAATCGCTGAATTTAATGCTTTAAGGAAGCAGGCAATTGTAAATTTGCTTTAACAAGGTCCAACAGTGCTGCTGGTGTTCGAGTGAAATGTGGCATTAAGAACACCACCATGATCCACTTTGAAACTTGTGTTTTATTTTTTTATTTTTCCTAGCAGGAAGGAGAGTTTGAGGCCAGGCAAATTAAGAGATGTTGCATCAGCACAAAAGGCCAAGCTAACAACCGTGGACCTGCAGCAAACACAAAGCCCTGAGAGCAGCATCCTTTAATACCCTACTTTCTAGAAAGTTAAACTAGATGGCTCAGAAAGTTGAGATGAAGGAGAGATGTAGACTGTATCGCATCCTACACATCACAGTGATTTTGGATGATTTAAACTAAAATTAATGGCACTCTGCCACTCACGAGCTCCTCTCCCACAGCACCAGAAATGTCACATGCCATCCGGTAAGCAGCTTACCATGTCCAACCTTGGCAAATGCTGGAGGAGGAATACGAGATTTCCATAGCCACTTCCAAGACTTTCACTTTATCTTATATTTTGGTGACTGTACAGAATATTGGACAACCAGCAAAATCTTTAAATGTTGGTATTTGCTTAAGTTTTTTCAGTCTAAATAGAGAAATGTCAGACACAAACCATGTCTCTTTCAAAGCACAGTAAGCTGCTTCACCCAGAGCACACTTCAGCCTGCATTTATCTCATCTAGCTTTAAGACCTCTAACTTAAATTAAATTAAGTACCATAAAAGCAGAGATGCTGTATGGTCCCAGAAGAAGAAAATCCACTTTCCTAACACTCAAAATATTGCTTTCAAAGAACGGCGAAAAGATTCATCTGCAAAATGGCAGATGGATTCATAAACTCTTGATCCATACACCTATTTCACATCAGTCAACCCCATTTCTCCTGTGATAACTGCTCTGTGAATGAAACCACAATATGTTTGGTAAGTAGATCTTTAGCCTCTTGTTTATAGTAGCATACCAGTTTTTATGCCAGCTCCATGGTCTACCCAGAAGTAAAGGAAAACATTTGTTCTACAGAAAAATTCACAGAAATGGACACAAACAGTACCATATAATTGATAGTTTTATGAGATTGAACTCTGTAAATTTTTTTAATCTTATCCCTCTAGATCCAGTTTATGTGCACATTTGAACAATGACTTCATATCCTTTCCAAACAGAGATTCTGGGATTCAGTCTCGTCATTTGGCCAACACAAATCCTCAAGTGCCAAGAATTTCTAGTTTTGTTTTGCTTTATGTTTGCCTTTTACTTGTTCTTTTACAGGATTCCTAGTCAAACCAGTCAGTCAATGGAATGATTCCAGTTTGCACCAGAGGAAGATGTGTAAATCCCTAAAACATTTTGAAAAATTGAGCATTTTTGTTATCATTGTCTCTCATGGTGCAGTTTCCCACTCTAAGTCTTAAATCTTTATCTACTGCAAAGGAATGAGTTTACAGAAAATTTCAATGACTGAACTGTTTGCTTTGCAGGCCATCTTCACCAGAAAACTAGGAGGAAGGCTCCTTGAATTTTCAGACACTTTTCCCTTTCTTAAGTTTAAATTAGTGCCCTGCTCTGCCTGAACCCAATGACTTCCACAGCCGTGCAGAGTTTACAATATTTATCGCACTTGCTAGCCAAACATTTTTTCACAAGATTATTCTTTTTGTTTGTGTTGTAAACTGCAGCCACAAATACATCTCTAATTTTTTTTCTAGAGGCTACTTTTCCAGCCGAACCAGATCCCTGAAGATGTATGCTGACTCTGAATAGATTATATTGTATTATGTGAGATATAGTCCACTAAACCCAAAATCTCCTTTAATTTAAGGGTTTTTTTCGCTGGCTATGCAGACATACAATTGCAATGCCTCATTATGAAGTTTATGGGTGAGCTTGTAGAGTAGTTTGGCCACTAGCTGGGAAACAGATGCCCTTGCAACAGTCCTCTTTCTTCCAGCATCGTGTTGGGTCAGGAAGTTGAATTGCTTAAGATGGTGCAGAGCATTTTGCAGTCAGACGGGAGGCCAGGTCTCTACTAGGGGTTAAGGATCCTTTGCAAACTCACATGAGAATTGGTATTTTGATGCCAATTTTGTGATTAAGTCCTGCTTGTTCCTCTG
Organism: Aptenodytes forsteri; assembly: GCF_000699145.1. Lineage (NCBI taxonomy): Eukaryota > Metazoa > Chordata > Aves > Sphenisciformes > Spheniscidae > Aptenodytes > Aptenodytes forsteri. The sequence goes on from NW_008795129.1 coordinate 25,701,822, forward strand.
CCTGTGGAGAGTACCGCTGAAGGGAAAGGTGATGGGGATGCACAGGGTCCAGGGGCAATATGGCCATATTAGCATGGCACTAAGCCTGAGGTAATTAGGTTGGGGGATAGGGAGGTAGAAGTAGCTTGGAAAGTATTCAGTTTGGCTCATGTGAACATGCTGGTCATTTATCCTGATGCCTTTAACAAAGCTCAAAAGCTTCATTTTTCCTCACCAAAACCATTCCAGGCCCAACAGGGACCAACAGACTCTCCATTTTTATTCTTAAACCACTGGGTAGCGTTTTGATATGCTGCTACACATCTATATTTCTCACTTTAAAATTTTATTCCTACATATATAGCTGAAAGAAAGACAGAGGAACCAAATCAGATCGCATATGATAATACCAGCAGTTGAGCAGGCTGGACCAAGGCTTTTGCTCAGATGGATTCATGTTGCCTGAACAGGAACTGGAGAAAACGGGGAGGGTTGTCGGGATGGGAAGGACCACGTGCTGACATGGTCGCCAGCAGAGCCGATGTGGTTGCCAGTGACTGTGGGGCTGCATTTTGGACGCCCACCCATTGCAAACGCCCCCACTGCAGCCCAGCAGCCCATTTCATGCCGACTGCTGCAGAGGTGGTAACGGCTTCTGGTGAACATGACTAATCCCAGCAATATTTGAACCAATAACCCCGAGGTGAACAACTTTGCAGCCTCTTAACATTTTCTCAGACTGCCTGGTTTGATATTTTAGTTCCCAGACCCCCACCCCCCTCCTGGCTATAAATAGATCTCAGTTTTTAAGATTTTGCTTGTTTTGCATAACGTATCTTGTCTGGAATACAATTTATATTTTATCACAAGGAGCAACTGTCCTATTAAACTAGCATGTATTTTTTCTTAGGTAATTAACGTAAATGCCAATTTTGACAAGAGATATGCGGTGCAGTTACAGGACATATCTTAATGTAATTAACTGTACTGGGTCCCAGAAATCATAAATATAGAATTTCAGTACTTATGCATCTGTAAACTGCATGGCTTTCTAAAAAGGACGTGTTACTTATTTTCTCCCATTATTACTTTAACCAAAAATGACAATAAAAGCAAAATTATTTTTTAAGATAGGTTGAAATCCCAGTTTCGGCCATGAGCATTTACAAATATTAATTGACCGATGAAGCCACAAGTTGCTTACCCTAAAAGGAACCCTGCAACTGCATAAGAAAACCCTAATTAGCAGTGGAGCAAGGACCTATCTCAGAATAAGCAAAATTTCTGTTTTCTTATTTAGCCTCTTTATTCCATGGTTCAAATTGGCACAAGAGCCAGGCAGCTCAAGAGAGTTAGGAGAGCGTGGCCACAAGAGGATTTTAATTTATTGACGGCTCTTGCCCTACTGTACAGTCACCGCTGCTATTTGAGTGTAATGGATGAAACAGATGTTTGACACTGCAGCACCTCTTCATAACTTCACTCTTCAAAAACAGTTTTACAAGTGCTCGCTCGCGTTGGTTCCCATTCAGCACAGGAAACTGAGGTCATGGTGAAACATGAGGCCCGGGCAGGAGCTTGAACTCATGTGCACTGCAGCTGGGCCTGCGTCTTCTGAGCACGTTAGCAATTCATGGAGCAGCCATAATTTTAAACTTACGGACAAAGAAATAAAAGTGTTGACACCCTTATTGTAACACCTGTGAAGGGAAAAATATGAGCCCGTTGCTAAATGTACGAAGGATGGAGGGGATTTTTATGGTTAATTTTGTTCATTATCAGATGTGATTATTTTTAATGTGAAAAATTTCTTCAGGTTTCAGTATCAACACTGAAAAGTTGCTTTCTGGACCATAGTTTTCTTAGTATTGCTTAGAAGCAATAATTTAAAAAGCAAGCAACTTTTCTGATATTCTGATTTTTTTTTCCTAGATGATTATTTTAACACATGCTCATCACTGAATATTTCAAAAATCTTCCCAGGCATATAATATAGGTAATTTTGTAATTTTGTAATTTGTTTTAATAAAGGTAATCTAAGGTTCGTGCAGTTAGATATGCTGGTTACCTTCTGTTACCTTCCCTGGGAAAGAAATTAAGGCATTTAGGTGCTGATATTTGGTACCCGATTTGGAAAATGATAGCAGGGTACCAGCCTGAGGAAGCTGATATGTGAGTTGTTCGAAATCCCATATCAGAAGTTTTTCTCCTACCGTAACTTCAGCTCCTTTCCAGTGCAAGCACCCGACAGCCTCTGGGATTTCTCCAGTACTTTCATGAAAACTAATACCTGCCTGCAGCAAGCCGCTGCTCATCTCCCAGGATCAACACGTGTGCTATGAACTTTCTGCATCTTTGCTTTCTGTCTTCCATGTACCTTCATATATAATTGTATTTCTGACCTTGCTCTTAATTAAAGTCAGCCCTTTAGTGACTCAGTGGCACATTCTGAAAGGAAATGCGGTTGTATTGTATTAGTTACACAACACAAAATTATCATTTAAGATGCTAAAATAGTGTCAGCAGTGCTAAAAATGAAGGTTTCTACAGTTATACAGTTTCTAAAGTTTATACAGTTATATTCTGGTGATACCAGAAACTCCAAAACGCAGTTTGGTCAGAGATGTTCCCGTGACGCTGGACTAAACAACCACCTTCCATCCACCCCTCAAGCCTTTCTAATGCAAAGAGTTGGTGGATTTGTCCAGGTAAAACCATATATTTGTTACGCTGCTCTTCAGAAGCACCTGTAGGAAGATTCACAGAAAAAGAATCTTCATTTTCCTGCCCCAGCTGCTCACGTGGGCTGTACGAAATAAAGGCCACTAATTCCTTCAGGCGGCTGTAAAAGCTTCTGTCAGTTATAACAGAAAGTAGCCTGTCACATGGTAATCCCTTAAACTCCTAGAAATGTATATTTTTGTCTTTACCCGTCTATTTCCACAGTGATAACATGCACTATTAGGAGCAAAATATCTTTTATAGTAAGATAACCTGAATATTTGCAGAAAAATGCCTGCTGTCCTGCAGCAGTCGTGGCTGCTCTGCACAGCAGCAGGAGCCTGGGGCAGGCAATCACCATTGTGTTTATTCCCTCTGTATCCAGAGCCATTGGCAGGGAAGCAGGAGTTGGAAAGGCAGCCATGCCAGCCCTGGCTCCACTCGATAGCGCTGACGGCTGTTTGATGCTGGCCATGAAGGAGGGACAGCCACCCACCCAGGGCAGCCCTGCAGCATCGGGGTCTGACCATGGGCCAGAGGTTGTGCTGAGGGCTGTTTGCATTAGTCTTCACAAGAAACAGAGGAAAAAGCCACAGAAGGCTACCTCTGCCAACTCGACCTGATCTAGTTGGAGATGTCCCTGCTCATTGCAGGAGGGTTGGACTAGATGACCTTTGAAGGTCCCTTCCAACCCAAACTATTCTATGATTCTATGATCAGCTGGCACATCCTCTGCTGTACAGTCACTCTTGTTTAACACAGTACCCACAATGGTCCTGCTTTGCAAGCAGCCTGACGTGCAGAGAAGTCTTTGCTGTGTTTTTCAGTGCTGCCATAAGCTCTCTTCCTACCATGCCCCAGCACACAGTCACGCTGGCAATATAGCTCATTTTGCCTTAAAACCCAACCATGTGGCCGGGAGAATCCTTACCTTCAACCAGTCTATACAAGAGGGGAAAAAGTCACGCGTGTGGTTTATGGCTTTGTTTTCTCAGCCTCTAGTAGTTGTTTTGTTGTTCTGTGTCCAACCACAGTCCTTGGCTCGAGGACGAGCTGTGTGACGAAGGACAACCAGAGGATTTTTGCTCTTGCTCTCTCTTGTCCCTTTGCATTGATAAACCATCCTGCTACTGGCATGGAGACAACACCAAGTGAAGTCGATGAAAAGTTTCCCTCCTGTCTGGGGGTTTTCCATAGGGCTCATGCCAATTTACAGCAACAGTGGCAGTTAGTTAGATTAAAACATCTATGGAGAGCTTAACAGCATCCAAAGGACAAAGCCTGCAAACCCTCACATTTCACATTAGGTGGCCTTGTTTCTCTGGAGCTGGAAAATGCATGATAGGAAAAGTTTCACAATTAAAGACAAGCCTACATAGTTTGGTTTGTTGATAGTCTTGCAAAAGCAAACGAAATAACTCCTCACCAAGGTTTGCTAGAAGCCCATAGTTTTTTTCCTATGGGAAAATAAAGCTGTTCCATAAAACTGTGGGGAAAATTTGAGCTGACAGCCCAAGATTAAATTCACTTTTCTAATTCTGAGATGGCGACAAGTTTAACTATTCTGGCTTGGCTCAGACGACTTGGGTTGTGGGCTGTGTCTGCAGAAGACATGACTGTGCCTGGTGTGATGCCCAGGCCTGGCTTTCAGGGGAGACTGCAGGGTCCCTCTTTCCCAGGCATAGGCAGAGCAAACATCAGTGCAAGCAGCAATCGCCCAAAAAGGCAGCATTTTATCATGTTTCTGGCAAAACCATGGAGTGGCTGATAAGCCTATTTGGAAGTGCGCTCAGCTAAGCCTGTACCCAGCAAATGGTGACAGGAGGCAGAAGATGTCCTTTCCCTGATTTTTTAAAGAACATTTTGAAATATGCACTCACTGACAACAATTTTAAAAGAAAATGGAGATGACACCTTTCTAAACTCAAATTTTCTATTGGAGGAGGGAAGGTCCCATGAAAACTGTTGCTATAGAGGCTGTAGATGCTAGAGCTGGAGTCTGAAGCAGCTTCTGGAGATACCTGGCTGCCAACATCCTTGCCTCTCTCCCTCTCTGCTCACCAGCACTGGCCTGAACTATGGGTAGTTACATGCTTTTTAACCATTTTTGTGTAATACTGGAAATTCTTAGATTTAGTCATGCCTTCAGACCCTGGACTCTCGCTGCTTACGGCCACTTGTGACATTACATCTTGGTTTAAGTCTTAGCACAGATGAGAAACAAGACTACTGTGCTCTTTGGAAAAGTTATTAGGTTTACAATTAGTAAACTGAACAATGTCAGGCTCTGTGTAAAGACTACAAGTGTGAAACCTAGTTCTGCCAGTAAATTGCTACCTTTTCTTTAGCATTGCAAACCATACTCTCAAGTTTATTTGAACACATAAAATATGCTAAATGTTTAGCAGCACCACTGTGTAAAGAAGAGTTGGATGAAGTATATATTTTTAAATACAGCAAGTAATAAAATGTTGAGTAAATTCCCAAGAATATAATTTTGGGGCAAGTACAATAGAATGCTTAATGGAATATATTCCCAGGTCTGCTGTTTTTATTCTTTTTTGTCTCCTGCTTTAATATCCTCACCCAGCCAGTGGTTGCTGTTATGGGAGCTGCGAGGAAGGGGGTTCATCTGTAGACACTTCCAATATCGTAGCAATGAATGAAGGGGTGTGAGGTGCTTGCAACCTGCTGGTACATCTCATCTCCACTGGTGCAGCTGTCCTGCGCGTCTGGCAGCGCCCCACGCAAGCCAGCACCCAGCTGTGGGAGACAGTGCAGAGCCGCTTGGCACAGTGCTGGTCGGTTGTTTGCAGAAGGACCACAGAAGACAAAGAAAATTATAAAACAAATTGTAAAAAAAAGGCAAAGACGACTCATTCTAAGATTCATTTTCTCCAAATTTATTTCCTTTTCATTTAACTTGGTTGAGAAATGTCCCCGTGGACTTCATCAGAAAATCAATCTCTCCATTTTAAGTTCTAAATGGAGTTCTAAGTAGCTAACCCCGATACACAAAACTGCATAAGAAATCCAAATTTTCATCAAGACACTTCAGATGTTGTTCAGAGCCACTGCTGCAGGTTGAAGAGAAAAGCTGTAGTCAGTAGTGCTTCTTTCCAGGCCAGTGTTTTTTGTTTGAATCAGGTGATTTTGTCTGAAGCTCTTTCTCGTATAAACCTTTCTGCAGTTGGGTTTCTTTATGGATAAACCATCCAAATTTAGGATCATGCCCTTCATTGAGTAGCTTCATATTTCAAGAGGTTTTTTTTCCCTTGCTGCAAATCAGATTTTGCCCCTTTGCAACACAATAATGCCCCAGGTAGCACAGCGTTCTCATAGACCTATTGGTTAGCGGGTTTTATACTGCTGGTTTCCAGATAACTATTTGTAAGTTATTTTAACATTAAAAACTCCCTGTTCTATGGTATCTTTGAAATGATGCTCCCAAACTGCTCTCAGTTCCTGCTGCCTTTCAGGACTATTCTGGAAATGGGAATCTATATTCCATGGACTCCCAGTAGGATAAACATACACTTACTAATCCCAGGAGACATATTAAGGAAAAAAAAAACCCAACAGACTTTGACATTAAAGTTCTCATATTTTATTTCTGTCTGTGCTTTCTAGAATGTTAATTTTTAGTTGCTATAAAGTTTTAGCAGTTGTAACTTAGAGACCTGTTACTTTTGTTTTGAAGCATCAACCAAATACCATTCTAAAAATTGCTCAACTAAGCCAATTTAGTTATCTTTACTTGTATATATATATAAAAAAAATCTATTCAGCAGTATATCATCTATACTGTATTTGACTTATCAGTTAATATAGTGCAGTACTAATAATATAAGAGATGTTCAAACTGCAACTATTTGGCACTGAGCAAGAAGTCTTTGGAGCACTGAGAACTTTCAGTGCAGTTTGCCGGATGTGCCCACCCGGTAGTATTTTTGGTGGATTTTACCTGCATATACATGTTCATCTCCTGTTAATTTCCATAGGCTGGAAGACTGCCCTTCTAAAGAGAGAAATCTCAGCATCTCTAATCAGGGGCCAATTCCCAAGCCCCACATCATCTTCAAATCATATTTGGCAGAGATCTGTCTTTTTGGTATTTGTATTGATGGAGCTTTTTCTCCATGCAGCACAGCATTGGCAATATGCAAGGGCTGCGATACTCTTTAATACATTTTCCTTTTAGGAGTGCAGACAATTTTGGCATACCTACCATGTACTCCTGCCTGTGAGCAAAAAGCCCCGAGGTAACACTGCCTTTCCACCTCCCCCAGCCACCTTCTACATAACTGCAGATATCAAAGAAAATCAACAAATCTTCGTTCAAAATACAGACAGGGAAAAAAAAGCACATTCCCTGTGCTGGCCTGGCTTGCAGATTAAAGGTAATCTGGTAATGAGGACCTACCAGATGGTAATTAATAAGTGTAGTTTTCTATGTCTGATTTACCTGTCACGTAAGAAGAAATTTCCCAGGGCAGGAAGGTCTGTTCTACATGAGTTTAAGTGTTGCCCTTTTTAAGAGTAATCAGTTCAACTTGATGAAATCTGCAGTCTTTTGTGTGAGCAGTGCAGATGCTACGGATGGGCTTTCACCTCTTCTTCTCCACAGGAGCTTTACAATTAGCCTGAGAAAACCAAGCCAGGGTTGGTTTTCTGGTTAGCTTAACCCCCTGCTAACGTCACACCAAGGAAATAGGTGGAGCTAGACTACAAAGAACACTGAAAATCTTTGTTCTCTAAAATTCAGTAATAGATTTTTTTTTTTTAAGGAAAAAAATAAGAGGAAGTCACATCTTGAAGGAACAACGGAAATGAAGAAATTAAAAATTGTTAAATGACAGTTAAATGACAGTAATGTCAGGCAGTCTCTTGAGGAAGCAGGGAAAGCCCCAGACTGGGGGGCAGGTCCCCCTGGCCTGAGCCCCTATCCACGCCAGGCAGCAGATTTCCTCAGTGAGCATCAGATTGGGTTCTTCAAGGCCTTCTCCAGCCACTCTCCTGCATGTGAACACTGACAGGGCAACAGCAGTACTAGGCCACAATAAATAAATAAATAGATAGATAAATAAGAACAGGGAATCTATGCAGATTTATAGACATTGTAGGGATTTATTATGTGACTGAAAAAAGGACAGCTGAAAATATCAACAGGTTTATTTGTTTTTACAATCATGTTGACTATAAGTTTGACTCTTTGCTTAGCTAAAGAGAATTCCTAACTCTGACTGTGAACAAAAAAAAACCAAAAAAAGGACAAATGTGCCCCTTTCCCAAGAACAGGAAACAACTCAGAGTAATGCACTTCCGTATATGAAGAAAACCCTTTGGGCTAACAGTGTTATTCATTTTGCACACAGAAACAAGTATTTTTCTATATGTATTCAACAGGATCCACACAAATTGAAGATCATTTGGGAAGACTCTCTTCTTAGTAACTAAACACACTGAATTTAAATTCTAAATCTTGTGAGACCATTTCCTGAGTTCCTTATGGAAAAGCTTTCTATAAATACATAGAAATAAAATCATTAAAATGTTAATATAACCTATACAATAAAACAGAAGACCTGCTGGAGACTGGGTCAAAACCAAAGCATATAAAAGACCCTTTCTTAAAACAAACTCCCAGAGATTTTCATAATTTTCCTTTTAAAATGTCAGTACAATCTTTTGGTTTGGTTCAGTTAAATCTAGAGCAATTCTACATAATGAAAGGAAAGAATGAATATAAACGTGTTTCAGTATGACTTCAGGATTCCAGATTCCTGTCTCTTTAGAGAGACTATTTTTCCTTATGGCATGGGTCTGCACTGTTAAAGACCTCTCTATGAAATAATGAGAAGTTGAGGAGAGAAGGGGAACAAGCATGGTTACCCTGGAAAATTCACTTAATTAAAGAGACACAAAATGATGTGTCCATCTAATTAATGCCACTAGCTGTGTAGCCAAATAGATTACCCAGGTAAAAAAAGGAAAAGAAAAATAAAGGAGTCACTCCCATACATGGAGAGCTGAGAGTGTCCTTTCACACCACTGATTTTTTATGAGAACTGGTACTTTTCAAGAGTGTCTGCTGCTTAAGGTGCTGGGAGCTCCTGTGTTCAGAAAACGTTGCTGCACCATAGTGGTGTGTACATTTAGCACACACCCGTATAACAAATGTAGTGATTAATTTATAATAAATACATGTAGGTAGCTTCTAATAATTGGTGTTTCCCATGTCACAAAATCCAATTTGGCAGATATGCGTTAACCACTAATTAATGCCCTGTGATTGGGACCGCCTTCCCCTGCAGAATTTCCTGACCATGAAAAGGACTGTAAGACCTGCTCTCCACCCTGCACGAGGGCTGGGACAGCATCTGCAGCCTGGTGGCCACAAAGAGGTGGGTATTTGCCCTAAGAGTGACTCTAAATACCCATGGGTGGATGATGGCTTCGATGGCAGCAAGAAGCGGGCGCAGCTGAACCCAGCCTCCTGCAAAGCTTCAGCTGGAAGGACCGAGCCGATGGCTCGAATGCAAACATTCATGTTTATTTTTTGTGGCTTTATTCCACGGTAGGTTACATTGCTATGTTGCGTGTTTTACGTGTATCTGAAAAAACTCAGGTTCTCTCCTTACACAGTATTTTGTTTGGATGTGACCTGTTCTCCAATTTTATGATAAAATGAGAACATAATTCACATATTAGCATTTCAAAACCTGTACAGCTGCAGAATGAGTAAACAGTGGAGTGAGTAATCATTACTAATCTGCACTGGAGAAAGAGAGACAGAGAAAAAAAAAGAGCACATAATTTTGTGGTGTGCTAAACCAAAAAAATATGTTTTGCACATCTTAAAACATCTCAAATTCTTTTTTTATCTGTGTTTTAGAGGTGACAGAGAAAAATCTACCTTTTAGCTGAACTAATCTCAAATAAATTAATATCCTTTTTCATATACATTTGTTTGGGGAAACTTGAAACTGTAGCATAACCTATTGATTACATTATTTGAATTAAGTTTTAGAAATCCTACAGCTGTTTGCTGTCAAAAGTTAAACCTACTGTCTATTTTCAGCTGTGCACTTAATACACGTTTCACCTGGTGACTCAATAACATTTTAATATAAAAGTACATGATCACGGAACATATGTTCAGTGTTCATACAAAGCTTAATAGCGACAGAAGGGGTAACAATTAACAGTTCTGTTTTTCTGGGTATACAGGGTCCAAGTTTAAAGTTTTTCCTGGGCTGCTTCCAAAAAATCTTTGTTCCTAGTGCCCTGACCTTTGAGGAGTTTGGAATCAATGAGCCACGTTGCCTTCCATAAGGGTGTCAAGTGCAGAATAAAAAACTGCGTCACATCATTTTTCACCACGGCCAGATGAGGTCTGAGTGAAGGAACAAGGAACAGGAAAGCAAGAACATCTGAAAAATTGACTCTGCAAGCTGGAATGTGATTCTGCAATAAGGGGCAACTCTCTTTTTTTTTTCCCCCCTCTTTTTTTTTGCCAGAGTAGGCAGGTTGTAGACAGATCTGGGTCTCAGCCTCCCACCCCCGGGGCCCCCATGTCAAGGAACAGTGATAGAGCGCCGTTCATTTATGCAACATCTGTAACGCATATAGCAATGTATTAATAGCTCAATATGCCAATCTGCCACTGTGCATTTTGACCTAGCAGGGACCAGAAGCATGGAAGGTCTGTAAGGCAGATGTGGGAATGGCAGCGACGGTAGAAATTAAAGGCAGACACTAAGAATTTTGCACATAGCATTGCAGAGCAGTAGTTCTTCTGGAAGAGGCTAATGCTTCCAGCTCAGTTAGGAGGTTAATAGAGCTAATCTTCTGTATCACTATTATTTATAACATGTTGTTGGACTTAATGTTTATGAAGCTCAAGCTGTATAGTGCACATCCAATTATGTTTTCTTACAGCCATGGAGGGTTTTATGAAAAGGAATATTGAGTGAATGCTTTATTGCTGAAAAATATTGTATTGGTTAGAAGGGAAGTTAATCCAATAGGAGGTAAAAACAGTAACAAAGGCTACAGCAAATACGAGATGTTTTAAATTCATTGCATGACATTCTCACCCTAATTATTAGCCCACACTGGGAATAAAAACAGCACCCTCATCTTCAAGTTATTATTTTTTTTTCCTTTCCTCATTTTTATTGCACATTTACATAAGACTTGTATGCCTTGTACTTCTTCTAGGCAGGCTTATAAGGTTTCTTTTAACCCTTTACTTCTCTTTACACAGCCGTGCAGGAAGTCTACTTTGTACCCGCAGAGGCAGTGGAAGGCAGGTGGCAACGGTGCAGGCAGCTGGGGTGGAGGTGGCCAAGCCATGATGGGCGCAGAGGTTCCTGCAGCTTGAACAAGAGCCCAGCGGTTCAGATGGTTATCCAGCCTCAGCCCCCTCAGTCCCTTGGGTCTGGAAAGCTGGAACAGAAAATCTTTGAGGAACAACTATTTTTTTTGTGAGATTTCCAGTATTTCCTGCTTCTAATTGGATCGGAAATATTGCAAGAGAAAATCTTTCTCATGGTATGGAGGACCAGCCCCGCACCTGGCAGCAGAAACGTCCAGTGGATGGTTGAGTAAGGAAAAAAAACCTCTTTGAAAAATGCCCTGGCTCTCATGAAAGACCATTGTTTTTACAGTTAGGGAGAGGAGAAAGAATGAAGTGGGGTTTTGTGGTTTGTACTTTATGCTTAATATAAGGAGAGTTAAAGAAAGTATGACTGAAGGAAAAAGAGGGAAGGAAGGAAGATTAGTCAGTTAATAAAGGAGATTTATGTTAGTGACGGTAGGTAGGCAAATTGCACTGCTAAATGGGGTATGGACTTCTTTTATGTGGACAAGAGAATTTATCAATTTTATTTAACTGAAACTGCACCATAATCATGTCCTCAGGGCCTTGGCTGGAGGAGACACCCATGTCACAGAGAAATAGGTCTGGAGGCACCCATCCTGGTTGGCGGTCCCTGGGGCAAAAATTCGAGAAGGTTAGGAATGGTGCAGTCTTCTGCATATTTTTCCAACAAACAATTTTGCTGTGCAAGGGGGGTTAATGGATGGTATTTTATGCTGCAGATTTGATCAAGGCTTGGGATTTTTTTTTAATCTGTATCACAAGTTGAAGGTGTACAGGGGCTGTTGCAGCAATTCCACTTTATCAATGAGCAGCTTAGGAGGACTTTGAGGGCTGAGCAAGGCCAGCTGAGATAGGTAGTCAGAAGCCTGAGATCTTGGTTGATGATGAAAGTAGTCTTTTCTGTCATCGTTGTCAAACAGACTGGACAAAAAGATGCAACCATATGAAGCATGGGCAGATAGTTGGTGTCTGACCCCATGTCCCACTGACTTGCATAAGCATTTCTTCCCAGCGTGCTGGAAGGCATCTGTGTAGCCAGTGGCTGATGAATTTCCTTGGAAGCATTCATGATTTGAGCTTGCATTATGTATGTTACTGGTTATACATGAATTTCTGAAAACACATGGATTGTTCTGAAGTTCTGTATGCCATTATTAAATTCAGTGTTTCTAGCAGGAATTTAGCTCCTTGTGTTACAGATGATGAGACCCAATGAACTGCTATGAACGCGCTATCGGCCTGAAATTGAGAGGGCTCCTACTCCAGAATGGGATTTGCTGGAGTATGCCCAATCTAGGACAGGAGCTACAATAGGAGCCTTTTCCTTCACCAGCCACATGACTGCAGCTTCATACCTCTCTAAGACCTGACACAGGTGTAGCTACAGGATCAGGGTCTCAGACAAGAATCAAAGTAGAACAAAATATGGTTATTCCTCTATGGACAGAAATAAATAATATTCTGTGGCTGGTATTTCATTTATCATTTATGCACTTGAATCTATACTCACCTAAATCCTATACATATGTCCTTAAATGCCTGCAGAAATCTCAGATTTCTCCTCTTCAATTACAGGTACCATACAAAGCCTGCTTTCTATTAAAAAAAAAAAAGTATTCAGAAAAAATGCATTCTTTCTCAATCCCTAAGCCATTTGGCGCTTCAGAAAATCATTAGAGAAGTGTGCTTTGCAAAGCCAAAAATATCTCCCTCTCAAAAACCTGTCCTCTTTTCCAACGTCTTCTGAGAAGGTAACACAGGCAAATGCAATGGCAAGAGTAAAGGGTGGCCAAGGGGCCAGCAGGGGCTCAGATGTCTGCAGAAGGTGAAGGTGGGTCCGGAAGAACCAGGAAAAGGAATAGTGAGGATTTGGAATGGCCATAGGTTGAAGACCCCATTTTCTTATTGAATCCTGTAAATGTACAGAAGTTGGCTAAGGACCAGCAGCAGCACATGTGAACGTCTTATGCTTAGTTTTGAGAGAAAATTCAGTGTCTAATCTTCAGATAAGGCTGGGGTCAGGGTTCAAAAGGGTAGGAAGTTGGCTGACTTTGTTTGTTGCTGGACTTAGGGACATTTAGTTGATCTTATTGCTAGAGCTTCTTTACGCTTGCAATGGCAAGATGTGTATTTACATTTTGTCGATGTGAAAATATTTACTTTTGAAGTAGATGTATTTGAAATGACCAAAGCTAAGATGAAAATTATGGGTAGGGTCTGGAACAAAAAGGTGAATTTAATAATTTATCTTCTTGGGCCTAGAAAGCTGAAGTGGCATGAGAATCAGCTGAAGTTGCATTGTTAGTTGTGGGAGATAAGACTTGATTTGTCTCAGATTGAGTCTAATATTAAAGTTGGGATTAAGCTTTGAAAAAGAAGTGAGACAGAGTTCATATTATTACTCTATATGTCTATAACAGAAAACTGAATTGTAAACTGGCATTGGAAAGGGTTTGAAAAGTTTATTTAATTTGGTGATAATTATGGAAGTTCTGAAGAAAAGGATTAGAAAAAGAGATTGGGAAAAATAAAAAGGCTAGGAGACGTATTTCTATTGTTATACTCACACAGGTTGAGAGTCAAAAAAACCAATACTGTTTGGATCATCAAAATCTTGCTTTGGGCATTTTACCTAACCTGACAGAGTTTAGGTCTGCTGATAAGAATAGATTACACTTTGGAAAAAGAACAATTAAAGATCTAGTTGTATCCCTGGGTATTCTAAGGCATTGAAAGATAAACTGGATATTCTACTGAGAAGACTGGACTAGGAATAGCCTTAAACTACTTGTTTAGTTGGAGGACAAATATATTTGAAATTACTAAAAGCGGGATTAGGGCTATTTAGAGTTGCCCCCTATTCCTGCCTATCATTTACAGCATTCAAAAAAATGAGGCTTTATTATCATGAGAACTCAAACTTCACACTGATTTTGAACTACCTCCATTTTGAGATGCTCAGTGAAACTAACACTGCAGGGAAATGTTGTTGCACTTTAGGATTATCCAAAGGTCAAATATTCAGAATAATCTAATAGGAAAAAATAGTGCTCAGTTTAATGGAATAACATTTAATAGGAGAGGAAAAATATTCTAAACTGGAAGACTCTATCATAAAAAAAAAAAAAAAAAAAAAAAGAAGAAGAATGCCGAAACCTCAGAGTCTGTGCTGTTTCATAGCACTATATGTGGGCAACACACTGGACAAAAGGTACCAGGTGTTCAGGAGGTCCAGTGGACTCCCTTGAATCTGAGAAACTATACTCTTCTGGTTTCTGGCATAAGTCTCCGCTTGTCCATGAGTGAGCACAACATGTAGCACTTTATTTTTAATTCTGACTCCTCCTAAATCAGACTCACTTTTGCGAATTTTGGTTCTTTCACAGATCCTCTATGTGGACCCTCTTTGTCTGAAATTTGGTAAGGCAGTGAAACAAAAGAGGATTCAGAATGATTTTTTGCTTTGTCAGTAGATCATCACATTCCAGACACCGCTCCACTTCATGGCAGCCAGGCCATGGAGAACACGATCCATTAACGATCAGCAATGCCCATTGTGCTGTCTATTAAGCAATATGATCTTGTATTCAGTACTTCCAAGTGCAGAGTAAAACACTCTGTGCTATTCTGGTGTTCCAGAATAAAATTATGAACCTGAACTGGTAAATGCTGAGTTTCAAGCTATCAGACATACGGGCCAGTTTGGAAAGTCAATGCCAACTAGAGATCCTGCTCACAGAGTAAATGAGTTCTCTTCAAACTTTCTTTAAAATGTTTGTGAAATGCAATTGCCCGAATAGCGCTAACAAAGGCATTCAGGTTTACTGAAGTTTTATCAGTCTGCCATCTATTTTATATCAGGAAACGATGAAGGAACATGAATGCTTAATGCAGGGTAACATCTGCCATCCCACTACAGAACCTTATAGCTAGCTATACTTGTGCCAACGATATTACTAAACATACGAAATCTTCAAAGACGATTATCTTTTTTTTCACTAGTTTTAATAAACACTATAAGCTGAGCTGTAAAATATCTCCATTTCCCCCTCTACACACTGTTGGCTTGCTAGCTGCAAATGCATAGGAAAGATGTGGCAGATTTCTCCAACCAGCATCCGTCATCCCATCCCTGAATCCCTCTCTGCTGCAGGCAGGGGTTGGAAGTCAGCAGGCAGTGTTTGGGCAGGCCCTCAGGGGAGCAGCGCCCACAGGGCCAGCGGGCAGCAGGGTCCAGCCGTCCTGGCCTCCTGCCGCATTCCTCTGCCTTACCGGAGGTAGCCAGGCAGGGGGTCCGCGCCAGGGTTATGCTGGGCCACTCTTCCTGCTGCAAACAGGAACCTCCAGCAATGCTAAACAAATCAGGCTGCAAGGGTTTTTTTTCTTTTCTTTTCTTTTTTTTTTTTTTTGGTTCCTAACTTTCCCATAAAAAGATTCAGGTAAATGTAGCATGACGAGCCAATTTAAGCCAATTTCAAAGTTATTTGAGTAATTGGTTATTAAGATAACACTCTCAAATTTCAATTCAGCAATTATCCTCTTAAAGATACAGAATGTAAGTATAGGAGGAAAAGCATATGCATTAAAGCTACAGAGGCCCTTTTCTAAAAAACCAGAATGTGTAGGCATTTGAAAAAAACATGTAACTTCTAATCTCGTTGAACTGAGACTTATCTTCTAACATGTGCAACCCTTCTATGTTGAAAGCAAGTGTTTCTAAATTTTGGAAATGGAGTTGACTATTATTAGTGCTCATAAAGATTAAGAGACTAAGTGAAGACCCTCCTTTTAATATATGTAAGCTCCTTACCCATAACTTAAGAACCACAAGGGGACAGAACATTGTCTTCCCACAAGGCTGCACTGCAGACTGATGCAGAATGTGATGATGGAAATAATGGCTTTGGCAGAAGTACTTGGTTTGGAGCCAATTTCTCCATCCTAATGAATGGTGGAATTACCACAGAAAAGCTTTACAGTTAAAAAAAAAAAAAAAAAAAGAAAAAAAGAAAAAAGAAAGAAAAAATGTGCAGCTTATTCCCAGTTAATCAACCCTGTAGGATGGATGGCCATGACCAATTATTATTCCCAGATACTACTGGTTAATCACAAAGCACATAGTTAAAAGGACTTGCGTTAGCTACTTGGCTGTTGAAAGCAATAGTGTAGAATCTGCAAATGTTCACCAGAAGATTAAGGTTATGCAAATGCTGGAAAGTTTCCTACGCTAGCAAAGTTGCCTTTCAGGAAGGTGAAGTGGTTTTTTTTTTTTTATTCTCAGAATGGTACTAGATGCAGTTTAGGGAAATGTTACTGACAGCAGGGTGCCGCATGTGTTCACGCCGGCTCTGGATCCTGCTTTACGATGTCCTCAGCTACTGCTCAAGGCAAATATTCTCTTGGAGGAATGGTAATATCAGCCGAGTACATAAACTCAGCATACCCTTCGGCTGCAGCCAACAGCCTTCAGCTATCTCGCCTTGCATTACAATTGTCTCTGTAAACCAAAGGAAGCAATGATGCAAAACCAGGGTCTACGGCTTTTTCTGCCTTCTCACTTGAGACCCAAGTAACAGGAGACATCAGAGGAAAAAGTGAAGAGAGTGAATCCTGCCAGAGCAGGGGTCAGGGTTTTATTCAGGCTCATGCACTTGGGCATGGACCAGCAAAATGAAAAGGACCAAACCAGATCGGACAGGAAAGAATATGAAGCTGGGTCTGATTTACTCCTGATGAAAGTTAACATACTTCCACTGGAAATTTCAGTGGAGCTAAGCCAACTCTCTGCAGCTGAGAATCTGGCCCTTTTGTGTTCAGATCAGTTATAATAATTAAAGATATATTAAGACAGCAGAGAGTGCAGTGTAATCAGGACTGGGAAAAAAACTTCAGAGTTATTTTAACTTTAGTCTTTATGTTTATTTTTTGCGACTGAGATTGTTCAAATAATATGTCTCTAGGGGATAGAGTAAAAATATAGATTCTAATTTGAATATAGATAAACACTGGATTATATATCACAAAATATGCTGGTGTAGCATATGCAGTACATGCTACATGTTAACACCAAGTACTACGTAACCACAGCACCAAGCCAACTTACTTTTATCATGCTAATGTATTTTTTACCTCCAAACATTAATATTTTTATATGTATATATATGTACTGCTACAATGCCATATTCTCAGGTTTTACAGTTTCACTGCGTTTTTCTGGCATAGGTTATAATGGAGGAAAAACGCCAACTGGAACATGTCGAAAAACAAGATCATAAGGTTTCACTCAGGTTGCTTAAATTATTATGTAGGAGGTATATTATCGACCTTCTAATAAAAACCTTTACAGTCTCCATGGAAACATTTTTACATTGACATACAAAAGCATAAATGGAAAAAAAATGTTGTAAAAAACCTGAATCTGATCTCCTGTTCATAAATTAAAGGCTGCCTTTACTGTGTGGTGCCTTATCTTCCCTCCGTTATGCAAATGCAACTGCTCGATGATGATTCCTTAGTTGAGCATCTTATTGTAACCTGTGTAGTAAGCTGAGGTATTCAAGTGGTTTAATCCTAAAATAGCACTTACTGTTTCTGTAACGCAGCTTCCTACCTACTTTTAAACCAGGACAGCACATCAGTGCATTTGGACTCAGGTCAAATGTGCAGTAGATGGAACAACACTCGGAAGTACCAACTCATAAAAATTGAAGCTCACAAGAAAGTGCCCTCCTGGTTTTCTTTTTACTTAAAATAAGAGACTCTCATCCTGACTGGACTGAATTTCCAGGAGTTTGCAGTCTTTACAGCAGAGGAAAATCCTACGGTAGCCTCAGCCTCCAGTGCTGGAGCCCAAGAAAGTTTGGGAAGGGGCAAGGAATCTCATAGCACATCATTTGAGATAAGGATCAGTCTCTCTTGATTTGAATTCCAGAACTCTCAGCTGTGGTCTGCTGACATCTCATCAGCATCCATGACATTTTCCAGCGATATACCATTTATAGCATTCTCAACTCCAGAGGCCAGATGACAAGATGCAAAGACATTAGAATTCTGATTATAATACAAAAAAAAGTAGTTTGTGGTGTTAAAAGACGAGTGTGATAAAAAGAGTACAGAGATTGTTTTCCAAGATGCATGAACACTTTCTCCATTTAAGCACAGTACTAAGTGTGCTTTTATTTACAGATAATTCTCTGGCATGGCTCTCTTTTTCTCTAATCTTTCAATTCCCTCTTTAATCAATGCAGAATTGTGCTATCCATTTGCAGGAGCGTTCTTTACAGGAGTACACATGAAGTGGCTTTTAGAGGAGCCTGAAGAAATAAAATTGTCAATGTTTACTAAAAAAAGCAGTTCCAAAAGAAGCGCTGGTCAAATATTAGCTAATGATACATTAATCTGTCTCATATACTAAACCAAAGAACAATAAAATTCTAAAAGTGAATCATTTAGCTTTCCACCAAATTACAAGTTTTTTTTTAAAAAAAAGGTGATTAGCACAGATTTTAAAAAGTTAGATGAAGAGTCTTCATAGAGAGGTAGTTGTCATTTTCTGAACGCAACAGATAATACAGATGAATCATACAGGTTTAAGCTCCTTACAAAGCCCAGTGAAATTATTGCATGCCTTTGCATACACTTCAGCAGCAGCAGAGAGCGTTCAGGATGAAACAACTAAATGGATATTAACTTTTAAATAGAATTTCATATCAAACCAAACAGTTGTCCTCAATCAAACCAAACAGCAACTTAAGTAGTATATTTATATATATGTATATACACACACACACAATATATATACAGACACACGCACTTCAGTTATCCAAACACATTTTTAATAGCTTTTTTGCAGTTCCTATCTAATACAGTTGATGTTATGATTTTCAGTGATCTCAATTGCTGAACCAAACTTGAAAGGGACATCCTAGATTTTCATCCCTGGATAGCTTTTGCAGTGGCTTGAGCTTTGTGTTAATAACTAACATTGCAAAGGAAACTGATTTTCACAAAGTGCTCAGCACCAATTCTCTAAATACCAGAATCTCTGGCAAGTATCTCAAATTCATCTTGGCCAGGTTCACAAGAGGAAATAGGTAAAGGGAGTAAGTCACGCTAAATTCATCGTTGAAATGAATGCAGAAAAGTGTTGAAAATGTGGAGAATGCGTTGTCCAGTATTACTCAGGCAAAAAAAGATGTTATTCAAACCTGGAAAGATCAGAGGAATACATATATGTATATATAAAAATATGAAAAAAAGTTTATATGCACACACACACAGACATAGCAGCACAGAGCTCCTTTCCAGCACGGCACGGGGCGAACCCAAGGCCTGCCTTCAGGTTCCAACCTCCAGCCGACACTGCAAGCAGCACTTGAGAGCTCACTTAAAATTTCTCTCTTAGATAAAATAGCGAACAATTTCTTCATTCATAGTTGTAGTTATTATTAGTTAGAAAGATGCTACTGTGTGTTTGGAAAAGGCATGGGCATAAGTTGACTCTCATGCTCAGGATGTAGTCCATGAATGCCTAGTTTCCATGGTCTTTAATAAATACTACTGAAACTCGTGAGGACCTTTTTGCACGTGTAAGTGGAGAGCTCTTTATTCACTTGAAGGACTGGACTACCATATAATGAGACTCTGTCATGGTTTAACCCCAGTTGGCAACTAAGCACCACACAGCTGCTCGCTCACCCTCCCCCCCCCAGTGAGATGAGGGAGAGAATCGGAAAAGCAAAAGTAAGAAAACTCATTGGTTGAGATAAGAGCAGTTTAATACTTGAAATAATAAAATAGTAACAACAACAACAATAATAAATTGTAATGGGAATTGAGAGAGAGAGAGAGAGAGAGAGAGGAACAAAACCCAGGAAGGGAAAAGACCAACAAAACAAGAGGTGATGCAACTGCTCACCACCCGCCGACCGATGCCCAGTCAGTCCTTGAGCAGTGATTGTTGCCCCTGGCCAGCTCCCCCCAGTTTATATACCGAGCATGACATCATATGGTATGGAATATCCCTTTGGCCAGTCTGGGTCAGCTGTCCTGGCTGTGCCCCCTCCCAGCTTCTCACTGGCAGGGCATGGGAAGCTGAAAAGTCCTTGACTAGTGTAAGCACTACTCAGCAATAACTAAAACATCAGTGTGTTATCACATTATTCTCCTACTAAATCCAAAACACAGCACTGTACCAGCTACTAGGAAGAAAATGAACTCTATCCCAGCTGAAACCAGGACA
>NW_008795129.1:25722739-25730239 GCF_000699145.1 Aptenodytes forsteri
GCATGGGAAGCTGAAAAGTCCTTGACTAGTGTAAGCACTACTCAGCAATAACTAAAACATCAGTGTGTTATCACATTATTCTCCTACTAAATCCAAAACACAGCACTGTACCAGCTACTAGGAAGAAAATGAACTCTACCCCAGCTGAAACCAGGACAGACTCCCATCTGGCAAAATACACCGAATTCTAGAAAGTACAGTTTAAAAGGAAAGCACGTGTATTCTGGCTGTTTTACTTAGCTGCATTTTTTCAGTTGTCCACTTATCTAAATTTTACCTTTTTATGTGTGTGTTTTATCTGGGAAATGATTAAAGATCAATCTTGCTGTTTCCACTCGCAGGGGATGACAGCTTTGCTCTTCTCCCCGCAGAGTTTGATGTCTCAGGTAATGCTGGGTGACCACCCAGTGTGGCAAGTCCTGCCGCGCTTTACAGCTATCATATTTCTCCCAATTGTATTTCACCTTTTCCTTTGCTCTTCTATGCCTAGAAGCAAAGTGAAAAATATTCTTCCTGCAAAACTGGCCAAGAAGTCAGAGGCTACACCAGAGGGGATAAGCTGGCACCGTGCAGGCATCTATTTTGTCGTTTCAGCAGGGACAGAGCTGCAGCCCCAGGTCCCTCCCCAGGGACCCCACAGGGTTTTGTGGCCACTTGAGCCAACGGTCCCCCTAGTAGCTCTTGCAGAAGTGACACCTCACCTCCCTTGTTCTTCAGTCCCATTGTTCCCAACATGGACCATGCCTTGTATCCACAAATTGGCCCCTAGCTATGATCTTAATATGTGGTTGTGGGGCCAACAAAAATGTGCCAACACTTTTGGCAAATCTTCCTGCAGTGTTTGTGCAGATCTCTGCAGGTCATTAACCTTACATCACCGGCGATAAGAGGCTGGGCATTGTAAATGTATTTGCATGGTCTCCAAGGCTCAGCCCTTGTCAATCCAAGCATCCAGTGCCAGCACAGCAGCAGTCAAATGAAGAATCCTCTTGCCCATCCTCCTGAATGAAGTGCAAACATTGCACTGTGATTGCAACAAAGGAAAAAAGACCAGTAAAAGGAAAAGAAAAAAAGGAAAATTGCCAGGGAAAATTGCTGTGAACTTCCAGCCCCTGCAGCACATCAGACAAGAACGGCTGCCAGGGCTCCAGAGCTTCATGAGACTCCCCCACATCTCACACCCTGCTCCTGCCTTCCCGGGAGCTCATCATCTTCTCCTTCCCAGGACATGACAATGCTGTCACTGCAAAGCCACTTCCTACCCTGCCAGTCTATCTGGAGATGGTTCCAGAGCTGGGGAGGAACACCCCAAGGCAGGTCAAACATCCTATTTTTTCTTATAACAGCCTGCACTTTTTCCCCTCACATTTTGCCTTCAGACACAAGGATGAACCCATTAGAGTGTCTACACTTAAATACCAGTAATCTATTAATTTCTTCCATAATCTCAACATCCATCTGGCAAAGGTTTATTCTTCATTTTGGTATCTCTGAGAAATGTAACGTGGCTTAGGGGATGAGTCCCTTGATACTTTTGTATATATCTATTTTTAAAAAGATGGAATAATTCTTGAAAAGATAAGTCTAAAAATCATACATGCATGTGCAGTACTACAAAAAAAATTGTTCAATTAAGTTTAAGATGTGGCCACAGGGCCAAAAAAACATCCACTTGGTCTGTAACCATAGCAGGACTCAAAATGCTCCAAATGGGAGATTTTGGCTGTGCTTCTAGAGTGCCACCACGCCAGCTGAGCTACCTTCTCTCTTTCTTTCCCTACAAAACCCCAGATGGGAAGATGATTGTGCAGAAGGGCTGATTGATAGAAACAGCTTATAGACCTGGATGCTACTGGGTGCTGCTGAGGACAGCTATAGTATTTGAAAATTAATATGGGACAGCTGCTTCCTAATGTCTCACTTTGAGGGATATTCGGTCAGCTGGCCAAGACCCATTTTCCCAGTCAGGAGGTAGCTCAGTAGCCTGATTGACTCTCAGCTAGAGCCAAGAACCAGTTCTCAACAGGTTATCAGCTGGTGGATTTTGGTTTGGGTTTTGGAGAAAGAGGGAAAAAACCTTGAACCAGATCTTTTAACTTTTTACAAATTCTTTTTTTAAATAGTCCAAAGGATTTTGGTATCCCTGATAACAAGTCAATGTGAGCTTCCATGCATTTGAGACATTCTGTGAATGGTTATGGTTGTAAATTTACATCTCTGTGACTGTGTGTCTGAACCAAATATAAAAAAAGGTAACTGAAAAAAAAATAATAATGGCAACAGTAAAAGTTTACATTAATGCTCAACAATTAATCTGATCACCACCAGCATCTCAGCCCTTTCTGACCACTAATGCAAGAAATTTTAATTTGTTATACTGTTGTAGGAAACTGCGAGGCACATGCAAGTCTGTTAACATGATCTCAGTGTGCAGTTGTCTGTTTAACTGTCTCTTACTTATAGGTCATCTCCAACTTTATTTTACACCTTCTTCTGACACTGAATCTGATAGTATAAACCCTGTAGGTATTATTAAACATACTTAAGTTAGTTCCAAAAGTATCCGCTGTATCAAGTTGTACCAGATCTGAATTTCCCTGTGAAGAAACAATATGTTTTTAACCCACTTTACCCTAGCTTGGAAGCAGTTTTTGTCCTGAGCAACAAGCCCAATGTTCACCAGTCCTAAAGTCACAGGACTGCATATTTCTCTGCGTGTGTATGTGTTTGCGTCTGCGATTTCCCAATATTCCTGGCTACTGCAGTCACAGCCATTGAACTGCTCAGCGCTTCATGTAATAAAACACTGAAGGCATCTGGGTTTTTTTGGACACATGTCTTGGCATGAAGCTGTGCTTGAAGTGTTGGATTCTCTTTGCACAGTTTGGAGACCAGCATGTTTCCAGTGGAGCTGGAAACCTGTAACCACTCATATCCTCTGCTGGGTATTTTGTTATAGTTTAGCACTGTTCGGGTTTGTTTTCAAGTTGAAAAAAGAAATTTAAGGGGGGGAACCTAAGAAAGAACAGATGCTAATACTGGAATATTAGAGCTCAGAGTTATTATTGCAGTTTGGGGAGCTATCTAACAGGACTTTTTAGACAAAATCTGGCTTGAAAGTGGCATGAAAACAAGTGTATTAAGTATTATAAAACCCACTTCCCCTCTCCTCACTCCTCTGACGTGTGAAATCGTGTTTCTCTGATATATCGAATGGCTGCCATTCAGGCTCCCTATCTACTGCTCCCAGTGCACTGCAGTCCAGGACTGCCTGGGCTGCCTTCAGCAGAAAAAATATTAGCACTTGGCCACCTGTCCAATAAGGGGATGTTTTACATTTCAGTGTTTCACGAGTCTCAATTTCTTATACATTTTCCATTGTTCAGGGAAGCAGGAAAATCCAGGAGACATTATTGCTGTATAAATATAAAACACAGATATAGATAACCATAAGACAGCTCAGCTTTATTTTGTACCCAAGGCAGGCTAGAACCTTGCACCATTTTGCAGGTCCCCACTGGCTGTTAGTCTGATTTAGTCCCAAAACCTTTTGGAGCGGTTTTTGGGGTTATTCCCATGGAAGCGAGATGCCCTCCTGCTCCTTGGCTCGCTGGGAGATGATGCTCAAGCTGCAGGTGGGGAAGTCAGCAGGACAGCTGAGATTTCTTCAACGCATACAGTCCCAGCTAAACCTGCTCTATAGCACTTCTGGATTTCCAGAGCTGGAGCAAGTGGGCAAGGAAAAGACCCCAAAGTGGCCCTCTGGTATATCAGCATCTGATTGCAATTTCTGATGGCACTGATGACAATTTCTTCCTTTTTTACACAATTTTACACTGCTGGGTAACCAAAGCCATGTAGATGACTAGAAGGAAACGCCAATTCTTTTTACTTTTGTTGAAATGACTTTCACCCTTCTGCTATCGTATTCTCTGTTACATTTAATTTGTTTTGGTTTAGCACATTTTAGCTGAGCAAACAATTTGTATGTTATGACTTGAGTCCATTTTAGAATTGTTAAGGAATTTTTTTTCTTTTTCACAGTTTTTTTCTAACCTGTCTGTATGCAGCTCACATGCTGGGTTGTATTTAAACAGAAGATCAACTGATAATTGCAACACCACTGCTGGCGTTGCTCTAGCGATGAGGCTGCCAGCATTTCCAGGTTGAATTTAGGCATACAACATTGCAGCCTGGAAGCCAATTTTATTAAAATGAGTAAAGGGAAAAATCTGTTTGGCCTCTTTTGCTTGATAAGAATATAAAAAGACATAATTTTAAAAGAATAAATTAATGTTGAAAATAAATCCCCTGACCTGCAGGTATTTTTGTGATGTCTGCTACTGAGCTGAGGTGCCCAGGCCAATATCTGTAACTGGGATCACCTTCCACCAGAACCACATTGTCCCAGACGAGGGCATTGACTGTGCATTAATTACAAGCTGGGGCATCAGGGATGTGCCCGACAAGTGTCTGGAGCCGGGTGCTCACTGCCCCTGCTGAGCCCAGCCTCCTGGCCCAAGCACCTCCATGAGATGTCCACTGCTACATAGGAAATGGGGACGTAACTGCATTTGCCATGTTCTGTTCAATTTTACATGCTGGAAAAGTCCCTTTTATGCCGTGTCACAAAATGATTAGTGTATGCTAAACTTGCAAAGACTGTCAACACCATCTCTCTATTGCCAGGAACCTCAAAGGTCTGCATTTCCACGTAATCCTACAATGATGCCAGCACAGCTAAAAACCGATCCCCAGTTCACCCCAGAAAATCCATATTTCTCAGTAAAAACACAGCCATCCACACTCATTATTGTTTGAGGGCCCATATCCTACCACCTTCTCTTGAAAATGTAAAACCACACACCAGCAGAATACAGATGAATATGTGCATTCATATAATTTTATATTTAAGCCTATGGGATAGTGATAATTACGGTTTTAGAATGGGATCAAAAAGCACAGATCTACAGAGACTCTTTGAAGTCAATATCTATTTATTATAATTACAAAATATTTTCCATCAGACCTGAAAGCACTATTCAGGCATTAATAAATTAAAGTTTGCAAAAGAAAGACAAGGCTCTCCTGCCACTGTTTATACCCATTTTATAGAAGGGCAACCTGAGAAACAAAGATTTTAGGTGGGTTGCCTCTGCGTTCAAGCAGCACCTGGAAATGGCTGTCTGTAGTGGGTGCATTGGACTACAGGCTTTCAAATAATAGCACGTTTAGCTCATCAGAGTCACTGGATTCTCTTCAAGTTCCCTGTATTCTCACACCTGTGACTTTCCTGGTTGGAGATGCCAAAGGTGGAACATTTTGGGATCTAATGAGGCTGCTTAGTTAATAAAACTAATAGCACTTTATATTTAATATTGCCTTTATCCAACAATTGCACTCACTTAATGACTGTGAGCTGTACAGAAACTTTTATTCCACACTCTTCACATATATGAGAAGAAGACAGGAGAAGTGATAACGTGACTTGTACAAGGTGGTTTAGGGAATTGAAGGTCAAGTTGGGAGAGCTGGGAGCCAAAGCTCCCTATTGCCCACTCCTCTCCTTTAATTCCTAGATTACAGCTTGTCCCTGATGGGTGAGGAAGACGTGAAGCAGCTCACAGCCACCAAACAGAAATCTGAAACAATTTGGGCAATTTTTTTAACAAGGCATAAAAGTTGGCTTAACAGTTATTTCAAGCACAATTTAACAATGAAATATTGCAGTGTTTCCATGAAATGGAAGTAAATGTGGATCTGAATGGAGTGGTGCTGAGCTATAACCAGTGTTTACTCAAAATAACTCCTCTGGCAGTAGGAATAGCTTGAGCCAGTATTTTCTGGAGAACTTTGCACTTAAGCGGTGGTGCTCCATGACAGCGTGCTCACCACTGCTGCATTGCACCGAGCAAGAGTGGAGGACAAGAGCGCTGTGGTTGATGCACCGAGTGCTGCTTGGCTCTGGCTCCTGGCAGTATGCTCGGGCACCCCTGGAGCAGCAGGGACCTGCTCTCGGCCACCCCAGCTGCAATGTCAGTGTGCAATGGCTGGGGCCAACCTTGCATGGGATTGCCTGGTGCTTGGGGAATCCATCTTGGCTCTCACAGCTGGTCTTTTGCTGGTCTTAAACTAGAGGAAAGCAAGCAACGTTTTCCTTGGGTTGGCAGAGGGCAGTGTCTCTCCTCGCATGCTCAGCAGGCACCCCTGTGGCAGGAGAGGCTTCGGTGCTAGCACAGGGAGCAGTGCCAGCAGAGGCACAGTGCAATAGCATCCTGCTCGCCTTGGTTTTGCTCGTGAACCAAAAGAGCCCATACGCCCTCTGAGACAGAGACCCTTAGGAAAGGCTACCACCAAATTCGTCTGCTGTGATTTTTCCTTTTTCATTATGTTTGACATTTTTGAGACTGAGCTTTGTTACAGATTATTAGCCTATGGCAGTAGGCTGGAGAGATAAGACTTCATCAAGCTATAAATCACACAAAAGCGTGTAAAAATGTGAAATTCTAAGGTTGCACCAGCAGCTCTGGTTGGGTTTGCCTGAGCGTTGTGGTACTGATTGCAATATTTCAAGTGACTCACGGTATAAGCCAATGTTGCAGCTTGCAGGGAAATGAGTTTGGTGCCTTGTGTCTGAATAGCAACACTATTAAAGTTTTGTACTTAGCATAGTTACTGACTTTGTGGGATCACTGTAGCAAGTTTTAAATGATGCATGAAATGAAGAATTCCTGCCCATCCTAAGGAGAGATAATGCAGATAATAGACTGCCTTGCAATCACAGCTGTGCAGTGTTTTTTTGTTCTGCTCACAGAAATGCCCTCCAAACCCCAAAGTAACAGTATATACAATACATTCACTGGGTTTTTTTCCTCATTGGGTTTATACTAACTATTCTCCTTCTTCCCACTCATACACACGTTCAAGGAAGGCAGAGTGTATGGACTATAGGGACACAGATGCCCAGAGCCCATTGCTCAGCCCCAGACTCCTAAGGATACTTGTGCTCCTCTCTGCCACGGAGATGCCGCAATAATTTTATAGCTGCTGCCCAGATGCCATTTCATCTCGGACTTTAAACCATCACAGCGGGAAATTGCAAATGCTCCCCAGAAAGGAGCAGCCCCAACCCGCTGCCCCACGTGCCCGTGTGGTATGGGGCACCCAAACCAGCAAGCAACGGGTCCAGGAGGGAGTATTTTCGCCAGCAGACTTCCACGCCTATCTCCAAAGATTTGTGCAATGATCCACGACCCAGTGGTTCAAACCCAGAGAAAAAAAATCCAGATACAAGACGTGAGACCCCACCATAGCAATACTTACAGTCAGGATCTGGATTTGGCTAATGTGGATCAGGCACATCGCTGGTCCCAGTTCAGGTGTGTGGATGAATATACAGATGGACAAAAATAGTTGCAGTGTTACAGTTAATGCATTTTTTTATCACTCACCTTTCATGTAATTGGCTTGAGCATTTTTGTCATGTCGTGTTTGCTCAAA
>NW_008795129.1:25735946-25747074 GCF_000699145.1 Aptenodytes forsteri
GGAGTGATGGCGTTTGTCTTCCCAAGTAACCGTTACGCGTGATGGAGCCCTGCTTTCCTGGCGATGGCTGAACACCTGCCTGCCGATGGGAAGCAGTGAATGAATGCCTTGTTTTGCTTTGCTTGCGTGCGCGGCTTTTGCTTTACCTATTAAACTGTCTTTATCTCACAACCCACGATTTCTCACTTTTACCCTTCCGATTCTCTCCCCCATCCCACCGGGGGGGAGTGAGTGAGCGGCTGCGGGGTGCTCAGTTGCCGACTGAGGTTAAACCATGACAGGCATATAGTAGAAATGAGTAAGTCTGATTATAAGCATTCAGAAACACTACAGCTATGCAGATAAGGAGGCACTGGGTGTGTAAATGTGCATGTGTTTTTATTCTAAACAAATTGATCATTAGCCAATGTATTAAATAGGAATCTACCAGGCTGGACCTGATTTCAGAGGTGACAAACAGGCATATTTCTGATTGATGTCAGAGTATTACCAGAGTCTTTTGATGCCTCTAATGCTCCAGGTACATACCTGGAGCACCAAAACCAGGAGAGATATAGATCTTCCACCTGGCTCACCACGTTCGTCATGGACCACAATAACATATTATGCACTGATTCCAATATGATTGAAAAAAATATCTCTGATATTATATCATTGAATATGACCTCAATAATGTATTTAAAATCAGCATACTCATTACATATCAAGCTGGTCTTCATGAGAACAAGCTGCTGGTTTCATGAGGCATTTTCGATGGAAATGAGCTCCGAAGAAGGAAGCTGTGGGAGTCTGTCAAGCACGCAGTAAACTCAGGTTTGAAGCGTGGCATTTCCTGATGCAGATCCTTAATTACAACAACAGAATAGATAGTGTGGAGGAGGAACTTTTACAGCGTATTAAAGAAAGGAGTGATATGTGGTACAGCTGTCTGGATTTCTTTGGAAATATGAAGCAGTATCATTTATTAATTATGCTGAGGTAACTGGGAAGAAATTTAAATATAGAAGAATTACCTGAAACTAGTAATTGGCTGCAATGCTATCACCCCCCTTACTCTGCTGCTGTAGAAATTACCAACAAAATATATTCTGCTTCATTTCCCATGACACTAAATACTTGGAATATGGTTCTACATCTTAATATTATTGAAAGATGAAGTGATTTTATGAAAAAGCCTCACGTAGATCTCCTCTCTTTGCGAGTAGGCAATACTAGCTATGCGTCCTTAAATATGAAGACTCTTTACTTTAGCATCTGAGCAATGTGGAGGAACTGCTGTACAAAGCTGGCCTCAAAATCATTCTTCCCCTCACACTTTTGTCTGACAATTGACTTGTCAAGATAAGGAATCAGTAGCTATCACTGCTTTTCAGCTTATAAGATGAACTCCTGGGCTTCAAAGTTGTATGCAAACATTTATGAAAATAAATCAAAACAGGGTAAATCTGATCTGGCATCACACAATATTGAACAGTGTGGGAATAACACTCATTTAAGTCTGATGGTCACCTGCAAAGGGCAAGCATGTACATGACACAAATGCTCCAGAATAGCTGTCCTTGGATATAGGGAAAGAAAGAAGGAATGAGGCAACTCCTCTCCTAAAACCTCATCTGGAAATACCCTGCCTGGTGCTACGCTGAGAGGTGCCTCCATCAGCCTTGCTCTTATAAAGAGCTGGATGAGCTCCCAGGCTGGGAACTGGTGCTGCAAATAGCAGTTCTTCATTCATCACATATTGACCACTAAACTGACATGGAAATTCCCACTGAGGAAGCAGTATAGTGATGAGACAAATCGTATTGTTCTCCAGCAAAAATTGGTTTGATGGATCAAAGTTGGAAAGTAACTACCACTGCTAAGTTATGATTTTCATTTTGAATAGAAAATTTCAGTTATTAATGGAACATATTTCTCTAGCTGTATATGCAACACCTACCTTAATTAAAATAGATAGAACATTGTAGGTCTTAAACATCTAGATTTTAATTGTCAAAAAAAAAGTACATTCCAGGTTAAATCTGTTACTCCAGGCTTGAAATCCTGTGGGATGCAGATACTTGACAGATGTCTGAACATCCTAGTTTATATATCCAGCCCCACTCAAAAGGTCCAGTAGGGCTGGCCAACAGGTATAAGGTGAGTGTTTGACAGGATAAATTACATGCGGTACCAGGACAAATTCATACTTCCTGTAAAGACTTTATGAAAGAGATATATTTTTTTCTATTTTACAAGGCATAACAATTGAGTTTATTTTGATGGCTACCTGACCGACTATTTTTTCTTGAAAACATGGACAAGATGTCTGCAAAATGATTCTTCAAGAACCACCATGCCAGGCAATGTAGGAAACGTGCTGCAGAGTGGTTAAGACAAGTTCCTTAGAAGTTTCACTTGGCATTCTTCAATTACTAGTCTAATTATTCTTCTATTATTTAGGCAGTGAGCCAAAGGTTTCCTGGGTGCATAGGAAGTTAATAGGGGAGATGAAGCAAGATTGTGAGGCCATGTCAGCATATGTTCATTAAAGCCCGATTTCTTCAGCATTAAACTTACTCACTGCTCCAACAAGGTACTACTGTGTCTATGTATTTAATGATAAAAAATAGGAAAGAATAATTATTTACAATATTTCCTGACCCAGTTTTTTCAGTCATTTGTTCAGAGCTGTATCTATTAAAAAAATGGACAAATTCATTGGGAAATCTAGAGAAAAGAACGCGATGTCTCCTGTTCATTGCTAGAAGGAAATTAAGGAGTTTCCAAAAGCTTGCCAGTAATCCCCACTGCTTTCTAGTGTTCAGCACTGGATGTATATAATTACATATGAAAAAATTACATTTGAAGAAAGTAATTTAAATTGTTGCACAGCCAAGTACTTGAAAGTTAAGAAATGCCATTTTTACAATTGCCCATGCAATCCTGATTCTTCCCGCTTATGTATCCAACTTCTAATATTAAAAGAGAGGCAATAGGAAAATATTACGTGATTATGTAGTTAAAGATTGTATCGTAATGCATGTGCTCATGGGAGCAGAAATAAGGTTGCAGACATATGTAACCGTAAATCTGGCATTCCTTAACATACAGATCTTGCCTATACAAACTAAATAACTTCCTTTTAACATAATTTTTATGTCATTTCCTGTTTTGTTTAGTTTCTAAGGAAATATATAAAACAAATCATTTTATGCACAGCTATCTTAAAAAAAAGAATTTCTTGAGCCCAGGTCCTACTCTTTGTTTTTCTCTGTCTCTCACACTTGCTAACCTTCTTTTCCTTGCAAGAGATGGAGATCTCCTCCTGTGGAGGCACCCAGAGGGGTTAGGGGATGCTGGGGCAAGATGTAGGGGTGATGCTGGCCTGGTGGGGGCCACACTGTCCCCCATGACTTACCGACATCCTGCCCCAGGGTCAGCCTCTTTGGCATCTTACCAAAAACCACCTGCGACCTGGGAGCCAGAGGAGGGAAACGGGGCTTTTTAAAAAAGAGTTTATAGCTCAGTTAAACGTGAAAGACATTTTGTGGAACCTAGGAAAGGCACTTCTCTGGCCTGAAGGCTTTCTCCCTGCCAAATTTCAGGAGTCTGCTGTGAAACATGCAGCTGCTGGAACTTATCAAAAAGAAAAAAGCCTAGGAAACTCCCCCAGCATGAAGGGCTGGGCGGCCAAACGGCTCCTGCTGAGACAACATGAGGGGGTACGACAGCTCTCCTGTGATTTTTTAGTCGGAGGAGTTTGCCATTGGTGACAGAGGGAGAAGAGGCAGGTCCCCTCTGAATTTACAACACCACGAGGTGCCCTGTGCTGCTGGCAGCAGCCCCCGAAGGTGCAGCCCCAGCCCAGCCAGCACCCAGGTGTTGCCACGGGAATGGGATGGGGCATCAAAGGATGGACAGAAGGAAAAATCTATTGTAGATATTAGAAACTAATCCAAATCCTTCCTGGCAAATCTGCTTATTTAATATGTTCATTTAAATTCATTTCACAGTCAAGGAAAATGAGATTTAAAAAAAAAAAGTTTATTAATGCAAGTTGCGGGGAAAATAAATCCACTAGCTTCCCCCCAACCCCAAACTCAGTACAGAGAGAACCTGAGCTGTATTCAGCATTAAATGTAAAAATCTATATTTATTTATTTATAAAATGGGCTTAACTAAAGCAGGATTTCATGGCTTACCAATAAATAACTTTTTAAAAAACTTTCCCATTAAAATTATAAAAAGAAGAAGAAAAAAGGAAAAAAAAAAAAGGTAGCCAAATATCCAGTGTGTCTTACAGCACATTAGGAATATATCCAACCTCAAAGAATTTTTATTAACCTCTCACTGCTTCCAAATTCAGAAAAAGTCCCCCAAATCAGAGTTCGTAGTCTGACAGTAGAAGCTGCCAAACGTTTTCTCAACTCAGCTGAGCACCACAGATAGTCATTGCTGCTCTGGTTCCAGGGTAGTTTGGAGGTACATTCATCACCTGATGGAAGCTACAACAGGGGAGGAACGCCGGCTTGCAAGTCTTGCATTTTTTACTGCACAGTGTGGTTATTTAGAGGGAAAGCCTTGGGCCCCATATCCCTGCTTAAATCTACAGGGAGTTTTAACAAAAGATTTGGCCCTGAACTTTATTTGGCACGTCTGCTCGCAAGTAGCTGCTTTCTGTGCAATGCACTACCAAGAGAAAACATTCTTACCAGCCAGCCCAGAACATCTCCTGCCATCAGAAACCTTTTTCCTGAGCTGTGAAGTGGCCTTTCCACACAATATTGGCAACCTGTCTTAAGCATTATTTCATGTTTTATTCTATTTGTTTTCCCACAGATCACCCTGCTTTAAACCACAGCTATGCAGAAGCTAATGGGTGTACTGGGCCAGTGGGACCCAGCGGAACAGGAGCGCTTGTGCCTCACCTCTGCAGCAGCCCTCACTGTTGGGGTGGGATGCTAAAGGCTGAGCATCCTTGCTGGAGGACCTGGCTCTGACTCGGGTCTTGTCAAGAGCTTTGAAATGCAGGTGTTCAAGAAGGTCACTAGAAGTGAATACAAGTGTACCCACAAACCAGAAGCCTAAAAGGAAAGAAAACTGCATCATGTTAACTAAAAGCTGCTGTAGAAACCACACAGCATGTGCAAGCAACTAGATTATGTTTCACAAGAGCCTAATTCTGAGCTAATTTTTAGGGCACTGATCTCATCATGCAAAACAGGGGCCTCAACCTTCTCAAACCATGATATGAAGGGTTGAGAAAGGACGGCAGAGTGGTGCACGGTGCCATGCAGTGACCCACTTGTGAGCTTCACCCGCTCTTGCAAACCCCAGCAACATCTACTGCTCCACCTCCAAAACCTCCAGCCTCGCAGTTGTAAAGTGGTGCAGCTGCCAACATGTCAGGGACACCTACCGGCTCCTAAAACACCTGCTCCAAAATATCTGCTCTGCAATTAAATATTTAGATGATGCTTCATTTATGTAAATTAGATTTTAGGAGTGAATTAGGACTAACTTAATTATTATACTAAAATATGAAAATTATAGTATATTATTAGAAACATATTTTTCTTGCAAAACTGTGTTTGTGATCTAGCCAGGAAAAAAAAAAGTTATGAAATAGACTTTTTATAGAAGGTGTTAATTCTGAATAATTAGGATTAGGCACTGGGGATTTGCAACCCAAATAAAAATTACCTAATTAACCCTTATATTGGCCCTAACAGAGAAGCCAAATAGTTCAGCAATTTAAAAAAAAAAAAAAAAGCAGGCCTCCACACATATAAGTGAATATCTAATAGTCTAAAACCAAAATGGGATTTAAAGACACACCCTGGAAAACATTTACAAACCTGACAAGAGCCATCCAGACAGCTGGGATTTGGATTTGCCATGACGTGATCAATATGATCCAGACATTTTACCATCACATCCCCAATTAGGAAATGTGAAATCATCTCAGGTCGTTTTTTCTTGACACTCTCCTAATGCTGCTGGTACCTTCTAATAGTGATGATAATAGTGATTTTTAGTTTTATTTGGGCTATTTTTTTTTTTGGTCTAGAGTTTCTCAGGTATCCCATGGCATGACCAGTAACCGATACATTCGTGAGAGTAAGACCTGGCAGCCTCTTGGCCAACACCCCAGCCAGGAGGGACACACAACGGCAGGGACTAAAGCCTCCTCAGCTCCTCTGGAAGTTCAGCCCTGGGCTTTGCTCCTCAGGGGTGCGTTGGATTCACGGCCAAGAGCCAAGACAATCATCCCTCCCTGCAAAGGTCCTTTAAAAGAAACCCTGGGCAGCAGCACACCATAATTGGGGGGGGCGGGGAAGAGGTTCTCATGGTCTCAAGCAGGAGTGCATTGTTCGAGCAGAAAAAATTTTCTTCCTCGGTCAAGGACAAGGGTAGATATTATAGACTCATGCAAACACTAACGGTGCTGGCGAGGCCCTCCAATTCATTTCTCTGCCCAAGGTGTAATATTCAATACATAAATCCAAGGTAGAAGTACTCTGCTCCAGTTCCATATGTTTTAAAGCTTCTTGTGTTTTCATTTTGTAGACAGACTTGGCAAACTGCAGAAATGTGAGCTAGCACTCTAGTTGAAACAAGAACTGGCCAAACTTTGAGGTTGTTAGGGTTTGAGATGCATGTAAAATCAAGTCAGATCCCACTAGATACAACTGTATTCTATGGCTTAAGAAAACACAGAGGTGTCTGTCCAGCTTTTCATCACAACAGGTGAAACATGCCAAACAGGTCCCAGATTGCTACAAAAATGTGGCACCAGCCTCACTTGATATGTGCAAATCCTCCTCTCGCATTGCATGTGGAAGGATATATATCGTTTCCTAAATTACCAGTATGAGAACGTCAGGATGCTATTGACAATCTAAGCGAACTGTGTGTGATCGCTGAATACTGAAGGATGCTGGTGTAAATGAGATGAAGTTTTATGTCTGAAGAGCTTCATCAGCCTAATATTTAGCCAACAGTAATTATCACCCTTATTAAGAAGTAGCAGAAACATTGGTGAGTGTTTACAGACAGATGCAATGTACATGAACATTGATACAGTCAGGAGCAAAAGAAAGCATAAGCTTTCTAATAGCCTTTACGGGTTCCTCTCATTCAAGTAACCATGAACAGCACTGTTTAAATAACTTCTGATATACAGTGTTTTAGCTCAGAAAAACATATAGTACAATTTACTTAGTGAACACTTGCTGCCTTAACATTACAGAATTCCTGTCCTCAGTCTTGTTGAAACTGTGGCTCTGACATGTCCCTCCAGGAGGGGTATAAGAGGGGGGAAGCACCATCCTGGACTTGCCCTGCACCCTGAAGTGGGGAGCCCTCTGCTACAGGTATATCTCATGGATGTGTGGGAGGGGTTTCATGCTGGCTCTTGTGCAGGGTGAGCATCCAGCCCATCCGGCAGTCACCGGCTGGCAACTGTCAGACCTCATGTCTCGTGAGCACTCTCCCTCCTAGGCTTCCTCCGGCAGCCATTTCAGGCAAGTCAGCAAGGTGCCCCCAATCCCTTGGGATAGCCCTATAGCGCCCGCCGCTTGCCCAGGTGCCAGCCCCCATCGCCCTGTGGCACCCGTGAGCAGAGCCTCCCTATGGGACCACCCAGTCCCACCGTGGGATCGCCGCCGCGCTGCTAACCACAGACCATGCTCTGCCTCCCAGGAAAACAGGGATTTTGCTCAAGGTTTATAGATTCAATGAATCCTCCTTGAATAATTCCCATGGAAGAACTGTATATACATGAGGCTGAAGCCTTAATTTTTAAGTTTGCTTTTCCCCTGCTGTACAGATTAAATACATAACTTGATTTCATCTCATTCAATTTTAAAATTATTAATCTTATAAAAAAAACACACGAGTGGTCCCAGCCCAGTCCAGCTAGACAGGTGCATCCCAATCACAAAGCAGAGCCCCATCGTTGACCTGGATCTCCCCTCCCTCCGTGCACACAGGCACCAGGAGCACTGACTGAGTCCTGTACCCAAAATACTGTCCCCAACAGAAAGGAAAAGTCTGCAAAATCCAAGTCCCCAAGAGCACCGCCATACCCAACAAGAAATACAGGGCTCCATTTTCCTCTGCTGGCAGGTTGCTTCCTGCTACATAGGCTGGATTTCCTTCTTTTAAAATCTGGAAACAATATAAATGGGAGATAACTTGCAATCCTTAATGTTTTCCATCCTCTTTGCAAAATCTTTTTATAATGCTCAAATAGTTGGCTTCCAGTGATGATATTATAATGATCCTGGGGAGTACTGAGAAACTGAGAGTAAATTTAAGTCAAATACATTTTAGAAAATTAATACAATATCACAGACCTTATATTGAATAATTTTCATTACAGGATATAATTCTCTTACTGGGGAAGAGCAATAACATGGTGATTGTTGATGTTGCCAGTGCTCTTTTGTATTTTTTTTTTTTTAAATCTGCAATACTTAGGCATTAAATTGTGCCGTTATAGTTGCTCGGCAACCATAACTTCTGCATACACACCTCCCATGGTTTTGTAGCAACAACAATCTTATGATAACAAGGGCATGGGTATCTTTTTTGCAATCAAGATTCTTCTTGATATGTAAATTTATGCAACATTTTATGTATTATGTATGGAAAAAATTAAAATAATTATTTCATTTGAGTAATGAGCCTTAAGTGTTGATTTTGGGTTTAGAATTGCAGGAATGGACCTGCTGAAAATTTTATACCAATAAACAGAGGGAATCCACTGGCATATAGTAAAACAATTATATTCTCTTCGGAACACCTGCTATTTACATATTTCAAATGTGAGATACAAAACAGGGGTGGGGAGAACATTCAGAGTTTGTGTAATTTTGAGTTTTGGAGAGGAAGAGTAAATGTCTATTTAATACCAAAAAAAAAAGCTAAGAAAAATAAACTCAAAGTAAATTCAGTGCCTGCAGAGCAGGCCAAAGTTGAGTTCATCTTCTCAACAGAAACTTGATCCTTCTGGGTACATCTCCAGGACTCGATCCAGGAGACCAATTCAGTGTACGATTTCACTTGGAGGTTTTAGTGCCTGATAGAAGCTTGGGCATCCCCAGAGCAAAAGGCAGATGCACCTGGGTGCTACACATTCACATGGAGTGCAAGCACGTGCCTTAGTGCAGTGGGGACAGGCTCGAAGGGAAAAAAATCTCAGCTTTTAAGAACAGGTTTTGATTCATGACTCTTTGGACTGAAGAAGAATTTGCTTGTGGAAATGTTATTGTTATCAGATGTTGCACCTCACCAGGACTTTCTTGAGAACTCCCAATCCTGAATGGATTTCTACCTCTGAAATATCAACGTTCACCATTTATATTTTGCCTCACCCAGAGGGTCTCTGAGCCCCCATGTGCCTGAGTCTGTGGCAAGGGGCAATGGCGGAGCCAGTTGACACCGGGCTTTGCTAAGGGACAGAGCAGAAGCCCCAGGGGGCAGGGCCACCACCAGC
This sequence comes from Aptenodytes forsteri, assembly GCF_000699145.1. NCBI lineage: Eukaryota > Metazoa > Chordata > Aves > Sphenisciformes > Spheniscidae > Aptenodytes > Aptenodytes forsteri. Next base: position 25,745,431 of record NW_008795129.1, read on the forward strand.
ATCATTGGTGGGCTCAGCCCACCACATGTGCCCAGCAAAGTCTCAACTCTGGTCTTCCGGCCCCAGGGGAAGCCAGGAGCAGGCTGGAAGCATGGCAGAGATCCTGCAGAATGGACAAATGAAGGTGTGGGAGAACATGAGATAAATATGAAGGGTGTTTCAAACTCTATGCAGGAGATTTCTCCAGCACAAGGTGTCCAAGAGTCCCATCCAGTCTTATTAAAAAGCTTTTCTGATGCATTCAGACTGCTGAGCCTTCACATCCTCCTCCTCCTCCTCCTCTATGGAAATCAGTGGGAGCAGCCCAGTGACTTCAGTGGAAAGGGCATGGACAGCAAAAATCTGAAGTACATGTAGGTTAGTTCTCACGTCCCATAGGGGCAAAATACTGTACATTAGATTGAAGTAAGTTAAATGAATTTGCTTGAAAAAGCATTTTTCAATACTTTTAGTTTGGGGGGGGGTTTCTTTGTCTTCAGAATGGTCCTATACTCATAGTACATTTATTTTTATTCTCATCCTCTGTACAAGAGAATAAAAAACTAAATGAAGAAGTTATTAGACCATCCTGCAAGAACATCTCTGGACCAAAATGATTCTCTTCTTAATTGTTTTAATTAAGGAAAAAGCAAAATTATCTACATTTACCTTTCAGTTACTAGAAGGAGAAAATAATTTGATATTGTGTACTGAATTTGGATTAATCTGTTATTGGGCAGCACCTCTGAGTAATAAAAATACAAGTTTATTTCCTTTCAACTAGAATAGACTTCAACTTTTCATACAAACACTAAGTTAGGATTCAGCTTTATTTTCTCCTTTGACATCACTTTCTCATTTGAACCAGATTTCTCCACCATAAACACAATCTACTTTCTTCTTTCCTGGTATCCAGGATATAACTGGCAAATTTATGTGGCAACGCACAAGAGGGAACTGCTACGTAGATCAAAGAGGTAATTTTCCCTGTTTCATCTTTCCCTAATCAGGATATCCTCCAACTTCTGGAAAACCTTGTAAGTACCTGAACATCATGTCTCTTTATTAAGCTACAAATACTTTAAATCAAGCCTCCTGCTTTGCAGATGCTGTTGCTGAGTGCTAACACCCCCATACCCTTACAGCATGATCCATGCTGGTCTGTCTGCATTTGTATCAAACCGTGCTGCTCTAAGAATTGCACTTTTCTACTGCCCTGGGACCACCACAAAAGTTTATCTGCCAACCAGCAAGACTAAATACAAAAATAAACATACCTGCCCTGTACTCTTTCAAGCAATGACTTTTTTGAGCAATATAAAGGAAGCCCCTGCTGAAAGCAGCCTCCTGGTCCTCCATGAGAATGTTTCTGTGCATCTTTCCCAGTCACCTGTAAGGAACAGAAGGCAAAGGCGGGGACTGGGAGAATGAAGAGCCACCCACTGTGGGAGAACATCAGGTTCGAGACCATCTAAGGCACCTGAAGGTGCACAAGTCCATGGGACCTGATGAGATCCATCCATGGGTGCTGAAGGAACTGGCGGATGAAGTTGCTAAGCCACTATCCATCATATTTGAGAAGTCGTGGCAGTCCGGTGAAGTTCCCACTGACTGGAAAAGGGGAAACAGAACCCCCATCTTTAAAAAGGGAAAAAAGGAAGACCC
>NW_008795129.1:25748322-25782427 GCF_000699145.1 Aptenodytes forsteri
ATCTAGTTGAAGATGTCCCTGCCCACGGCAGGGGGGTTGGATTAGATGACCTTGAGAGGTCCCTTCCAACCCAAACTATTCTATGATTCTATGATTCTATGAAACCCTACCGCACCCAGCCCTTACCTTTTCCCAGAGCTGAAAGCATTTAAAAAAGCGGTTTAACTTAGATGTGCCATCAGAAGTGGCAGGGCAGGGAAGCTGCCACATCACTGCAATGCACTAAACATTTCCCCAAGGACGTTATGGTCCGGGTTCCAAATATAATTAGGAGAAATTTCAAACACTGCTTTAGATTACGTATACAGTAACATGCAATACTGACATAACTATAGAGAATATTTCTTAAAGTCTTTAATCATCGAGTCATATTTTGTCTTCTTTACTTATAGGTCATTTCTTTGACAGAATAAATTATGATTAGCCTCTTAGTTTAAATGTAAAATTTAGCAGAACTATAGTGTCACTGCTCTCTGTGTTCTTTTTTTCAGTATTTCTCTTTCATTAAAACTGCCTTTGAAATCTTTTACCCTCTACTATATCTGAAGCCCAGTGAGGACACTCTAATTTCTGAATCCCTGTCTGTGCTAAAGGAAAATGCGGAGGCTTAGGCTCCCACATTGTTTGTGGTTTTGCCCCTTTTTTTTTTTTTTTGTTTAGGATACTGAGATCACAGTACTTCTGGTATACAACAGGCAGGGAGAAGACAGCCAGAATATGGGATGTGCTGGGAGATTTTTCAATGGAAACTATGCATTTTATTAGAGCACAGCCTTCTCTTAATATGCGAGGAACAAGACCAAATAAAAATAACCATTTTTGTTAAGGCATATCTCTTTCCGATCCCAAAAATTTTTATATGCCATGTATGTATATGCATATATAAAATATTTACTCTGAACAGAGACAACTTACGAAATTCAACAGGCTCAGCCCTTTTGAACATCATGAGCTTTGCTGGCCAGGCTTATGTATTCGTGTATAATTTTCACTGCCTCCAGAAACCTTTTTTCTGCTCGATTCTCTTTGCTGCTCAGAAGTGTTTGCAAAGTGCACAACTGCTATATGCACATCCCAAGTCGTGCCACACACCAAACCCACTGTGTAAGCATTCCGATTGTCAAAGTGCATGCAAGAGGTGCGCCAACTTCCCGCCTGGGATCATACCAGGAATCAAATGCTCACTGAAGTTGGGACAGCACTTGGCTTGTGCAACCACACTAAACTACATCCAAACTACCGTGGATAAGCACTTTCTCACGGTGTTTTCACAAGACCCTGGGTGCACATTAAGAGGCACAGTATATTTGTTAAAGGTGACACCAGTACTGAAGCAAAAAATAATAAGAAGGGGGGGAAAAAAGAAATCACAACTGACCAAATATTACATTGCTGGAAACAGTTTCATCTACTCCTGCAGTTCTACTTTGAGCAACACAATGCCAGCAATAAGAAGGGTCATAATAAAAAGTGTTACACTTGCCAAGGTAATATTTCACTGGGCTGAAACATCTTATTACACAGCCAGCGAGATTGTTTAAGTGCTGAACATTTTGCAAGTTAAATCTCTATAAATATGACTGCAATATGCAAAGAGTAACTTAACCATAATGGTTAGCAACTGCCGTTCCATGTCCTGTAGAAAACACAAATTGCATCAACATTTTATAAAAATGGGAATTTAAAGTCTTCTGGAGAGGGTGAGGTTATAATGCTGTTGGACCAATACTATAAAACATGGAAGATTTCATCCTGCTGCAATAATTCTGCTACTCTGATACAGGGTTCCCTTAAAAATGTGCATCTGCATTGCCATGTTTAGAGATGCTCATTATTCTTCTTGATGTATTCCCCCAAAATCAGAGGATTTCTTTTGGACAGTGGCTGATTTTCAACTGGAAAAACTAAAAAAGGTTGCTACTTTTGAGCAAGGGCCCCTGTGATCCTTCACTTGGCAGGACAATAGAGCATCAACGGGAAATCTGTACCATAAATTTGAGAGGTCCATGGAAACCAGGAAATGCAATTCTAAATCCCCGACTCCACAGCATCTCAGAGCCAGAGCAGCATCACAGTAGGGGAAAACTGGCTTGAGGTATATAAAGTTGCAGATCTACAGTTCCCACACACTTCCCCTTTCACACCTCCTGCCTGTCTCCAAATCTCTGTCCCAGAAACCCCCTCCCCAAGCAGGATTTCCAGTAAAGACAGGGTGTGCAGCCCTTGGGGGTCTAAGCCATTAATTCTGACCTCGCCATGCCATAAAACTGCAGTAGATCCCATAAAACCCTTTAGGAAGTTAGGTGTCTAATTCCCATTACCCAAGGCCATTGCGTAGAAGAAAAAAAAACAAACAAACAAACAATTAGGGACTCTAAACTCCCTCTTAAATTTTTCATATAAGATTCCTAAACCTGTTTTGAATGATCAGATCCTGTGGGAGGACTTTTATCTCTTAGAGGTTCTTACATTGTATTTTGAGACGCAGAGCAGCTAGAACATGGCTTACTGTTGTAGTGCATAGCATGAGGCAGTGTACAACAGACCAGATACAACTTCAAGTAACTTTCAAAGTCCCTTTCACGGAAAAGATCGCATTAAGAAGAGGGGTGGAGAACTTTTCCTCGAAAAAAGGCAACAGGATGAAATTTCCATTGTAAGTTCCACAGCAATTTGTAAATAAATACACCTAGTAACTAGTAATTAACATTTTATTAGATAAATGACTCATGCTTGCTAAATTACCATGCATAAATATGCCATTAATATGCAGCAGAACTTATAGTTCAAAGCTATCAGCAATGTAAACATATGTTCACACACTCCATCTCAGTGTACTCATGTATCTACATTCAAGGACTGCAGTGCAAATATATCAATGATTTAGGGGGCTTCAAACTATAAGGGAAAACTACGTCTTTCAACTGAGCTTAATCTGATGATGGGATGAATTTGCTTCAGCTCACAAGAAGGCAGATCCATCATTGTGGAGCTGTTTTGCTCTCTGCTGATTAGAAGTGTGCAGAAAGCCTCATTTTCTGACCATTAGAGAAATGTCAGGCTATCTAGTGACTGAAGAGGAATAGACCATTTCATACACAGATAGGAGCCTGCCTTCATCCCAGCCATTGTGCATGTAAAACCAATAAATATCATAATGTAATTGCATTAAGCAGAACTAACCTCATCCTGTACAGGTGAGGACACAGCACAACATGCGTGCCCTGCAAAGAAAAGCCTCCCTTCCTCTCGTCCATCCTTCTGCCCAGTGGTATAGGCTAAATTAAATACTTCTGACCTTCACTTCTAAGAGAAAGTCTCCTATTACTACTTTGGCCTATTTTTCTACGTTGTTGTGTGTCCATATCACCATAATACCAGAGCGTTTTGCCATCATTAATGAGCCCAGCCATGCTAAGCAGCTAAGCAGGGATGCACTGCTCCCATTTCCCAGATGGAGGGTTGAAGCAAAGCAAGATCAAGTGCTTTGCCCGTGACCACACAGGACACGGTATCAGAGAGGGCAATAGTTTCAGCCAAAGTCAGCCCTCCAGCCACAACACTGTGCCTCGCTCTGAACAGGAATATGTGGTAAGGTATGACAGACTTCAGAGAGATTTAAAAACATGTATGATTACCATTTGTTACCTAGAAATATATGAAATTAATTTCCTTTATATGCTTTTCCTCCTCTCTGTTAGGAATCTCTTTTCCAGGAAATAAACAACACCGCTTAGTGTTTGGCTTTTATCCTGCTGTCAGGCTCTCCAAATACATAACTCACAGGAATTTCTGTTAGTACATAAAATATGACATATGTGAGAAAAGGTTAACCTGGACACCTTACAATCCAGCTCTTGATTAATTCTAATTTTAGAACAGAACAAAACACAGCAAGTGGTATTAGGGTGACAATCAGATAGCAGAAAGCATCAGGGATCAGGAGGACATTAATGCAGAACCTCCCTTGAAAAGAGCATTTTTACATACCTACACTTTCAGACACAAAGTTGAAAGCAACTTTACTTTCTTCAGGAGCAAACATGCATCTATTCAGACAAAATCTGTGTCCATCCAGGCTGAGAGGGCAGAGTAGGAAGCCAGGGAGCCTTACTAATTTTGGGATGGATACCAGCCCAACAGCTCTCTTTTGCATTCCAGCCAGGCAAGGGAATCTTGATGCTCCCCTCTGCTTGCAGCCATCCTGAACCTCCCCCAAAGCAAGTACTCACCTGGGCATGCATGAGCAGCCAATCATACTCAGCACCTCCTACAGCTGGTACCACTCTTTTATATCCCTTAAACACATTAATAGCTTATTAGAGGTCAAAGAAATCATGACTTGCCAATTCTTTCTCCTGGAAAGTCCTACTTTCAGCCCCTTACCTGGTAAACATAAGGGCATTGAGGTGCCACTTGGTACTTTTCACTCTGCTTCTAATTTAAATACACAGTTGAACCAAAACATGTATTTTACTGTTTCCTTGGGCCATGATTAACCTTCTCATCCACTACCACTGAGCACTGATTTTGGCTGACAGGATATTCTGGCAACTAATTCCCTGTCAGGCAGAGGACAAACATTGCCCCATAGTTCAAAGCTGCCTCTACCTCTTCTCAAGGTACCTCTGGAGTGCACAATATAATTTATGAAATGTTTTAAAAGGCTACACAGAGCTATACAATGTGAGTATAAAACTTTTTGTTTAAAATATCAGACACGCTGCATGATTTGATATCCATTCCCATTTACAGAACATACAAGGATACTGCCTTTCGCTGCCACAAGTTCAATATTGTTAGAGGGGCTGTACTGAAAAATTACACTTAAAAATCTCACAAGAGCTTGTTTTTCATAAATGGGCAGGAGAAAAACACACCTGAAGTTGCCTGTGTGCTTTTTCCAAATTAAGCAGGAAACTTGGTAAATGTGTCCTATGTACAAACAACATAAAATGCGTGTATCTGGGTAGATGTTTTCCATAACAATGCTCTGAGAAATTGCATTAAACCTCAGATATTATCCCCGGTTTTATAGAATTGCCCACAGAGACAGACACCAACAGCACTATTAAGTATGAAGAAAGTACCAGGCTTGTTACAGGAGCTTTATGAGAGCCAAGGATCAAATATTTTTTCACAGTTTTATGTGGATAGTTTCATGAAAATTGATCAGGTCTAAAAAGTCACAGTCCAAATGAAGCTAAGGTTAAAGATAATTTATACATGATATTCCTAATTTTATTCTGAGCCCTTTTATTACTATGTAGGCCTTTATGACTTTAAAGAAAATGTCAGTGGCAGCAAATGACATTGTATTGAATAATCTAGTTATGAAGGAAAAGACATTTAAAACTATTCCGTATCAGGTTTGCTCTGTTCTGCTGAACTTACAGTTTTATCCCACACAGCTGGGCAAAACTCCTCTCTGTATTTTTAAATCCTCTTCACGGTTGCTTTACGAAGCAATGTCTATTCTTCTTCTCTTTTTAATTCTTTTGGAAGTTCATCATTTTCCCTTTTTTCTAAGTAATTTGAGGGAATTCAGTTATGACCTCACATGCGCAGGGGTTTATCACCATGTGTGTTGCCGTCTCAGCTATCCAGCCAAGCCCTGAATGTTTAAGATGTAAAAATTTGCTCGGTTCCTGATGTTTGTGCCACTTACCTGTCCTTGAGAGCAGCTACTGTATTCAGATCAGCTCCAGAGTAGGGGCATCAATCGGAGACACATTTCTGCAACTCTTTAAGTGGATAGCCGAGGTATTTCCTTAAATTGCTCCCTGTACGACACTGGGAACAGGGATGGGTTTGAAGGGCATCTTAGGCCCTTCCTCAGAGTAGCCCATTTCCCAGTTTGCAGGATTTGTTCCCACCTGTCTTTTTCCTCCTTTTAGCCAATCTCCAAATATGAAACAAAAAACCTGCAAAAGATTATGGGCATTTGCAGTGTTATTATAGACTCTGACTTGATTGTCTTTCAGACAGACATCTGTCTCATGCCAGCAATGTTTGCATTTTTTTCTTTTTTTCCAACCAGAAAAAATGGCAGCAATGCAGAGTGACGCATCAGGCAGACTGCTGACAACACCATTTGGTGCAGGGAGCAGGTCTGGAGGGGCATCTTTTCCCAAGGAGGTTCCCAGGGGCTTCCCAGAGGAGTGTCCAGATCAGAGCTCTGGCCCTGCCACTCTCCAGGACAAGGTCATCTTGTGGTGGGACAACCTGCCCTGTCCCACTGCTCTCCAGGACAAGGTCTCCTCATGATGGGACAACCTGCCATGGGATGAAAGACCTGCCAGGTGAATGATGACCAGACAAGTGCTCCCAAACACTATGGACATTTAAATTACTGACATGAACTAAAAGTACCTAAAGTTCACCAGAAGGGTTCTCTGAATATTTAGGGATCTCAATGCAAACTGTGTTCCTTGAAGCATTTTGTCTTTGGTGTAACAGAAGGATGAACACATAAATCTGGCATAGGTACAGTTCTGTAATTGTTATAAATTAAGCTTATACATGAATATCAGTCATTGTGTGTATATACTGGAAGGAAACAGTGTTAATAAATGAAAACAAAGAGTATTTTCATATAACTTGTTGGGACTGTATTTCAATTGCTTTAAAAAAACCTCTGGTGTTAAACAGCTTTTTGTGTGTGTGTGTGTGATTTTTTGCACAGGTAAAGAAATTAGAGTTCTTATCATTAACAGTCTTTCCAAATTTTGCCACTGTCTGAATCAACACTACCCCTGGTTTTCCAGATGCTTGTTTGAAAGGCAACTGTTATTGCATGTCATAATTGTGTTCATAGCTGAGTAAACACCTTCACAGGTGCAAAAAGATCCAAAGGCTGCAAGAGTTGTAAGGCTGAAAAAGCAGAAATTTTATAGCTATGTCACGAACAAAGAAGATGTAGAAATGAAATACAATGTTTTCCTGTGTCTTAAGTGTAACACTTGATTAGCTTGAAAAGCAGCTAGAGTCTTGTGTCCATGCACAAGATTTAATCAAAAATGTAGTCTTGTTTGAAAAGTGATTAGGTAAAAATGTCATTGATTTCTAAAGCAAATCTGCTCACTGAGTATTTCAGGGCCATAGACTCCTTTTTCTTGATACTATTTATATTTTAACTATTTTTCAGCAGTGGCCAAATTTAGCTATCATGGTATAATAAGAGTAGAAATTGTTAAGACAGGTGTTTTTTCTAAGTGCAAAGCCAATTCTTGGTTGCAAGATTTGGCTCTCCCTGCTTTTTTTGAGCGCATCTATCTTTCCTCATCACTATCTTCCTTTAATATTTCTTTTAATCAAAAATCAGTCCCATGAAGCAAACTTCTTTTGGGTCAACCAAACGCCCCAGTCTGCAGCAGCTTATCTGAGAAAGCAAAGGATAATAGACCTGAGACATGCAGTAACCTTTCTGTGTTGCAGAAAATAAAGTACCATCTCCTGTCCAGTTTAATACCCTGCAGAGGAAGATGTTATGACTGTATTGCCTGGATCTCAGCATTCAAACTGCTGTGTCTCTTTTAAATGGCTAGAGAATCAGTTCTTGGTTATTCTTGCAAAAATTATGGTGTGTCTGGCTGGTGAGCCAGCGTGAGCAGGTTGGAAGATGCTGTAACCGACCCAGAAATACAGGACCTGCAGGTCTGACAAGGCAATCTCAGGGCCTTCAAAAGGCCCTGAGATTTTATTTATTTTATAAATAAAAATTAAAATGTGATTGAATATAAATACATGGTAAACTATGAACATTTTTCATAAATGTGAGTGGATCTATCTTCTGAAGTGTGCATCTTTAAAAAAAGTCATTTCCTAGTTACTATGCTTAGTGGTATTCTCAGTAACTGCCTAAATATATATAAACACATATTAACCTCTTCATTATTGCACAGTTATTTCATCCAAGTATTGTTCAGATGAACAAATGTTTAATAAAAATTGCTACATAATGTTGAAGAAATTATCAGATCCCCCTTTACCTGAACAGGATCTTTTATCTTTTAATATTTTTAATGAGACAGAAGATATCACAGAAACGCTGGAAGGGTCTTGTAGAGATATTATTGATCTTTGGAGTTAGATCACCTTAATGATTATCTTTCATAGCAGCTGGAATATTTTGTTCCTTGTCTAGTAGAAAAACACATCTGAAGGTTAAATACAGTGGGATGCAACAAACTTTTGGCAAAAGTTTATAAATCAATCACGTGGAGGAAGAAGATAGGCTTATTAATCATTTCCTTTGCTGCAGAATTCCCCAAAGTACCTTCTTGCTCCTGTTCACAAAATGCCAGGGAGCACAGGCCCAGGGTGTGAGGCTACACATCAGGGCAAAAATCAAGTCAGTTTGTGTAGCGGAAGCTGGACCAAATGTGACTGCAGTTTTTCATTCACTTGCAAGACTGTGGCACTTTGATAGGTAATAAAAGTTCATTCGTTGAAACACTCAGCACATGATCAGACACTTTCAAATTCATCGTGTACCCTGGGTTTCTTATTTTTAGAATCACCGTATCCTTTGCTACAGTGGTGCATCAAGGAGATTTTCCTTTATCACGTCAGAGCCTACCAAAGCCTTCCAGTGCCTCCCTAGCACCCCAGGCACACTGAGGCTCGGCACTGCTGCACGCTGCTGGATGCTGGCTGAGCATCCTCACAAACATCTGATTTGATCTTTTTTTGAGCTGGACTTCATTGAAATAATTTTATCAATTCTTCCTTGGGATCCTTGAGGGTATGTTGCAGAGAAATCAGCATGTACGGTTTCATAATGATGTTCCACATTTTCATTCTGAAAAACAGTGCATGTCGCACCACAGATTAAGGGGGATACTGCCAGTAGTTTTATAGCTAAAGCCCAACCTTCCTTGACCTTATTTTTCTTTTTTTTTAATGTCTCTCAGTATTGACAAGGCCTTTAATTTGTGATCCAAGGCTGCAACACTTCTCAGGATTAAGCTGCGATACTGCATTAGGAAGTGGTACCTGCCGGCTGGGGAGGACAGATGCTGGGGGGGCAGCTCACACCTTCTTCCCTGAGCATCCAGACATGTGGTGGCATGCAGTGGCAAATCAGCAAATTATAATTCATGCGACAGATAAATTTATTGGGAAAAAGACCAAAACCACCCAGAGCAGAGTTAAAAGAAGATAAATATACTGGAGCGAGAAGGGGCTCATGCCATGCTCCTGCTCCCGGTGTTAGGGCACACACGGTGCCCGAGCATCCTTCCCGCACTGCCCCACACCACAGCTTCCGCAAAATCCCAGTGTAAGGCATGCAGCCTTGCAGGACGGCTCTCACCCAGCCCCAACATTGGTCCCGGGGGCCAGATCTGTAATCCCTCACCAGGCACTGGCTGCAAAGACAATTTAACAGATTTTGGTTCTCCTCCCGAACCGGGATGAACGTATCCCAGGGTGCTCCTGAAAGGCAGGATGTGGCACTCGCTGCCTCAGGCCCCAGAGCAGCCGCAGGCTGGGAATCACAGGGCTGCTGGACAATGGGGACCGAGCAGTCTGGGGGCTGCGTGGGCACCAACACTGCGAGAAGGGAGTCAGGAATGGGGCCAGGAGAGCCCATGGAAGCTCTGTGCCGCTCAAGGATAGTGCGACAGTGGAGCATCCCTCCAGTGGCCCTTTAAGCCAGATTGAAAGATGCTCTGCATTGCCAGGCTGACAAAAAAGCGGCATTAGCCGAGCTGTGAAACTGGCTCTGTATGTTTAATGTCTCTCAATAGCTGGGGTGGGATAGCACAGCATAAACTGAAAGTCAAGCAGCTGAATCCTTGTGCACTGCTTTGAAAAATTAGGGGCATTTATAATGTCTAATATGTTGCAAGCCAGGATGATTTAACAGATGGTTTAAAAAGAAAATCAGCATGTCAGGCAAGGCCCATTGTGTAGCTCTCTGTAGATTTCTATAGAATGTGAGAGTGATAAAAAATGTTTTTCTTCTCTATTTCAATACTGAAAGATGTTAAAACTTGAAACCTTAGGGGAAATTGCTTAATTACCCTCGTGGTGTCAGTGGTCCAGAGCACTGGGAAATTTCAATTCCCTGCAGAAAAGGGTCAAATAGGGAACAACCAGGACACTTTTTAAACTCTTGTTAATGCCTCATAACCTTTAATGAATAATTTTCAGTATCACGGCCAAGCTAACCTCACACAAAAGATAGTAATATTTATCTCTTCACAGCTTCTCCTTAATTCTGTGCACAAAGAGAAAAATATAAACCACATCTGGAGGTTGTAGCGAGGTGGGTGTCGGTCTCTTCTCCCAAGTAACTAACGATAGGACAAGAGGAAATGGCCTCAAGTTGTGCCAGAGGAGGTTTAGATCAGATGTTAGGAAAAATTTCTTCACCGAAAAGGTTGTCAAGCATTGGAACAGGCTGCCCAGGGAAGTGGTTGAGTCACCATCCCTGGAGGTATTTAAAAGACGTGTAGATGTGGTGCTTAGGGACATGGTTTAGTGGTGGACTTGGCAGTGTTAGGTTAATGGTTGGACTTGATGATCTTAAAGGTCTTTTCCAACCTCAACAATTCTATGATTCTAACTTTGCTTCCAGGCAGACAGAATACATGATAGCAAATTTGGATTTTTAAATGCCTGTGCTTCTGTTATACATTGATTTATAATTTCTGTACAATTTTAAATTTAGGATGCAAAACCAAGTTAACTTCTCTTACACAAATACGGCAAGCAGGGATTTCCCCGTACCATGCATTCAACAATTACACTGTATTTTTATTTTAGAAAGAAGAGTTAATATTTAAAGTTGCCCTTTAATACTCATTTGGAAACACTGATTGAATAATAAGCCAAGCAGCTCAGTGTATCACATCTCTATTAAATTCTGCTGCCTTTTTTAAGATAAAAAAAAACTTTTTTCTTCCTCTAAATGCAAATCTTTCTGTGTAACACTGTGCCTAATCTACTACAACTAATTAATCTGTTTGAGCTGATGAAATGTTACCTCTGCATTTTTTGTTCCTTGTATACAATTATTGTAACAGTGGTGAATAAATCAATATTCCCAATCCAACTGTAAAAAACAATCAAGAAAAGCAGTGCTTCTCAGGGAAAAAACACCAAATAATATTTATTAACTCTGTCTCAATCCACAGCAGAGCCTAATACCATTCAAGCATTTTCTGCAAGTGTAATAAGCAAACTCAAATACATGATGAAAGTGGCACATGCCAATAATTTCACCATTTTACACTGCAGAGTAATTGAAGGATTTAATGAGAAACAAACCAATAAAAATAAATAGACCATGCGAGAGGAGGAGAAACTGATCTAAAATGGAAGTTGCTCCATTGTGAGTTTTAGTTTTTTTTGCATGGTTTGACCGGGAAAAAATGGTGTTGGGACAATTGGCTGTTTGTTGCTACTAATTTCACATTTTTCAATTTGATTTCAAAAGAGGAAAATACTACTTGTTTTATCTAGATTCGATTCTGCATCAATATGCTATCCTTTTGCTGCCACTTCCGACAGATCTGTTATTTTCCTACTGAATTACATGATGAATAGTATCGTTCTGTCTGAAGTTAGAAACTGTTTCTGTTGTATTGGTATTTATAAATAACTCAGAGCAGCCATTTTTCAATTTGATTTCAAAAGAGGAAAATACTACTTGTTTTATCTAGATTCGATTCTGCATCAATATGCTATCCTTTTGCTGCCACTTCCGACAGATCTGTTATTTTCCTACTGAATTACATGATGAATAGTATCGTTCTGTCTGAAGTTAGAAACTGTTTCTGTTGTATTGGTATTTATAAATAACTCAGAGCAGCCTAGCCTTTTAAATAATGGCACAGAGTCCTTCTGCTTTTAGAAATGTCTATAAATCACAGTCTTCATGAAAGGAATTCTGATTACAAACACTTTGTCTCAGCCGTGCCCCTAAATTTTGGCCGTGTACAAACGTCTCACTGAAGGATGCCACCAGCATCCAAGTCGATACAGAGCAGGGACCATACATGCTTGGACAGAAAGAACATTAGGGTCTCACATCTTTTTGATGCACGTTTTTGGTAACCCCAGAGCTGGATCCCGGTTTCAATCGGTCTGACCTAGCAAAATCTCACAAATCTATTTAAAAAAAAAAAAAAAAAAGACTTGAACTTAAGAATTTTGACCTCTACTTCAACCACCCCACAGCTGGTGCCACAGTGCCAAAGCTGGGGGTAGCAGAACTGGCACAGCTCCTCCCGAGCGGGATTTTGGTAGGGGATGAGATCAGAGATGTTTCTAATTGAGCCTGGGGTAACACTTGGTGAGGAGGAGTCCAGATTAAAAAATAGTACTCCCAAACCTTTGAGGGACTAAGGCAAGCACGAGGATGGTTTGTAAAGGCCAACAAGTGAATTGTTTGTCATTTGCTGTCTCCACTTGAAATATATTTAAAATCTATATTAATTTTTGAAGAAAGCTAAATTTCTGAGAAATGTGGACCAGAATGGGCTCCTCACTTGCTAAATGCATGAGAGAGGCAAAGACAAGCCTGCTAAACCTGTATATTCAGAGCAATCATTTTAAATATTGAGTGCTGTACACCTGCTAAAAGAAACAATAAAACATAATCTCATCTCTAAAGGGGATTATTTTCAGCTGTGTTGTTTTGGTGTTTTTCCTTGTATGCACAGTTGAAAACACTGACTTGTAATAAGTTATTGCTTTGCGAGGTGCTTTGGGAAAGAGGGAGAGGGCAGGTTCAAAGACCAAGTGAGGAGAGGGCTCTCCCTGGACAACAGAGGTCCAATCTCAGTCTACAGGTCAGCGACCCTTTTATAAAATCTTTGAAGTGCTTTCTTGAAGAGTATTGACTGACCAAAGCCTTTTATTTCATATCAAGTTCAAATGTAATGTCTTTATGAGCATAATGCACAAATCAATGAATCAGGACATTCAGATTATTTAGATAGAGCTGAGAGTGTGCAGCATACACCAAGGCGTCTTTCAAACCTTCAGACGAATATTGTATCCCACTCTGTTGTTTACCAGACAAGCATTTTACAAAATAGGGTCCACTAACAAAATATTTTCTCTCTTTACTTTTCAAGATAACAAGTTTTGCGCAGACAATGCAACTGGAATTGCTATTTTATCTCCCTTGGCAAGCTGGAGGTTAGAAGAGTTATAAATCCCATATTCCTCTGTCTTCACACCAGCAAACATCATTATTATTATTATTATTGTTGTTGTTGTTGTTGTTGTTGTTGTTGTTGTTGTTGTTGTTATTTCAGTAGTGTGGAGGACATTGACTCTTCTGTACCCTGTTCTTACACAGAACAAAAAAATTCTCCTTGCCCCATAAATCTTACAGTACCTTTTCTTGCAGCAAATTTAGTCTGTATTACAAGTAGAGTTTAGCCTATGTTCCTTTCCATAGAAGCACCAGTGAATAGAAATTCCGTTTTTCTGGGTCCTCTTGCTTCTACCCGATGGACACCATGTCTCTTCTCCACCTGTCACAACAAGCACACATCCCAGTTTCCTACTGCAGAGCCAAACCACCTAATGTAGCAAACAAAAGCTGTCAAAATCTTGAGCAGATTCTAGTATAACTAGTGCACTTCATCGCCATTTCAGAACCCCAATCACGACAAGTATTTCAGCATTGGTAAAGACTTGACTCACCCCACCACTAATTAAACAAGCCATTTCCAAAGAGCTGGAAGAAATGCCTGTGAGCAGAGCAGCTCCTCCAGCGCTCCTCCAAAAAGAGGGTGAGATTTCAGGCAGAAACTGGCTGGCAACTGCCAAAGCAACATCTACCCCAGCTCACCTATCACCACCCCCATGGGACACAGTACAGCCCCTTCCCAAGCACCCACCAATGCTGCCCATGCCCTGGCAGGCTCCAAAAATCCCAGATCAGAGCTCAAAAATAGGAGTTTCTGGTGATCAACCAGCAAAATCCAGAGCAACCCCCTCGTCCTTCCCCAGCGTTGCCTCCCGGTCATCACCGCTCACGGATGCTGGTGTCGGGGCTGCTGGTTGCGGCTCACCCTGATTTCCAAAACCAGAGGCAATTGGCAGAGTGCTACAGGAATATTACACATTTGTAATCCTACAATCTGACCTATGATCAGCTTGCCAGTTTATATTTTTGTTACACAAGGTGTATTTTTATTGTGAGTCTCCAACAGAAAATTTATGGAGTTTTTAGGTTGTCTGTATAAATAAATATAAAGAATATTAGCGTGTCACACAGTGGAAGTATTTGCCGTGTTTCGGTCTGGTGTGGCAGCATTGCCTTTTGCTTGCTTGTTTTTTTATCAATGGGAATTATAAGGTAGGTATTTCCACTGCCTTAGCTATCAGCCAATCCATGTAAATTCCTGCTATTATGGGGAAAAAAAGAAGTGTCCCTTCATTAGCAATCAGAATTTCATTTCTGGCCTCGCCTGCATCCTCACATAAACCTTTCTCAGGAATGCCAGGACAAATAAGTGTGCTGTATCTCTTGAATGCTCATTTTTCAGTCATACCGAGGAAGATTGGCGGGTATGTTGTGCGGTTCCAGTGTAATTAGTCTTTTTTAATGAAATGGACCCTGGATATATTCCACTGTGGAGCTTCAATAATAGAATTTAAGTGAAAGTAATTTCAAAGTGCAACAGTAGTTTACATATTAGTTATTGTATAAAGAAAAAAAAATGCTCTGCTGTTCTAGGTTAAATGCAATTAACATCCAGGCCTTCTGCAAGACTCCTGGGAGAGAATGATTGGTTTGGCAGGTTATT
This sequence comes from Aptenodytes forsteri, assembly GCF_000699145.1. Lineage (NCBI taxonomy): Eukaryota > Metazoa > Chordata > Aves > Sphenisciformes > Spheniscidae > Aptenodytes > Aptenodytes forsteri. The sequence continues at coordinate 25,763,100 of NW_008795129.1, forward strand.
TCTCAGATTTTGATAAAAGGAAAAAGAAACCCCACATTATTTTAACTATATACCCTTGCTGAAAATATTACAGCGCTCTCTAGATTCAAGACCTCAAAGCAACTTCGTATAACACATATATAACTCAAGAATTTTTATTAATTAACTATTACTCAGAAGCACGATTACCACTTCAGCTGCTGCCTGTATAATATTGCATATAAATAAAATTTTGCAGTCCAAGTAGATGTCAATTCCTTCTTATTTAGCATTTGCTCTGAGAGGGGTGGAAAGAGTTTTCTGTTTGGTTTTGGAAAAACACAATATCCAGAACCCTGATGCGGGAAAAAACACTGTGGTAATTACAGAAAAACACAGTCACCACCTTTCCTTGTTTCATATAGCTGTATCCTACATCCAAAGAAAAATGTGGTTTTATGAGAAATACAGAAAGTACTATTATAGAATTGTTGCAAGACTGTTCAAGTGTACCAAGAAGGACTTTTTATTTTTTATTATTATCTTTCTTTGTCTCTAGTAAGCACATTTTTTTAAAAACAATTTATTTTCTCATTTGAAAAGTTAAGTCTTTCACTCCCAATTGTTTCTACAAATTCTACTTCTATGGTTATCTAGGAATAAAATCTAACTTTTGCAGCATCTATTAAATAGTTTGATGGAGTCTTATTGTAAAGGACCTCACAAAAAGTTGCTCATTCTTAGTTGCATAGGAATGCTTAGATCAAATCCCACTATTTTAATGTTTCTATAGAGGAAAAAAAAGATGCAGTTTAGGCCAAACACAAAACTCTGGCTGATCTAGGTTGTTTTCATTGCTTTCGGACACTTTTTGCAATGTAGATGGTCCTTCACAGGCTGTTAAACACAACCTCTGGCTCGGGAAGTCCCCCAGCAGATTGCTGGAGATGGGAAAACAGGCAAGGAAAGTCTCACTATATGTCTCCCCATTCCTATATTCATCCTTATGCACCAGCTATTAGCCAATGAGACAGGGTATTGGACCAGACGGATTATTAATATAGCCCACAACAGCTATTCCTACAGTGTAACCAGAGCATTTTACCTTTAGGAAATTGCAGCCCAACTGTGTTTAAAACCTACTAAAGTTAATAGAAATATTCTCATTGACTTCAGTGAGCTCTGGACCACTGTCAGATGCGTATTGTCACCTTGACCTTCAGTGATGTAAAAAATTTAGATTTCTAGCCAAAGTTAGTAATCTAAAACATAAAGAGAAGTAGATACCTCCACAGGACAATTAAGTTAATCTTTAAAGAGGTGGCTAAAATATCCCCTTCCCCCCATCAACTACAGAAATATCTTGGATGTAAAGCCTAAAAGAGATACCCAATTCTTAGAAGGCTGCAATAAATGAGATGTCTCCCATCCCTAGTGGCACAGTGGGTGATAGTAATGATAAAGTGAACTTTATCAGTCCAACAGTAAAAGGAATAAATGCTGAAAGGGAGAAACAAAGTGCATGCCATCCCAGAAAATTCTCCAGAAAAGGCCAGATCAGAAACACCGAATGCAGCATTTGTGTTTGGAGTAGTTTTAGGTGCAGTCTAAGTTATTCCAGGCCTCCAGCTTATTTCACCCCTGTTTTGGCAGACCTGCTGTGTCAGTTTTCTTTATCTTTTAGTGCCTGGACACTGGGACAGAGGCAGTTGTGACCTGCACACTAGACACCACCACCACAGACCCATTTCCCACATTCTGCTGGAGCTCATCTGAGCTGGCCTTGTCCAAAACCTCCGTATGCCATCATATGTCCCAAGCTACTGAGTTTCCTCGGGAAATACTATTCAGAGGCTTGTTTATTTTGCTATTAGTATGTTTTGCTACAAGAAATTACACTTAATTATGTTATAAGATTTTCAGAACTGTTAATGTTAATATTAATGCATTGAAAATCATTTTTACTTAATTTTTACTGGGTGTTCTTGTATAATTGATAGGGAATTTGTTATTAAATCTTTTATTTGACTGATTACTTAATCATTCCCACATGGTTATTGAAGACAATCTTACATATAATTAATTTCACTAATAGAGACTCCCCATGTTTTCCTTCCTAGGCCAGTGTCTGCATGGTTATCATGTAATTTAAGGCTTTCCTGGGGCAGCTTTAAATTATGCACATATTTGTATTAATTATATATGGCCAGATTCTGCTACCTTGTATATAATGGCTAACACCCCCTTCTGTAAGTAGCTCCTCTGAAATCAATGGAGCTCCTTGCTACCAGATCAGTGTGATAAAAAGTGGTGAAAAATGAGTGCAAATCTGAAGAGAGAAAGAATTTAAGTTAGCTGCTTTCATTCACTTTCCGCCAGCGCAGGCCTCCCTGGGTATCTCCTGCCCTCTCCCTTTCATCACGTCTAATCCGAACAGACGGGTTCATCCGCTACACCACCATTTCGGGATCAGAAATATGACAGCACGGGAAGTGCCAATGTGCGGGGAAGGGAGCGCTCTCCTTTACCACCTATGAAATGCAAAGATACAGGGCATACAATAAGTAACAAAGGACCACGGGCCATGTGTGCAAATGTGATAGGGAACAAATTATGTTCAATGTCATGAGAAAGCACAGAGTTATCAATCAGGTGACATGCCAAATCCATGACAGGATGCTAAGTAATGCACCTGATGCCAATTATTGACTCCCAATGACAAATTGGTTTTGCATATTGCATATTTTCCCCCAGACTGAAACACAGAGGCAGTTCAAATAATAGCTAACTACACCATTGTACTTGTGAAGGAAAATGGAAAGCGCATGTGAGAGGCAGAGTCCCGAGGAATTAACGTGAGCAGCATCACCCCGGCCAGCTGTAATTTGCATTCTGATGTCAGCAGCAGCAGCAGGCTCTGTGAAACCTCAGGCCTCTACCGAAACCAGGAAACCACAACCGGCTCCAGGACAAGGCTGCATGGGGGTTCCCGGGGAGCTGCCCCTTGGGAGTCACAGGGAGTGTAGGCTCAGGCTGCACCAGCTCCTGCGGAGAGCAGAGCAGGGTCAGTGCCTCACCTGCCCATGCTTGCCCCCCATCTCCGGGAGCTGCCTGAGCCCAGAGCACCCTCTGCCAGGTGCCTTGCACACCCAGTTTCCATCTACATGCTTTGCTCAGGCATGCCTATCAAAACCAGCAGCCCCAATGATGCTTGGTGATATTGAATTCTGTTTTAAGAGCTATCCAGTCTAGTTTAAAGCTTCTCTTCAGTGAGACATGAAACATGCAAACTTCACCCATTTAAAGGGAGCTGCTGAAATTCCTCTTCCTAAACATGTTCTCAGCCACAGCAGAATTCAGTTTCAGTGCTCATGATACACGGCACAGTCCTAGTGCCTGGAGCTGGTCAACTTGTCCAACTGATTGAGCTCTTGCAATCCAAATGAATGTTCAAAAGCCGCAACCAAGATCGTCTTCTCCTGCCTTCATTCCTCCTTCCCAGATCTGCTCGTCAAACAACTACGTCTAAAGATGGCTAGGGTGGAGCAAAACCCTGGCTCCTGAACCAAATCCCCTCTCTGCACGTCGCATCTTGGGTCCGTTTTGGCAGATGTAGGTGGATACGGACCATGATCTGAATCAATGGAAATACTGACAGCTTCTGAGGAAATTCACTGAAGTCAACAGGACAGGGCACGGCGCTCAAGTTAAGCATAAGCTCAACTCTTTGCAGCATCAATGCCATAGCAAGAACTTTTTAAATCAATTTATTCTTGGGGAGCTGAGTGGAGCACGAGCTGCATACAAAAGAGTGGCCATGATAAGTTCATTTAAAATGGAGGCTCTTCCTAGATAACATTTTAAGCTGCCTTCAAGCAATTCTCTGCCATGCAGCAGTATTTCTGAAAAAATGGTCCTATGAACCCAACTCTGCACAAAATTTCCCAAACAAGCAGGGGCAGTGTTTGGTACTTGTGGAGGGATGAAATGTTTTACTCCCCAGTGACTGAGAACTGAGAGGACAGTTTAGCTGCTAAATTTAAAAAATGAAAACCATCATCAACTGAAGCCCTACCTGGTATTTTCAGTGTTTTGTTATTTTGATTAATTTAGGGGATTCCAGTGAGCAAGTGATTTTTGAAGTTGAGATTTGTGAGTGCCCATCTTACACCCTGTTACTTGAAATCTCAAACCTACCGAGGTAGCATCACGCCCCCTCCACCATGCCCACCATTAATGTGGGCAATAACCACTATTTCTCCCCACACACTATTTAAATTCTAAGACACCAACAAACTATAACTCACAGGCAACCATTTTAAATTATTATTATTCAATGGCTTGTAAACTGTATCTCATCATTAACCAGAATAATAAATAAAAATAATGACTAGCTTTCAAGCCAGCAATGTAAAGAACATACTTTCCAGCCGAAGACTTGGTTCATTTTACTAGGTTTTAATTAAAGCAAAATCCATCCTTTAATTGTTAGGTTTAGGAAATGGTATTTGGGGTTAGGAACTGGAGGAAATCCCTTATTCTGCGTTGTCTCTGTGCAGCTCTGTTGCTATATAGACCAAGATATAGGTTGCTGAAGAAAAATATAATAGCCCCACAGATGCTTTACAGAACCAAAACTTTGCTCAGGGCTACACATCCCCAGATGAAAGACAGCAGCTCCACCAAAGAAACAAGAAATTTGTCGGCATGGCCGTTTGACGTGCGTGAAGCCATCACGGAGGAGGAAGGGGTTAAAGGCAGCGAGGTGGGCAGGGAGGACCAGCGGCCCTCAGCCCAGCCCTGCCTTGCCCATGGTCAGCCGCATCGTGTAATTCCATTAGGGTGCGAGATTCAAATGCAGAATTAGCTGTTGCCTACGCAGAATTATGTTAAACATGGCCCAGACTGAAAATCAATATTCTGCTTAAGTAACTGGCCCTCCAGTAATTTAATGAAGCTAAATTGCATTACACGGAGGTAAGGTGGTGGGGGACCATTTTGTCTCAAACCTTCCATTATACAGTGACTGTACAGCTGTATGCCTAAAGAGAAATTAAACACATACACTCATTTCTTCTTGAAGTTGGAACAGTGTTTTTTACACTGGATTACTTGTCTCCTTCCTTAATTTAAAACTACAGTAAATAATTTGCAGCCATATAATTAGGAAGGAGCCACAGTCTCATAATAAGAGGAAAAAATTGCTACCAGAGCATTAAAGGGGTTTTTTTACGTCGCAAGAAAAAAATGAAAAAGGACATTAAATGTTAGATCTGTATTAAAAATGTAATTCTAACGGGTTTAAATCTATGACATGTCTACACTGAATTAATTAAATTCATGATCTGATCAAGGACTGAAAAGCTACCTTGGAGCTATCTCTTAAAAATGCTATGTATGTACATGTCAAAATAGGAATTAAAAAAAAGCAGGCCTTTGATTTATTGGCAATTCATGCATGCATTATTGTGCTTTCTTGCCTTGTAGTAGGAGGGAAGTCAAAGTTTTATAAAGCACCTGAAACCTTCACTGCACGCCTCTTTATTAAAGGAACTTTCTCACAGAAGACGACCGTACCGAAACTCTGAGCCATCTACTATGAATATGATCATGATGACATCCACGATGACTTAACTTGTGTTAAAGCTGATTGACAAGAACAAAGAGGGTACAATTACATTATGCAGTACTTGTACTGCACCCTTTTTTATTTATTATTCAGCTACAAAACTTCAACTGGAAGAAACACTTCAGAGTTTTGTGTCGAGGAGACAGAATTAAATTGACAATAATTCTGTGCCGTGTGGTATGAAGTTATGCTGATTAGAGATTACTTCCCCCTAAATCATTTGTCACATTGCCTTATATAAGGGTAAAACAGACTTCAACCATGTGTAGCTGCAGCGGTATCTTTGGGGAAATGCAGGCAGCAGAGTATGTATTGTTTAAAGGGAAAAGGAGTGATTTGCATGCTCAATCGCTATTTTTCTTGCCTGTCCGACTACCAGAATTTTCCTTCTGTACTTAAAAGGCAGTTAAACAAATGAGATTTATTTATGCCAAATCTAAAGTGAAAACAGAGACATTTAAAAGCACGTGTCTAACACATTAGAGGGCATCCTCGTTCTGAAAAAGATGTGCCAATGTAAGCTGCAAGATGCAAAATTAGCAGGAAAAGTGGCAGCAGCAGCTCAGAAACATCGGGTCAGGCTGGTTCTTCCCAGCAAGCTGCTACAGCTGAACAAGCAACAGTACTTCACTTCTCTGGCTTCTTTTTGCCTCTGGTTTGGAAAGGTGTAAAGCTGGTGTAAAGCCACCGGTACCACTCCCCTGCCGCAGCACGGGTGTCTGAAGGTGTCGGGGTGTGCTACATTGCTCCAGTCTCACCCTTTAATACCAGATGCCATTGTCAGGCAGGAGAAGCAATCAAATCTATTTAGTAGGTTATTAAAATGAAATTCCACCGCTGTTGCTGAACCAAGATTTACAGAGAACACACCGAAACCCCACAAACCACATGATGGGAATCAAAGGGTACCCGCCTCTGTTTCCTCCTAGCTCTTAGGAGCCAAAGCATTACTGATATCTGAATATTCAGGAGATTAGCTAATAGAGAGCCAGCTCTGACTCTCCCTAACTGGTGGGTGTACCCCATGCAATAGATTTTAACATTGAAGCAGCCCCATGAGGTGACAGGTCCGAGGAAACTCATCAGTGGCTCCCTCCCACAGTGACAGAGCTATGGCCCCAGCACTGATATGTGAAATTACCACCAGACTGAGGGGTTTTTTCCCCCTCCCAGCTATTGTTCCTGCAATGACATGGTCCTGTGCCAGATGAACGTGGAAATGCTTCACAGGTGCGTGGCTGCTTCCAGCCATGCAGGAGCAGGAGCATCTCCCTCGTCTCCCAGGAACGGTCAGTCTGGATCGGCATCATCATCATCACCTTCGCCAAAAGAGAGTTGCAATGTAATCTAAGGCAATGAGGGAACAAGATGAAAAATTCAGTCTTTCTCTCTCCTACATGTTATCGATTGAAAGGGAAAAAACTTCCAGGAGAAATTATTTTTACACCCTTGAATACCAGCTAACAGATCTATATTTTGTCTCTGTTTTGCTCAAAAGATCTTTTACCCCCTTATTTCTTTTGGAATGGCAATCCAATAATGTGTAACTGAACATTTATTAATTATACCCCAGTTTAAAGAGCTATTTTGAAGGGAATAACTGCTCTCAGAAATCCTGAAACACTTTCTGTTTGATTTCTGAGTGCATTATAACTGAGACGTAGCTGTTCCCTGCAAAGCTGGGTTCCTGGCTTGTATTTGCTCCTAGGAACTGCAGGATTTTCCCCCCCTCTTACTAGTAAAACATGAGTTTAAACACATATTCAACAAGGGAAATACGTCATGTATTTTGTAATGCAAGGTCCTTTTAAGCAAAGTATCCAGCAATTTCTTTTTCCTTAAGAAGCACCTTTATGTTCAATAGCTGTTCCCTGCAAAGCTGGGTTCCTGGCTTGTATTTGCTCCTAGGAACTGCAGGATTTTCCCCCCCTCTTACTAGTAAAACATGAGTTTAAACACATATTCAACAAGGGAAATACGTCATGTATTTTGTAATGCAAGGTCCTTTTAAGCAAAGTATCCAGCAATTTCTTTTTCCTTAAGAAGCACCTTTATGTTCAATGATATTTCCTTCGGGATTTTCATTAACATTCTGTCAAAAAAAAAAGAAAAAAAAATTTTTTGGTGAAATACCTTGACTGATGAATTTAGCGTTTTCCTTCTGCTCATATTTACATTTAGTGTTTTGATGATGTTAAATTCTACAAATGAGAGCAGTTTTTAAGTGTTCCTTTCAACACTGACTGCCTTTTCTGTTTGATTTCTCTTGCTGATGGTGTGTTGTCAATGCTGAATGCTGGAATTGTTGTTGAGCAGGCACAGCTGGATGAATTAAAGTCTCTCCAGTAACTCAAACCAGAAATGACTTCATCTCTAAACTTTCCATGTAGCACAGGTCAGAGCTCTGAGTAGGGACAAAAATAATGGGGTTACCAGAGAAAGAAAAAGTCAAAAGTACAAGTCAAAATATAGAAAGCAGTTTGGAGTTGCCTTGTGCAACTGCAGTAATTTCCCTCTGTGTTACCAACGGGCTCTTTTACAGAGTGAAGCTCTGATGGAGACATTTGATAAGTAATTGCATTTTAAGTTAAAATAGAATATCTGCATGTGTGCAGATACAGAGCGTTGTACACTTATTAACTATTTACTTAAATTATCTGTTGGGTATCCTAATACATAACTATTTGCACCTAATGATATAATCTATTAATTTATTCAAGGAATTTTGCCAAAAACCAAATAAAAGCGTTGAACACAAACGTTTCTTCCCTATTCATTTAGAGCTCATCACAAACACTGAAGCATTTCAATGTGGCGAAGGCAGATTTTAAAAGGTAACATTTAATTAACATGAAGCAATTTCTAAAATAAATACAAGATGGGTACACTGTAATTAGGCATTGCTGTGTGCTCCCTGCTAGTTCCTTCCCGGGCTAGGGTGGGCAGGGGAGGCGGGGGGTGCCCTTGCCCCAGACGTGCTTCTCCTCCTTGACCCACCGCCTCCCCAGTAAATGCTCCTGTTTCACTTAATAAAAGCACTTGCCCCACTGCGGGAGCACAGGGAGCTGGAAAATTTCTTTTCATATCAAAACATTTCATACATTTCCTTTTTTCATCATGAAGGAAAAAATCACGCTCAGCATTTTCATGTTTTAAAGAGGGCAAAGCAGGAGCAGCCCCTTTCTCACACACATCCTCAGGTGCCCTTTGCAGATTTTCCTGTTGAGCGTCTCATGCCCTCTGATGTACGTATATATGAATGAGGTGATGTCTCCCATCAGTGGCCACCATGCCAAAATTTTTAGTCTTTTCCTTAAGTATGTGTAAAAGGTCTTGTGTTTCCTGTAATTTCTGTATATGTCCCAACCTGCCTAGTCTCTGTGGCTGTTCATGACAAGCTTCACACATGCATGAAGCATCAGCATTTCTCCATCATGAACTGGAGCTGATACAACACAAGCCTAACATCAGATGTGTTTAAAAACAAAGGTTCAAAAATCTTTCAACACGTACGTGTTTGAGGGCCTCTAAAACTCAATGTTCTGTGCTGAAATCAATTCACATTATCAATAGCCAGGAATTCCCAGAGCTTAAATTGTGATCTGCTCTTTACCATTGCAATTCTGAAAAGTCAGTGTCTCAAATACAGACACAGAGATGAACCTGAGAGGATGAGTGAGAGTTACTTTTTAACAGCGAGCTAAAACATCCAATAGTGAGAAAGTTCACTGGTGTAATATTAAAACTATGGATGCAGGGCCATGCGGTATTCTGCATTTTTTCTGTTATACATTTCTATATTTCAGGTGAGTTATGGTAAATTTACATGTTTGCAAAATCTTGTAGCTGGGACATTACACAGAGAAATACCTAGCTGATGCACAGCATCGCAAAAGCGCACACAAAAGGAGTAATTGCTGGGTAGTGGGTTACACAGAGAAATACCGAGCTGATGCACAGCATCGCAAAAGCACACACAAAAGGAGTAATTGCTGGGTAGTGTTCAATGTATAAGCACAGATTAATATTCACGTGTGCAAGAAAATCTGTCAAATCCCTACCAATAATTACAATCTGCTGATCATAATAATTCCAGCTGGCTAATGGTCAGTCTGTACCCTCGACTTTCCATCCATGGCGATGGCAGAAATCGCAGCACACTCTCTCTGGTGCAGAGGTGATGACTTTGACAACAAACTTCTCCTCCTCCTCCTCCTCGCCACAGCCGGTGACCCGTTGCAGGGAGCACAGGTGGTGGATCCTGCTTCCAAGGGGTGTGTGGCCAGGGTGTCTTCCCTGCCATGTCCCCAGGGCAAGGCAAGGCAAGGCAAGGCAAGGCAAGGCAAGCCTCCATGGCTAGTGCAGATAGACCCAGCTGCCCCACAGAAGTCCCCCGGTCATACCAGCACTGGCGCTAACGAGCTCATTTCTGCAAGCTCACACCCCAGCTCTCGGCAGTCCCTGGACCACCTGCGGTGCCCTGCATGGGCTCTGACCCAGGGAAACGATGGGACATCTTGGCAGGGAATTTGGTTACAAGGGAGGAGGAGGGTCCATCTGCTCGTGCTGGGGCTTGGCTTGGCCCATGCAGGTGTTCCCAGTCTGCCTCCAACCTGCTCAGAAGCTCTTTGCCTGCGCTCCCATTGCTTCACCCCTGAAATACTAATTTATTTTGATTCAAGGAATTGAGACACAATCCAAATTCCTGGGAAGTCTCCTTACTCAGAGGCACCATGGCCTCTGAGCCAGTGCAAAAACAGCCATGCCACCCCCTGCCCTCCTGGCTCGCATCTTGCAGGGAGACCGGCACCCCCGTGGCCCCCAGCTCCCTCCCACCTCCCTTACCTGCCCACAGGGATTGCGTGGGTCCGACACACTGCCTCCATGCCCCACATCACACCAGCTCACCCTGCCCTTCCCCAGCCTGCCCTCTCCATCCCTCCCTTGCCGCAGCTTGGCATGCACTGCCTGCACCCCACACCAGCCCTCCCTCACAGAGTGTGCCATTGCCCTGCTCATCTTCCACTTTACTGGCCCCTCTGGCTTTCAAGCACGGTTCAAATTGCTGTTTGAACCTTTTCCAGAACTCCTCAGTGTTCACCCATAATTTTTAAGGCTGGTGGGGGATTTACATGTTGCAATTGCACCAGCGTTGCAGCAGCCGTTTCTGTCTTACCTTTCTGCTTGCAGCGGCCGGCCCCGGTTTCCTCCAGCACGGGTACATTTTGCTGGCATTCGCCAGGCTCTCTTCCTTTCTGTTATTGTTTTTAGCATTTTCAGTGATGCTTGAAGCCAATTTTAGGGTAACATTGAAAAAGCAATAAGATCTTATTTATACAGCAATCACAGGAGTGATGCTACTGGGGAGAAGCCTCCAGTACCCTGTGCCTCAGACTCTGCTCCTGCTGTGCATGTCCGGGTGTGCACGTGCTTTTAGGACTGTCTGTGGGGCCAACAGTGAGTCTTGCACCTTGCAAATCTGAAAAATGTGTGATTTTAACTTTTACACTGAGACTCCCCCCTTCAGAGGATTGTACGGTTGCACTGAAATTTATTTTTTAATTTCAGGAGCTATTTGTGAATTAGGCTCTGCCGTACTCACCCTGCTCTGAGCCTAAATACATTTGGCTAATGTGCATGTTGCTATGCCAGCTCGCTTGTCAGCCTGCAACTGGTTTCTGACCCAAATTGCACGTTCTTGCGATTACTGATAATCGTGGTTTCATGCAGAGACCACGGTCTGCCCTGCCGGAGCCGAGAGCTTCCAGAGAAGCTTTGCCCATCCGTCCTCCACGTTGGCCAAGTCCATGAACCTGTGAGCACTGAGAAGTGATGTTTCATAATGAGGTTTTTAAAAAAATGAGTACATTTTAGAAAGCTCCAGTGATTAAAGGAAACACTACTTTGCAAATACATTTGAAATTTATCATTTGTTTTACATATAAATGATTCTTTGCATTTCTCTGGCCCGTCGCAGACACTGGAAGACCCCACGGTGCCCACTGCTGCTCTGCTGCCCTCAGCTCCACATTGCCACTCCCTTATGGCTGTCTCCAAGCTGCAGCTTGTGCAAAATAAAACAAATCCACATTTCTCCCACCATCGAAGAATAACTCACCCCAGCCAGCCTCCGCTGCTCTGCACATGAGCTCCTCACTGCCACCATCATTGCTCCTGGAGCCCTGCAAGGAGGCTGGTTCCCAGCACCCAGAGACAGAGAAAGGTGGCTGACAGCTTTTGGAGCCGTCTTCCAGCCATGTATCTTCTGCTGGAGAGATACATCCCGTGTTTAATCTCAGATCTACGACCAAATTGTGGAATTTACCAGTTTCACACATGCTGAAAGTTCAAATTCATTTCTGTGGAGCAACTGCTTAGAAAAAGGACTTGAAGGATCAAAACCTGCATTCCTTCTGCATTCCAAACATTTAATGAATGTGAATTTTAGACCTGCAAGGTTTGTGAGATCCGACTCTCTGCAGCTATGACTCTCTTGGTATTTCCACTTAAAAATTTTATTTTCAAGGCACCATAATTTTATGTAAAGTTTTTCTTGGATCTGAAAGACAAAAAGCCCTAACAAGTCAAAGGCTCAGCCTGAGAGAAACAATTGATCTGCATACAGATGGAAAGACATTTTCAGAAGGGAAATCTGAGGGTTTGACATTTTTTTCATTCTTATCCGAAATTGCTTTGGTTTTGAACTCACATTTTATCAACTGCAGAATTCACTTTGGTGTAAATCTCATTGATTTCAGCCATGTTTTATTCCAGGGATAAATGTGATTCCATTATTCTATTACAAAGCACATTAAAAATAAAACGTAGATGACAACTTTATCACTTAAGATGGCATTCATTACATATGTGTAATGATTTTTATTTTTTTTCAAGAGGAGTTTCATTTGGCTTTCTAGCATATAGCCATGCATATATACAGCAGCCAAAGAAGCTATAGCCTGTCATTTCAATAAAACATGTATGAAAGCATCCCTAAGCACCTCCTGACATGTCAGGAATATATGGTGTAAGAGTGCGTCCATGTCAGCAGTGACAAGCTGAACCTTAATGGCTTTAAAACAGTCTTTATGGTTTACTGTACCCGTAATCCATTTTATAACGAGTGCTCAACTAGATACAATGGTTCTGCGGGTTTCCTCTGCCTTTTAACTCACCCCAAGGTGCCTAGAGGAAGGAAAAAACTCCAAATTGTGGGTGATCCTTCCAGAGAAGCGTTATGTGCTGAAATACTTATGCACGACAGATAAATTAAGAATAAGGCTTTACTCTAATCCTTAAATTTCCTTCTGTGGATTTTAAGAGAGACTGGTATTGATATTTTACTGTAGTTTTGGGGGAAGGTTTTAAATTTTATCAGGCTGGCACTGCTTTGGACTTACAAAACATGGGGAAAAGGAAGAGGTGCTGTAAGACCGTGATAGACACTGGCAGTATTTAGAACTGGAACAAAAGCAGAATATGACACTTCCTACCATGATTTCACCCTGATCCTGCACTCTTTACCCATGCAGAATAACAGGGTTGCCAGCAAAGAACAGGGCAGCTGTGGCCAACATGTAGCAGGAGCAGTAGCATCCTATTTGCAGCAGTCTCCTAGCATAACCCATTGAAACTCAAAGCTCTTTGCATACAGCAGTTGAACAAGCTGTTCCTCCTTGTAGGAGGTAACGATCTGTAAGAAGTCAGGTGTAGGCACCCATTTAAAGAAAGGCAAAATAAGGTTCAGATTTCCAGTGAAGTAGCAGAATTGGAAATAAATAACAGGAATATTCAACTGAATCATCTTTCCTCAGCCATACTTGGTTTATTTATTCAGGGGAATATGTGCACACGATATGTGGGTGAAAAGAAGCCCCCATCTCTGTCAGCCTCCAACATCCCCACTACTCCCACCGGCCTCCGTGACAAATGCTTTGCTGCCTTCCCAGGCTGGTGTTTCGTGTTGGCTTCTGCCCTTGCAAATGTTTCTGTGCGTGGGTACCTGTGCTCCTGCGCGTGGATCTGAGACTCTGATGTTGGAATATAAAATTTTAGAAACTGACCCCCCTAGATCTTTTTCCCACTGCATGCATTGCTAACCCGCAGAGGAAAGAAGCATGGGGAACCTCTGCAAGGCTGCTGTCAGGCATCAGGAGCTCAAGGAGCACAACAGGGCAAGGTGGCTGCGCCCATAACTCACATGGAGGCCAGAAACACATTTTTCAAGAATGTGTGGAGTTTGTTTTTTTTTTTTTAAGATAAAATCTATGTTTTAAGTCCTTTTGTCTCTTAAATAAAATAATAATAATAATAATAATAATAATAAGAAGAAGAAGAAGAAGAAGAAGAAGAAGAAGAAGAAGAAGAAGAAGAAGAAGAAGAAGAAGAAGAAGAAGAAGAAGAAGAAGAAGAAGAAGAAGAAGAAGAAGAAGAAGAAGAAGAAGAAGAAGAGGAAGAAGTAATAAATTCCTGCCTTGGAGGCCATAGCTCTGGAGCAAGCTGGTCTCCTCAGTCCCCACCTATGCTGCAGAGATCCCTGGGGAAATGCATCCCTCCAGAACCCCACCCGCCATCCTCAGGCACCCAGGAGACCCTCACTGCCATTCAGATGGTCTCCCTGCACACAACCTCTTTCCAAGCCCGACTTCACACCGGTGCCTCCCCTGCACCCTGCTCAGAGCACCCAGAAAGCAAGCCCAGCTCCTCCAGCCACCCCATGCCAAGGGACACCCCCAGGCACCCATGTCCCCCCGAGGAGACCCCATCTTCCCCCAGAAAGGGAGACTGAGCATCTCTCCTGCACACAGGAGGTGCCTGGGTGCCACCGGGAGGATGCCCCGCGGGTCCCAGGCCCAGGGGCTGGGTGCATGGCCAGCGCCCAAGGGGGAGAGAGAGGGAAGCAACTAGAAACAGGCACTTAACGTCTATTTAGAGCCTGGGAGCATTTGTGAAAGCCATCCCCATTACTGTTGAAAAGATGCAAATTTGGTGAAATAATCAGCTGTATGGCTGCAGGCTGTTTCTCAAGTACCCTGATTCCTTACAGGAGTGAAGGTATTAGTGTAAGACACACAGCAAGGCCAAGTTCATGTTGCTCAGAGGTAGCCCCTAACCAAACTCCACCAAGTGCGATAAAACAAGATTTGTTATTCTGGAAAGCATTGACAGTTCATCCAATAAAGCCCCCAAAAAAAGAACCCTTAAGGCTAGTTGCAGGGGTGCAAAAAGCACCGCTCACAGGCATGTCTGACAGAGAAAACACGTGTTGGTTGACACCGCGCAGAGCTCCTCGCCCGTCCCGCGCTGGATACCCATCAATTAAGGCAATCACCTTGCATCAGATTTTTCATCAAAAATCCCTTCACATGTTTAAGGATCCATTTATCTACTGCAATAAAGTACATAAAGCAATCTATGCACAGGGCACAGCATTTGCTTTGTATTTAAACCTGGTGAACAACTGAGGAGGAGCTCTGCTTTAAAATCGTTGGAAAATAGCTAAATGAATGACTTAATGCAAGGTGCTAATCTACTGCACGTCTGCAGACTTCCCTCTTTGCCTCCCTCTCCACCTCCCAGCTTTATCTGGCTAAACTTTGGGAAAAAATAATGATGTATTTAAGAAGAGGATAATATTTAATACCAAAACCCTATTCTCCTAGTATTTATTATTTTAAAAATTGTACTAACAAGCTTAAAATGCTGTAAAGCTTAAACTATACATTTAATTTCAGGAATATCAAATATATTCTTAAATCACCAGTGTCTTCAACACAGAGAGAAGGTGAGCTTTCAGTCAAGTAGTTTAATTATTACAATTCTAGCCCTCCCTGAAATCGTTTTTACAGTCAATGACTTAAAATAGCATAAAGGAAACAAAAATATATATACTATCATCAGACACACATTCAGCTGTGTTTATGCTGTGCATAGTGGTACAGAAGACAACAATGTAAGGCATCATTTCAAGATCTGAAATATTATTTTCATGTATAGCATAAGGAAAAAACAGTTCAAGTTACTTTATAGCACAGTAATGGAATAAACTGGAGTTGGAGAGGGTGTGTTTGTGTGCACAACAGAGTTTACACTACAATATGCATCTTTATGTATTATGTATTCAGTTTTCTCACATTTTTCTCAGTGGACAGATATTGTGCTGTAGTTCTCAGAATACCTGAGAAAAACATTTCAACAAATTGCATTACTTGTCTATACAGATACTATAAGGAGCACAAAATAGGCAAGGAGAGTCTTCACCATATAAAGTCTTTTTTGATTCCTCCCCCCCATCTTCTGTAACAACATAAAAGATACTGTTATGACAAGTACTCTGGTAGTTCGTTCTTTCATTTATAATTTAACCGCAACCTATATAACCTAATCAGAAAAACGTGGAGCATGATTAGTACCACAATTGAATACAGTTGGGCTCCTTGAACAACTCAAAGAACAATACAAAAGAAAGCAAAAAAAGAAAGAGGGGAAAAAAGCAAGGAAAAACATCGCAGGCATATCAGAAAATATGTGGTATTTCTTTAATATTTCATTTTAAACTACCTAATTGTGTTTTTAAGCTTCGGTTCCTGTAATTTTGCAAGACGAGGCATTCCAGTGAGAAAACATATGGTAAGGGATTTTTAAACCACATAGCTAGAGTGCATCATAGACTTATCTGCTGCTTTAGTGTCACAAAAATCCACCACTGAATTTATCCAGTCACCCATTAAAGAAAGAAAAGAATTAAAGGAAAAGGAGTTTAAAAATCCCAAAATGCTACAAAAACTACTGGAAAGTGACATCGGGTTCAAGCCAGAAGCTAGGTAGATCTGCAAGACTTCCCATGGCAGGAAAAGTGGCAATTAGCTCTCTCAAGGCTGCTGGTTATTTCAGGATACTGCATAGTAAATATTGCATTCGGTTGTGACAAACTGTCATTAGCAACAACTTGTAACGGCGACTTGGCGAAAATGAGTTTTAATGAACCTCGTGCCTGGGATTGAGGCGAACTTTAAATTGTGGCTCTTCTCAAAGCTTTTACGAGGCACACACCCATGGCGTTGTCTGTATCCGTAAGGAGCAAACCGAAGTGTGTTTAGTTCGGCATGTAGGAGCAGGCAAGGAGACATTTTCCAGGAGAGACACTGAATCAGCACTTTATATGGCACTTTCTGAGGGGATGTCAAGACATGATAGCGACAAACTTCGACATTTGCATGTGGCAGGGAGAGCTGGGTACTCTGAGATGATGCTCCTGCTCCCAGAGATGCGGGCTCCAGCCGTCAGGCTGGGCAGAGGGTGCTGCTCCCACCTGAGCAGCCTTCTCCCAAAGCCCTGGCGCTGTCTGGAGCAGGAAAGGTTTCCTTGAGCTGAGCCTAAGGTAAGAGGAGGACACGGCCAGGCTCGGCTGAAGGGGAATTTCAGGCAACGCCTCGAACAATGTCACTGCCACAAACACCGAAGGAAAGCACAATGCCTTGGCACTAACATAAAGTCTTCTGGTTCTGTGGGAAGCGGAGTTAAAAGAAACTTTTAAAGGCCGGTGGTTAACTCTTGGTGCGAAGAAAGGGAAATGCTGCAGCAGGGCTGCATCACGTAACCATTTAGCCTAGGCTGAATATAGCATTTTGTAATCAGTGTGAGAAAGCAGAGAGCTTCCAGTTAGTTGTTCAGAAATGCTGCAACACGAATTAGCTCCTTGAAAACCTTTCCTTCACATATACATGAAAAGTAGTGAATGTCGCTGCGTATATATCTGTGCAAGCGTCTGCCTCCCCATCCTGTTATTATCTAAATTTACCTGGAATTGGTCTTTCCTTTTTTGCTGCTTATCTTGCTTTTAAAAGACAAACTCTTAACCCCTTGCACTTAAAGGATTCCCCCAAGGTTGTCTGCTTTTTTCCACTGGGAATTTCTAAGTGTAAGGACTGAGAAAAGTGTAAGGTGTTAATCTTGATAATTAGTGCACAAAACCAATTAGAGGTCCAAAAAACCTTAAGGCACAGAAAGTGATTTTTTTGTTTATTTGCTTACCTTATTAAGTTAAATATCTGTCTGAATTAATCACTAATGAATGTGAAGAAGGCTCAATAGCACTGGCTTAATGAACAGCAGTGTCAAATGCATTTTACAGGGCACCAAATCACTGGGTATAGTAAGCCAAGTTGCTATTCAAAATTACTTTTCTGCCCAATCTTCTGTTTGCAAAGCAGTAAATTATTTATATTTATTGTTCTTATTTAAGCACTTAAACAGTATGAATGGAGTTCAGGCACATTTTAAAAATATAGAATCATTACGCAACCCTGCTGCTGGAAATTCATGCTGTTTTCCCCTAAAGGCTGCCTCCCCCTGCCCCAACCTTTCTTTTACAACAATCCCTGCAACACCCCATTATTAGATGAAACATATTTTTCTCCGCAATTTATTATTTTGCATACTTTCAGAGAAGTGCTGTAGGACTTAAATTATGCACACTAAGAACAGTCCCTTTCATACTTGTGTAGTGGCTTGAGCAAAGTTCTTACGTTTTCTGGATAAAACTGTACTATATTTCACCGAAACAACTGCATTTTCACTCTCTTTCCATCTATTATTCACATCATAAACATCTGCATTGTAAACGTCAGATGTACTAATTCTCATGTCTCCAGCTCTGGGTATTAAGTGAATGTGTTCAACATTACTCTTTGGCTAAAAAAAAAAAAAAATCTCTTTTTTCTATTAATATCCCAAAATGCATATCCCTTTATTTTTTGAGCAGACACAGAGGCTTTTGCAGCTCACTCTTACCCTGTTTTGGTTTGTTTTTTTTTTTTTCCTGCTTTGGAAAGCCTTAATGAAATCTTTTCCTGCTGCAGATTTTGGCTGCACAGACATACAGGAGGAAGGTGAGCTGATTCATCAGCCCTGCGTTAGAGACACATAATGGAATATAATGGAAGGGAAAAGACTGATAACAGAGGAGCAGAAAAAGTGGAAATCCACAGCTTTCTAGGATCTCCTTAAAGGTGATTTTTTTTTTTTTTAATTGCAGCTTACAGGACAATCAAGTAAATGTTTTTTAGTAAATATGTAGCCAAATGTTTGCAGGAGAAAAACTTTGTTCATTATTTTAGCGATGAAATGCTTTGTAAGAGCACACAAGCTGCATGAAAGCTCATGCACATAACCTAGTGTGGATACACACGGATTCTGACTTCGTGTGTTAGTCCTTTCCTACCTTGCCTTAATAAAATAAACAGTAATAACCCTTTGAAAGATATGTTGTGGGAACAGTTAAAGGGGGAGAAATTGCAAACTGCATCCTGCAGATTTAACTATTTCAGTGATTTGTTCTAAATGCTAGTAATGCAACATTAATGTTAAAAAGTCCCATGCTATTCATAAGAGATTATACAGAGGTAAACATTACAATGTCTGTAATGATCTAATTAAAAGAATCAGGCGCACTTGAAAGAATCCCGCTTAAAAATAATAGTAATATTAAAATCGATGGTACAATCCACAGTCCAGAATGGGACAGAAGATTGTGCTGTGATCAGACGCAGCCTATCTTGTACATATCTAAAGTCCTCTGGTCTTTGTTACCTAATGTTATTCAGAAGATCAAAGATCCCTACAGTATGTGCTGGGGTGTTGCTGCAGTCCTTGTCACACGTTAAGATTTTTTTTTTTTCTTTTTTTTTACCTTTTTTTTGCCCCCCCCCCTCCCCCCCCCCCCCCCCCCCCCCCACCCCAG
>NW_008795129.1:25787310-25792310 GCF_000699145.1 Aptenodytes forsteri
GTCGGGGGGAGGGCTGGCGGATGACAGGCATGCTCCAGCCGGTGCAGCGGCAGCGACATCCATCCCCGAGGCATCAGGCACCCTCCAGCACCCGGAGGGGCGCTGCCACTGCCCCCTCTGCCACCTCCCGTCAACTTTGCTGCTGTACCTCCAAGTTCTGCCGGCACTACCTTCGCTGCTATATTTGTTATCCTAATAAAAGTTTCTCGGCTCTGCCATAAAGTTGTCACTTTAAAGGCACATTATGAAAAACAACTGCTGGCATGTTGGCGTGTGGGGTGAATATGTATAAAGGGGGTGAGGGGGAGGATTTAATAAAAGGTATTGAGGAATTAAGCTAGGCGGAGGCGATCTTCTGCATTCCAGCCCCGGGAAGGTCGGCTGCGAGGAAAATATTAATATTCCCTCTTAAGCCCCAATCCGGCAAGCGCTTCGCAGCGGGAAAACTTCACACCCCACAGAAACCAGGGGAGCTGAGCTGAGCCCAGGGTCCGTCTCTGCGGGGCCGTTTGCAGGATCTGGGCCCCAGATTCCAGGGGAGGGTGGCCTTCATCCCGCACGCAGCATCTTCCCACCCCACTGACGGCTGGCTTCTCTCCGGAGGGAGAAGACTTTGCAAGGGAGGATGCTGCAAATCAGGAGAAAGGTGTGCAAGCAAGGCTGGGTGATGGAGTGCCTGCCTGCGCCGCTGCCGCCAGCCCTCCACCCTGGAGAGCCCATTCCTGGGAAATAAAGGAAAAGCAAAAATCATTTCAAAATCCTCTGTTAAAGGCAGTGGGTTTTTTCTAATTAAGCAAAGTAACCAGATTATGTAGCAAATCCTTTTGTGTGGATGCGTAAACTTCAGCCTGTGCATTTAGGAGAATACATGTTGTGCTGTTTTTCAAAAGCCTTTTAAAAAGAGCTCGTAGGTCTGCAGACTCCAAAAACATCATTAGATTTGGAATGAACCTTGTCATATTATATGAACCAACATAATAAAACCTGCAAGCCTTACAAAGAGTCAGGAAAGTTCAGACATTAACCAAGTTAACATAAAAATTGCTAGAAAACACAGGAATAGTAATTTGGGGATAAGAAAGGAGGTAGAATTCATGTTATAAGTGCAAGTGATCTGGAAATAGATGTTTGTCTTGGACATTTCCAGGGAAGTGACATCATGTAGTATGTCTATTGGGATATTAGTTCTGCATTTTTCAGTCCAGATTCTGGCACTAAAGTTGGCAAAATTAGACCATTTTGTTAAACTGATCTTCTAGCCGCCCACCTCCGCCACACATTACAGCACACCTATGACATGACCCAAGAACAATGGGTGAAAAATGGGCTATAAAAACATGAATGGCCTGCTTCATATAAAGCAGATTTTATAGTGCAGGTGTGCCTTCATTTATCGATACTGTAAAGCAGTGAGATCATACTGGCAGTAAAACACAACATTTGTAAAACAACAACAAAAAAAATTCTATTAATTAAAAATGTAATGGCACAGATAAAAACTCAACAGGGTGTTTTATAAATATATTTGATATTTTGTCATCAGATGCTTTACATCATCTCACACAGAATTCAGCCAGCTCTGAGAAGGATATCTGGAAAGGAAAAAAAAAAAGACTTAATTGAACTGTAAAACTATATACCACATTTAGGAAAAACCAGGCATGTAAAAATATCTATTTAATAAGTGCCGTTTAAGTTGTTAAAGCTGGGTTTTTTTTTTTTCCTTCACCCATTAGGATATGAATGGGAAAAATTATGAATAGGAAATCCTGCTGGAGTTTTTATTGCCTATTTCCTTTCGGGAAGATGGCATTGTTTCTCTTTTAAAAAAGGGAAGGGGCGTAAAATAAGCCTAGGCGTATGACAGACATCCTTCAAAGCTCAGATGGCAGAAGTATGTTGTTATGTGTTTTTGTTACTTACAAGGCAAAGGCTGTTCTATTTTTAAGCAGGGCTGTGCTGCTGTGTACGTTTCACTTCCCTCGAAAGGGGTTTTGGCATAATGTTGTTTTGATTAAGGGAGATTTCTGTTCTATTCTATTTAGGTTCTTATATGTTTTTTTCAACACAATGCAGGGGGAGAGGAGGGAGCGGGGGATTTTTGGGTTTGGGGGTTGGTTTTTTTTGTTGGGTTTTTCTTTTTTTTTTCTTTCCTGAGCTCACTCCAGGACAGAGAATAGATTTTTTTCTGCCCACATCAACAGCTCCAGAAATCCTTACCTGTGCAGCAGGGCTTTGCAAAACCCACCTGTCGAGCTGCACTTTAAGGAGGCTTCAAGGTCTTCCCTGTCTTGTTTTATTTTTTTTGAATGGGGAAAAAAAATTTTTAAAAACTGCCAAATTTTCTTGGCAGAGGTCTCACCCTCCAAACCCTCAATTGCCTTAAACACCCTGAATTAAATAACATAGGCTGGCAGAGCCGGCACTGGAAGTTGAAGGATCTGCCTCATTTCACCCTATGGCAGTTTTGGCCGTGCAGAGGCAAGGGGAGGAGGCAGACAGGCAAAGCAAAGTGGGATTTGGGGGGTTTTGCCCCAGAGCAGGCAGAGGTGCCAAGGCACCCGAAAGGTGGGGGCACTCCCCCTCAGCCCCAGCCCAGGGCTCCTGCAGGCAGAGCCCCGCATGGGACTCTCCACTCGGGGACTGCGCTTAGCCTCTTCTTTAACCTCTCCTTATTGCCTCCCCCTCCCCAACCTGCCACGATTACAGCTTGTGTCATCATGTTCGGCACAGATGTTTCAGCAGCTGTACATGTTGAGCATGTTTTAAAAGATTTTTTTTTTTTTTCTTTTCTGACACATCCTAGTGCCCTGATAACAATTCCCAACCGCTGCCATGGGACAGCACGCTGGGGACCACAGGGACCTCCACTGTGGCCAAAGCTTCCTACACTCACCAGCTTTCCCTAAATTCACTGACTTTCCTTAGTCTTTTATTTTGCAGTGCCTGGGCTACTGGGGTTAGTTGGTTGCTCACTCAGTGGCTGGGGCACCAAGTTATTTTTTTATATATTTGCACTGCCATAGCACTTAAAGTCCTAGCGATGCCCCAGAGCACGGCTGTGGTGGCATCACTGGCATGGTGTGTGGCAGGCACGGCACACTGTTGCACAGGGGCCACAAGGCTGCTTGGCCAGCAAGCCTCCACAGAGGCATGGGGAGCCATTTTGGGGGCTCCTCCACACCAAGCACTGTACATATTTCCCAGACGTAGCAAAGTCATGAAGATACCTGGGATAAGGTCTCCAATCAACATGCTGAAGTTGAGAAGCTGAACTTCCTGGTTGCTGTATCCTTACTTTCTTCAGAAGTTAGGTTGGTGATTGGGGTCTTAACCAAAAAAGAAAAAAAAAAGAAGAAAACAAATCCTATAAAACTCACAAGATCTAGATGCGGTCAAAATTTTGATAGGTCAAACTAGGGTTTAGGCTTACTGTTATTATGGTTATAGCAAAGAGCCTTTGACAAAACGGCTGCCAAGGCTTGCTGATTTCCCGTCCAGGGGCGGTGGCTGTCCAACAGGGATGGCTGAAGGCTGTGGCACAAGTGCTCTTAGATAAACTACCTGTACCATGACTGTTTTGTTTAATTATTTTTTTTAATGTAATTTTTCTTGTGTCACAGTACACAATACTCTCCCTTTTCCAGCATGGTGTGCTTTGATTCAACGTAAGGAATTTATCCTGGAGATTCCCATGATGGATCCTATTTATACAACCGGGGATGTTTCAGAGGCTGGTGCCATGACTTATTGCTGAGCCTAGCTGCCAGTTCTTAAGTATTTTGTTTTTCTTTTTTGTTCTTTATGTATGAGCTGGTTCTTTAATAATTAAATAAGTGGAGGAGGAAATGGAGTGGCTTTTGATGCCGTTTGGCCCCACCGCTCGTTTTTCGGATACTGGCAACAAGTGCGAGCAGCCTCACTGCGTGCCAACATGGATGGCAGAGCTGGCTGGCTCCCCGCGGCGTGCGGCCAAGCCCCATCAGCCGTCCTTCTCTCCCGAAGCCTTCCCAGTTTCCCAGATTTACTGGAAGGTCATTCAGGTTTCTTTGATGACTTGGAATTAAGCATTTCTACCCACACCTGAGCTCCTCCCCGACTCACGAGAGAGAGGCAAAAGGGGTTTTGCTCTGTGTTTATGTTCTCCCAACCGAAGTCAGAGCTGGCCAGGGCTCACATCATGCAAGCACCTCTGCACAGTCCAAAAACTGCACCCGAGGGGGCTTCCATTGACTCAGCTGCTGGAGCGTGGTAGTGCCCTGGCCTTGCCCTGCTCCCCTCTCCTCCGGGGAAGGAGCTGGGTAAGTGGTAGTGGCATCTCCTCCACCCCAGCTGGGGCTTTCCTTTCACATGAGGAATTTGTGGCCGTTGAGAGGGCTGCGTGGGCTTTGCATGGCAAACGGGACAGCCAGGCTCTGCCCCTGGACCCTCTTTTCATCCTTCACTAGGTGTGGGAATGGGAATGTGCATTTTTTTTAAGTCAAGGGAATAAAGACAAGCCTGGCTTCTCGAGTTCGGCACACAACCTTTGCACCTTTGCCTTTGAAATCCTTTTGGATTTATTTCTGTTTCAGTATTAAATACAGTATTTTTTTTCAACCGTCAGTACCATCATCACATACAGAGTCTCCTAGAGCCCAGGAGAGCATGGTTTGGCACCCACCTCTGCTCCTCCTTCTCCTCTCCCACACAGCTACAAAAGAGGGTTTGCTCCATACAGCAGTCCCTCCTGCCATGCTCCCTGTGATCTGCAAAACTCACAGGCATTTTCAGGGGGTGAATCAATACTGAAGCTCATTCACCAGCATTGACAATTTAAGACTTTTTTTTTTTTTTTGGCTGTTAAATTCACTTAAAAGTAAAATAAAAAGGGCTTTCCTGGTGGTGGGACAAACCCATTCCTTCCCTCCCTCCTTCCATCAGTCTCTCTGATACCGAGTGATACCATAGCAGGCTCAGTTCATTTTTAGATTTCATTGGGAATCCAAACTAAATCACAA
>NW_008795129.1:25796546-25812817 GCF_000699145.1 Aptenodytes forsteri
CCCCGCCAGCCGCCGGGCACGGGGCGGGCGGTGGGGCGGAGCGGGGACCCCATGGTGGTGGGGAGCTTCCCTTCTCCCAGCTGTCAAACAGGAAATCTTGAAAAGTTGACCGGAGAGTTATGGAATTACCTGTGGAAACATATTGCGGAGGGTCAAGCCGGAGGGTCAATTTGTCAGGCGGTGGTGTCAGGGTCCTCACATCCACAACTGTAATTTGTTTTCTTAACACTTTTTTTTTTCTTTTTCCAGGATATGTAGCTGCAGAGGCCTAAGCTTATAAATTTCCAACTTCACACATGTTCATTGTTCAGTTTCCTTTTTTTTTCTTTTTTTTTTTTTCTTTTTCCCAGGCCCTGGTTTTATGCGTACAGTATTTTTTACTAATGTGATAAACTTTGGGAAATACATCACAGGCGGCAGTGTCAGAAGATTAGCAAGCAGCATCCTTTGTAAAAGCATGATTTATCTGTCCTCCTCTGTCCCATCCTCGCCCCTCTCTCCCTCCACATCTACAGCAAAACAAGGTCGGTTTACAAAAGCGTTCTTTACGGAAGGATCTTATATTGCAGGTTTTATCGGTAACCTTAAGATGGAATCAAAATATTTCAGAGCATCTCGGATGACAGAATTGTTTTAACCACGTTGCCATAATTAATCCAGAATAACACACACAGCAACAAACCAGAACAGAACTAACAGGTAAATAAATTCTTCTGTGCAATAATGATGCAGCAACACTAGCGTGTCTCCCAGATAGACCAAATCCTGGGGTGAGTTCTGTGATGTGCTGGTGTGGCTGCAGTGCTGTCCCCACCACGTCACAGGCAGAGGGGAGACGGAGGAGAGGACTGATGGAAACAGTCTCTGCATTTGAGTCATGTTAAATTTTATTTTTTTATTAGCGGATATGTCTTTTTTTTTGTTTCCACATATGATCATTTTATTTTTTTATTAGCGGCTGTGTCATTTTTTTGTTTTCAAATATGATCATCTGACTATTACGCGAAGCATTAGGACAGCAATAGCAGCTTTAGCTGAAAATGGGGCCAAAGTCACCAAAGAATTTTGTAGGGTATCTTATTTAATTACAGATTTCATCCTGCAACAGAGAACTTTCATATAGAGCAAAGCCCTCTGTAGCACCTTCTTTCCCTAACGTCTATATTCTCTCATTTTCAGCTCTCGCCTTCTATTTCTGAGCACTAATGCCCATTAATATCCAGAAAGTGTCAGTTGTATCCAAAGTTTCAGTCTATTAAATCAATGAAAAATATATTGGATTTAATATGTTTGGCTTAGAAAATTTGTTTTGTCTGCTGCAGCCTACTGCAGCTTGCTCTGAGCTTACCTCTGTTTGAATTAGAGGGTGCCGGCTCATGTGCAGCTCAGACATTGGCCCATAAGACCGTGAAGCGTAGCTGATTTTTGGAGAAACTACTAAGTAGTTTCTATAGTGATAATGATGTACTATGTGCACCTATTGGGAATATATAAAATTAGAGAGACTTTCTGTTTGCTTTGGTCCTCTTTCTAGAATAATTACAGTAACTGCCATTCATTCCCATTCTGTTACCCTGATTATTCTAGAATAACCTGGTTATTAAGGTTTAGTCGTGTTTAAGAACATACTGCAAAGTGACAACTTGTCATGTTGGTATTATCAATACTTTAAAATTTCCATATTAGTGACCCAATTTCTCAAGATTCCTGAGTGTTTAATTTGGTGGGGAGGAGGAGGGAGGGAAGTAAATGATGCCTCTTGCTTTTCTCTATTCAAAGTAACCATAATTTTCCATTCCTGAATGGAAAGCTTTCCTTTAGCAACTAAAAAAAGAGTCGAAACAATTACGTCTTAGAACCCTAAACACATTCTCAGGTTGGAAATCCTTCTGCTTCCATCAAATGTGGTGGGAAACACTTTTAAGATTTCCCCCTGCCAGTGGCAGAAGTACCATTGCTAAATTCAGGGAATTATGGAAACAAGAAGTGCTGAGTGGCCGACTCCAAACCCATTTCCCAGAATAGCACTTTGCAGCCTCAAAAAGCCACCATGTTTAATGGAACATATTACCTTAAATAGCACTTTCCCTCTGAGGCAAGATATCCTCCACAGGGCAGGTATACAATAGTGGGTATTTTCACTGTTATTTGAAATTTCCTTTGTTATGAGAAATTTCTCCTCTGAAAGGACTGAAGTTTAACCAAATGAAGCACAGGAAAAGCTCCGCACTCGTGAAGGTGCGTATAAAGCTGTCCAGAAGCACACTTAGCTGACGTACTGACAGATTGTGCAATTTTGCTGTGGTAATTACTCAATGGTTCAGCAAATGGTAACTAAATACTTTGGAAATCAAAATGTCTAATTGCAGACGCACATATGGTATATCCCCATCCATTCCACAGAAGGTAATGTAACAAGCACACCCAAACCTTCCCTTAATTCCCCCAGCTCAGAAGCCACCAGTGACACAAAACAGTTGTAATTTGAAAGAGTATTTGGGGAAACAAGATATAAATAAAAGAGCCTTTGGAAAGCGTGGTATGCTACATGCAAAGCTGGGTTACAAAAGCAAGATTAAGCTAATTTTGTCAATAAGGAGGAAAATGTTAATGCTGTAGCGTTGCTACTCTAGTGTTTATATAGAAACCTCTTTACTGCCATAGACGGCTGTATTGGGTTTGCATGGCAAGGTTTTGGTAGCGGGGGGGCTACAGGGGTGCTTTCTGTGAGAAGCTGCTAGAAGCTTCCCCCTTGTCCGATAGAGCCAATGCCAGCGGCTCCAAGATGGACCCGCCGCTGGCCAAGGCCGAGCCCATCAGCGACAGTGGTAGCACCTCTGTGATAACATATTTAAGGGGGGGGGGGGAACTGCGCAACTGCAGACCAAGAGAGGACTGAGAATATGTGAGAGAAACAACTCTGCAGACACCAAGGTCAGTGAAGAAGGAAGGGGAGGAGGTGCTCCAGATGCCGGAGCAGAGATTCCCCTGCAGCCCATGGTGAAGACCATGGTGAGGCAGGCTGTCCCCCTGCAGCCCATGGAGGTTAACGGTGGAGCAGATATCCACCTGCAGCCCGTGGAGGACCCCATGCCAGAGCAGGTGGATGCCCGAAGGAGGTTGTGACCCTGTGGGAAGCCCACACTGGAGCAGGCTCCTGGCAGGACCTGTGCCCCTCGGGGGGACCCACGCTGGAGCAGTCTGTTCCTGACGGACTGCACCCCGTGGAAAGGACCCACACTGGAGCAGGCTCCTGGCAGGACCTGTGCCCCTCGGGGGGACCCACGCTGGAGCAGGGGAAGAATGTGAGGAGTCCTCCCCCTGAGGAGGAAGGAGCAGCAGAGACAATGTGTGATGAACTGAGTGCAACCCCCATTCCCCGTCCCCCTGTGCTGCTGGCAGGGAGAAAGTAGAGAATTTGGGAGTGAAGTTGGGCCCGGGAAGAAGGAAGGGGTGGGGGGAAAAAGTTTTAAGATTTAGTTTTTATTTCTCATTATCCTACTCTGATTTGATTGGTAATAAATTAAATTAATTTTCCCCAAGTCAAGTCTATTTTGCCTGTGACGGTAATTGGTGAATGATCTCTCCCGGTACTTATCTCGACCCGTGAGCCTTTCGTTATATATTCTCTCCCCTGTCTAGCTGAGGAGGGGAGTGATAGAGTAGCTTTGGTGGGCACCTGGCATCCAGCCAAGGTCAACCCACCACAATGTGCCAATTGTAAAGATGGGTTCAATATTTGGTCTTTATAGGTGGTGCAGACAGGTGGATGCAGACACACAAGGTTCATAACACAGATAATGTCTGTGCTATACCATGCTGGAGGAGCACGGAGGAGCATGGGGCAGCAGCTCACCCACACCAGATCAACCAGCGCCCGTGACCCCAGGGGGACACATTCCCCAAGCCCTCCAGTGAGTACCAAATCCCAGTGGCTGAGCAGGAGAGCAGGGAAAGAGCCTGGCCCACCTTCCCCCCACCCCAGCCCAACCTGCCTCCCACCAACCTGCACACTGAAGGAGAAGCCAGGCAAGAAAAGGAGAGGGCAGGACTTTGTCCAAGAGCATTGCCCAGGGCAAACAACGGTGACAGATGATGCTCTGGGGTAGAGGACAACAAATCAGGCCCTTGTGTCCCCTTAAAGCCAGAAATGTGGGACACCATTCTTAAACTGGGATTTAAGATGAAGTCCTTGGTCCCTTTTTGCCCCCAATAAGGAGTTCAAAGTCAGGCAACCCAAAGAAAACCCAAAAGGGCAACACCCCTTGTGGGGGCTAAATGAACATTTTCCAATGATTCTTTTAGAAGTGCTTAATCTGAAGAATTACTAAAATCTGACCTGTGTATATATCTGTCTGTCCAACCATTCCTATTGTTCCTCTACCAGGTTTTAAGGTCTTAAGCTTTCCATAGCTTAAGAGAAATTTTATCCCACTCCATACCTAGCATTGTGCTACTCCACATCATGAAGCTTCCACATCTCCTCTAATTTCCAAAGAGGGAAGCAGTTATCTCGGTGCATCAGAGCAGCTCAACCACACACATGCACCACACATCAGCCATTAGGGTTTACTGCTTTGGGCCGTTCCTTTATAAAGTCAGAGGCAGGCAAAACCCTACTTCTTATTTCAAGTAACACCTTAATTTACAAATGTTCAGATAGCTTTACTGTAGGAGGACTAAATGGAATTAATTATTAATTAGGGTTTCTGAACCGGCTTCAGCCCCTTTTTCTAAAAAAGATAGTCATATGTTCTACATTTTGTAATAACTAGGCTGAAAACCTGCATTACTTACCTCTTTTCTTCTCAGAAGAAACCCAGCCCCCAGTTATTGTGACTCTCCTCGGGATTAAGAGTTCTTCTTTTTATTTCTTGCTATTAATGTTTAGAAACTATGAGGATGTATGATTAATGCAGGTAGTGTGACTTTGATATAGGACAAAGTAGCATTAATTGTGTGATATACATTATTTTTAAAACAACTACATTGTCTTCATCTTGCATAATTATCTCTTTGTTGCTGTTAATCAGGATTTCCCAAAGTGGCACACAATAAAAAGCATTAAGGTTTATGTCAGCAGATCCAAATCTGGAATCAAATCTATCTGTACCATCAGGTGCCCATTAGGCCAGTGGAATTGCACATTAAAGACACTCAGACAATACAGACGGTTTTCTCTTGCAGTAACAGGGAGAAAGGAGAAACTGGAGCTCTTGAGCACTGAAAACATATGTAGGAAAAGACAGTTCCTGCCCAATCCATTACAGGCAAGTAAACAGAGGGAAAAAGAGATGAAATATTCACCCATTGATGTTTTTGACCATTGGCCTAGCAAATTTTCAGAATATCCTGCCAGCATGAAAATATCCTCAAGATTTTTCTCGCTCAAATTTTAGCCACAATTCTGTGAAATTTTAAAATAAAGAAGTCAGGTGCCACTGCACAGAAGGGGCTTCTGGGGGGCAGCTGCTGCTGGTTTCTGGCAAGGCTGAGCAGTACTTGTGTGATGTGTCTCATGCCAGCATGGGGACAGCAGTGGCCACTGCCCCACTTCCACATGTGAGAGATGGGATGAGTATGGAACAGAGAGGTCCCAGACAGGGGCAGATCCAAGGCCAAGGGATGCAGAAAACCTCCGGATAATTGAGGCAGCCTGAGGAAATGCTGCTCTGGTGCCACCAAACAGGGCTTGGCCATTGCTCCAGAGGCAAGACCCATTTCCTAGAGGAAGAATGAACTGGACACAGATGTCCACATGGACACACCCGGAGTTGGTATGCAGGGTGTGAGTATAATCAAAGCTCACCAACTGTAGAAGTTTAAATGGCTTTATAGCAAAATGTTTTCTGTGTATGCTACGGGCTCCCCTGACCATCTTCATGATGGAGCTAGGTGGGATTTTTTTCCAAGAAGTGTATTTCAAGGTGGCAGCAACACACAGGCTTTGGGCTTTCCTTTCTCTCCTGTTCTCCCCCACCTTTTCCTTCTTTCTCCCTTTCTTTCTCTTTGTTTCTTTTTAAGAAAAGATAAAAAGAACAACAAGGGACCATGCGGTCCACACACCATGCCAACTGCCTATCCACTGCCCACCTGGCCTGCCTGTTGCTTTTGTAAGAAACACTGTTGATGGGGTGGAAGGAGAACCTGAGTGACCATTTCCATCGCTCCAGCTGCATGAGCCCCCTGCAAATGCTGGACTGTGTTTCTCTTAGAGTGAACAGGAGGAGGAAGGGTGCAAGTGCTGGCCCTTGTCCTTCTGCAGATGTTCTGCAGACCCAAAGGCCACGCAAGGAGCGTGCAAAGCATGCAGTGAGGCAGGGCAAGGGCACGACACAGGAGGGCTAAGACAAGACGAAGAGCTTTTAACAAAGCAGGAACGCACATCAGGCCAAAGGAGAAAATGAGCCTGGAGCAGTGAAGTAAGAATGATAATACCAAGCACTTATGTTCAAAGCACTGTACAAATATTAACTAATTAATCCTCAAAGCCCGCTCTGGAGTAGATAAGCAAGTGTTATTATCCCCTTCTTGACGGGGAATCTGAGGCAGCAAGGTTAAGTGTCACGTCCAAGGCTACAGAGAAAGGCTTCAGAAGATGTTTTTAAGGGCATAAACACTCCAAACCCAGTCCTGTGCTTACTCCAGGATTTGAAGCCATGCTGGCAGGCAGTTAACAGCAGGCAGCAAAGAGAAAGGGTCTGAAGAGGAGCCACCATCTTGAAGAAAGCTTCTGCTATCACCTTATAACACGATTTTCACTCTTAGTGCTCACAGTCTGGAGCAGCCTTTTAACTTGGCCAAAGATGATCTGGTAAAAGACCAGGAGGAAAAGAGTCAGATGTTGCCTGGGGTCACACTTGACGGCTCCCATCCACCACCTCTCCTTGCTGTCACCTTGAGGGTGTTCAGTTCCTCCTGCAATACTGTGAAAGTAATGGTTGCGGTTAGCTTAAAGATAAACCGGGAAGGAAAATGAATAGATAAATAAAGTTGAGTTGATAACAAATTAAGAAAGAGGCTAACTCTGACTCGCCCATGATGCTTTTGGAGGCTGTGGCCCCAAAAGAGGGAGCTCCACCATCTAGGGAAGAATAACAGTTGTGTTTCTCATGAAATTCCAACCATCTTGTGCAGGTTTCCCAGCAGAAAATCAATTCTTGAGTGTTTTCCATCCGAAGCAAAAGAGGAAGAAGGGGTCTTTCTGGAACCTGACCCAGAAATTAAGTAACAATGGATCAAGGAACTCCAGTTTGACCCACTCCCCCTGAAACAGGCTCGAGCTGGAAATGTTTCAGGTTTTGGCCAATCTCTCAAAAGTAATGAAGATTCAGAAAAAGTGTATATAAAAAGGAGATTAGGAATATGCAGCCAGGAAAACACTTTTCTTACAAAAAAGAGTTTATATGTCAAAAGTGTTTACTGTTCACAATATGGATTAGAGTGGGATTTCAGTGTATTCTGGAGGGAGCTGGGGGGGAGGGAGCAAGAAAAGGAATTGTCTATGGTCTGTATTTGTTTCTCCAGTTCCTGTACTGACAGCAAAGGACCTTTGATTGTAAGATGAATTGTAGAGCAGGAGTTGTGGCTCTGTTTTTGGACATCGGTATTTTCACTAGCGCTTTTGACTTCAGGGAGCCCTTTCAGAGACGAGAATAGTGAGGTGGATGTAGAGCTCCCAGAAACAATAACAGGAACATTTGCCAATTAATCTATCACACACTGTAGCACAATTTACCTTTTACCCTTCCAATTCTGAAGAGTTACTATACAATTCAAGTATCAAATTGTTACTGGATACAGCAAAAATGAGAGGATGTGGGGATAAAAAAGGGACACATCAGTAACAGGACAATGCTTCTAATTTCCTGTACAGCTTGTTATATGTGACCTCGTCAGTAAATCTGGTCACTATTTTCCCAATACCCCTTTTAAATACCCATTTGCATAACCCCTTCTCAGACAGTCTCACCCACGCTCATTGGGACGCCGTGGGAAACAGCACAATTACTGGGACTGGTTGTGCCCAGTGCCCCCCGGATCCCCTTGCTCCCCCAGGTTCTGGCTCCCCTACATCACATGCCCAGGGCAGGCACCACGTGCTTTTTCTCTGTGCCCACCTTCCAACAGCACCAAAAACCTTTTTGGTAGAAGACTTGGGATGGGAAGTCTTCTAAGTTATTATTTAACCCTACTGTTCATCTTCCTTAGCGTTCATAAACATGGGCAAAAGAGAGATGTGTTTCCAGGTTTAACGAGCCATTTATAACTAATTACTGAAGCTTATTAAATACAGCTTTGGCTTAGGCATTTTATCCCTACCTTTTCTCTACAGTATTCACCAAAATTTGGCTTCCTAAGAGGAACTAATTGAATTTCATGGTTTACACATTACTTGCACACTCTTTTTAATCCCCAGCTCTAGTTTTTCTTTTACAGATTGTCCCGGAAGAAAGCCAAAACATTAACTTTGTATTCATTGTATAAATAAGGGTATTTTTTTTAAATTCTATCTACAGGCACACACGCACACTGGGTTGGAGCCTTTTCTAATTCTTCAGCGCACTGGTGCAACTCCATTAAATCAGCAGCCACACGCCAGTATGGAAACTAATGTAAGATCTTCTACGGGTGATTATGGACAAATAGAATCAGATCAGCCAGATATTTGCAAGCTTTCAGGGAAATTGTCTTCCATCTAAAGATTCGGCTTGTTCTTTTTTATAGCAGATTTTTGGGTGAGTTAACTGTTCAGGGCACTTTGGAAAGCTTTCCTCCTCCAACTCCTTCTCTGCAATCTCTTCAAAGAAGTTGACAGGTCCAACCAATGTCCTTGTAGCTGGAGACAGCATCTCCTCCCAAATGCTGGGGGGAGTCCTGGGTCCAGTGATGTCAAAGGGAATTTGTCTTTAATATCAGGAGAATCAATATGTCACCTTAAACTTGTGCCCCTGTAAGTCCTTTCTTAACATCTGGTTTAGCACCTTGTATTGTCCAGGCAAAACCCCACCCAAGCAGAGGGACCAAGAAGCAGTGTAATATAACAGCTATCTACATTAAATGTGAATATTTGCATATCGTGAAGCGTACAGCTTGTGCTTGCAAGTGTATTTTTAAGTCATGGTGAGGGAAGACACAAGCTGCAGTCCAGCTATTTGAAGAAGCAGCGCAAGAAGGAATGTTTCAGGCAATTTTTTAGTAAATGTGTGTGCAATGAAGTGGTTCCAGTCCAAGGCATTTTTAGCAAGTCACAGCAGCGTGCTGCTTGATCTTTACCACAATGTTTCCTACAGAAACAGTGTGAGGAAGCTTGCCCGGACTTTCCAGAGGGGCTGGGGAATGAAGATGACCTATTGAAAAGTTCAAGTAACAATTTCCAACACAACTGGAAACTTTTCCAATGATCTTCCTCTCTTTTGTTAACTGCATCTTCAAGACTAGAAAAGGGGTCTCCAAATGTTATGAATGATATTAAAAAGCCATCTAGAGTTCACATTATTAGAAGTCTTAAGGAGAGAAATGTTAGAAGAAACAACCCTCCCTTCAGTGATAACACAGCTCCCTATGACTCAAACTGCAAAATCATAACATAGAATTAAATTCTACTAACAGCTATATATGTGTGTGTGTTTGTTTTTTTCACAAGGACAACCTGTGGGCTGGTGTTGTGCAAATCAGCTTTCCTAGTGCAAAAGAAAGCCATCACCACAGCCACTATTGGCAGAAAAAAGAGTCTCAGAAATTTTTTAACAAGTGCAAAATAACAATTTTTCTATCCAGTCCTGTCCAAATAGCTGAGATGCACCACAATTCAAAAATAAATTTCAAAGCAAACAAACAAAGCTGAAGCAGCTACTCAGGCCTGGGAAAAATCAGCACTTCCAGTTAAATCTTGGCAAATGTGGAAGCAACAGAAGCTGAAGTCTCAAAGGAGGGAGTCTCAGGTTACCACAGAGCTGGGGCGCTACTACCAATCCTACCTCCAGTAAAAAACTTACATGGGATTTAAGTGCATGGGGCCTGTATTTGCCATCTGCACATGGGTGAATTGTATCCAAAGTGATTGCCAAAACAAATAAATGGGAAAAAAAGAGAAAAAAATATTCTACTGCTTTCAATTCTATGAATGCTATGACATTTCTAAGGATAGGAGGTACCATATTTCCTGGGGAAATAAACTTTTCAAGCGCATGGTCTCCTGATGTCTCCTTTGTGGACAGAACTTGCTATCTTTGATAATTCTGCTCCT
Source organism: Aptenodytes forsteri (assembly GCF_000699145.1). Lineage (NCBI taxonomy): Eukaryota > Metazoa > Chordata > Aves > Sphenisciformes > Spheniscidae > Aptenodytes > Aptenodytes forsteri. The sequence goes on from NW_008795129.1 coordinate 25,806,796, forward strand.
GATTATGTTGTTTTAATCTGACTGTCATTTTACACCCTGCTGGGCAGGGAAAGAGAGAAAAGCTGGAGAGTAAAAACTGATCAACTTTAAGTTTGCTTTCCATGCATGTGTTATAATAAACAATAATGTATGCAGAGAATCCACTGCTAAAATTGAGTCCTGTGTTACAAATTGATTCTCTAAGAATTGTTCTAAGGTTAATTTAAATAATATACTTGAAAAACACATAACCCAACACATTCTATTTTTAATACTATGTTATAAATATACTCTGGTATGTTATGAAAGTTGCAAATAAAATATGCTTTCGTTTGCACTTACAGTCTTAAGCTAAATTAAAGCCTCAACTTTAATTAATTAAAAACCAACTCATTGCTCTCACTGCCTGATCTGTTTGGGACAGGCAGCAATGATTTTGCCTAATCTTCTCACTTAATATCAATCCCATCTCTGCAGAAAAAACAAGGTGTGTGCACTAAAAAGTATTGCAGAGAAGCAGAAAGAAAAGTTCCTTGAAATTCTTTAAATGTTCTCTAGAGCTAAGAAGATTTGAGACACAGCAAAGAGAACAGTTTAGCCAAAACCCTGCCTTCCACATAGAAAATTCACCCCAAAAGTACACAGCAAGAAAACATGGTTGTAATTAATGGGGTTTGTGAATGGGTTTTGGTGGGGAGGACAGCCGCCTGTGCAACATTGAGCTATACATTTTTACATACCCTACAGATAGCCATCTCCAAGTGTGAGAAGTGCATAATGGAAGAATAAAACTTTATTAAATATGGCCTTAGGCAGTAGTGCAAGGTTCACTGAGTGGTTTAATCATGCTTATTCTGAAAAGCAGCTGAGTTGGAGAGGAGAGGTCAACATTGGAGAGCCCGAGCAGCATGTGGTCCTGCCCCTTCACTACAGGGTTTGTGTTCACCACATGCCTGTTTGTACTGGTTGTTCTGCAAGAAAAGGATGCATGAAAATATTGCAGTGACACTCAGCCATGCCAGCACTGTTGTTGCTGTCCAAGTTTCAGAAGCAGACGCATGGGCATGGGGGCTGCAAGGCTTGCTTGGAGGTCCTTTGCTGAAGGAGGGCAACCACACACCCTAAGTCACCCAGAAGTATTTAAAAAACTAATACTCATTACAATTTTCCCCTGTGGCTCCTGAGAGCATTGAAAGTCCCACCACTGACCACACTATTGAAACGCTGACCAAGAGCCAGCCCTGGTGACCACCAGCAACCTGGATCCTTCCCTTCATGCTGCATGGTCAGGCATGGAGCAGGGATGCTGCAAGAGGATTTCTATTTTGCCACAGGCAAGATGTATTCAAGCTATACACATAGTTTTCCCTGCTTGCCTAAAATCAACCACAAACACAGTTTTTCATGTCTCACACAGGGTCATTTAAAGACAGTTTCAATGATCCTGTTAAGGACTGTCCATATGTTCAACCATCTCCTGGTGCTGGAGACACACAACGTGAGTTACCATACCTGGCCTTACCTGGCTACATCTCTACGTGAGAGAAATAAGAACTTGATAGTCAGGAACAACACCAAAGCCAATAATTCTGGATAAAAGACAGATTTTATGAATTCAAATGCCGTAACAAACTAATGTAATGACACCCTGCCAGGTGCTGGCGAGCATCCCCTTGCACGGCTTCATTGCTTACCACGCACTCGGCAGCCAAGGGAAGGGTACTTTTTCATCCAAGACATGGACTGTTCACTTGATCTCAGGAGATGTAGGACTAGAAAACATCTCTGCTCTGTTTTCTTCTTTTTCAACCCTCATCTTTGGTATAGTTACAGAACCAAAATGAAATAAAATAGTAAAAGAAGCCAATAAAAAGGCAACTTTGCTCCTTGACAAAAGGCCAGAAAGCGCTGCCCATTCAGACCTCTCTTGTCTGCTCCTGTAGGACAAGACAGCCTTAATCATTGCCTTAGAAAGGATAAAATGGTCACCAAAGTTCTTCCTAGAGGTGGGAAATAAAATAGAGTAGAAACCTCAGAAAAGCGTTGTTTTCACTGTTTTAAACCCACTATATTCATAAAAGGTTTTTTTAAAAAAACAACAAAATATTCTGATGTAATTTCTTCTATCCCCAAGAATAAGCAACAAAATAAAAAACCAAACCCCAAACAAAACAAAACACCCCCACCCCCCCCCCCCCCCCCCCAAATTAAGCTGAGCTTAATTGCTGCTTTGTATCCAAGTCGTAATGAAGCACAGAGAAGGACATTAGGAAGGGGGGAGCCAGTTCAGGAACAGCATGGGGCCACAGCCTTCGTCGCCCCTCCTTCCCCCTACCCTCCCCTCTACCAGGGTATAAGATGTGATCTCAATTTTGTAGCAGTGAAAGAGGAAAGGCTTTTTTTAAATAGCTTCGTAGCACTTAGGGATTGCTGATACCAATATTCTACTATAAACCTCTGCCACGTCCCCCCCTTCACTAAGGCAACCTTTCATTAATTTAGAAAGTATGAGCTCATTAAGCAATTCTGTTCCAAAGTTTCTGTAGTTGAAAAGCCAGTGAATTTCCCCAGGTTCTCAAAACCCTTTTCAAAAAAACCCAAGTTACTCTATATTCCTCTTTAAACAAATAAGGTTAGCTACCCTTTTGCCATTCACAATTCAACATTCACACTAAATTAATTTTTCCAAAAGTAATTCAGATAAAAGCTTTGCTGCTGATACCCTTTTCAGAGCTACAAGATTGAATAAGGCATCTGAATAAAATTGTGTATTACAGCCTTCTTTAATATTTAAGCATGACATTCATTGATTTGTTTCTTGTTTTCTGCAAACCTTGACAACATGATAAAATAAATCATAAGAAGAAAATATAGTGGTAACATCTTTTATGGACTTCACATAGTCATCAATCTCAAGCTGTGAGTGAATTATCAGTGCAGCAAAAAGATCTATGTTTTAAGAGCTCCAATAGCATACTAGCTAGAGGTTTTTCACAAGCAAACTCAAGGCGAGTGACTGATAAGCATCATTATTGTTTTCTGAGAGTCTAGTTTATAGTGTGTTGTGGAGGTGTTGGCATATATGTTTCAGAAGGAAAGGTTTGATCAATTCTAAGTAGACATCTACTAACATATAAAAAATATAACAAGGGTTCCTGCTGAGCAGTATTAAAGTACCTATTGCACCATGTCAGCATGACAGGCCCCATGTTGTGTTTTTGATTATATTTAATATAGAATTAACCTTTCTTAATGTAACATATTGTGCATGCAATGCAAGTGAAAAATATTTATTTTGACCAAAACAAATATCATCCTTATTTAGGTTTTAAGAAATACTTCTTTATTTTCAATTTATAAAACTTCCCATCATAAAATCGTCAGAGCCCCGAACTGACAGGAAGGAATAAAAGCTTTTTTTTCCTTGCAGTTTGTGAGCCATAGAGAGAGGAAGCCATTCGGGGCATAGGGAGCAGCCTGGAACAACCGTGGGGCAGCGAACGGGGAAGGGAGGACTGCGGGTAACACCGCTTTATAAACCGTTAATTTGGCAAAATGCAAGGAGAGATCCCGTCGGCAACACCAGAAACACACAAACCCCCGCGCCGCCATGCAGTGCTGGCAGTTTCGGAGGTCAGCGCGGTGATGGGGAGGCGTGTACCCAGAAAGTGGGATCCTTCTGCGCGGGAAATAATAGGACTGAGGGGATGGTCTGGAATAATCAGAGGCTGTGAAGAGAAATGTGGAAATAGTGAATTAATTCAATGGGATAAGCCAGCTCACTTGCAGGAGCTGACACTGCTGCATAATGAGGTTATGTAAAGGTATCATCGTTTTGCTGTGAAAAATGCCGCTCCTGAAAGTAACTCTTTCAACAGACTTACAAATGTTTTATATCTGGTAAATGGGCTAATGAAAGCTTTAGGTTTAGAAAGCAGTAGCCTAGGGATTGTAAGAGTAAATATTAAGATGTTTTCTGACAAGCTGAATATATGTGGTTTCCCACAAAATCCCACAGTGCTTTGCACTCCATAAATATCACTCCTCTTCCCTCACAACTTTTACTATATGAAATATGATGCCGCAGTCCACTAAAACATAGCTGTACTTTCACTGGGCTTGAATCTCCGGCACACATTTATTTACATAGGTTGAACACTATTCATCACCCTTGTAATTAATGCAGTCAATCGTGAGGGTGTGAAGTATTTCCTTTGCCATCCCCTGGTGAAGCAGGACACTGTACTTCTCACAGAAACGACCACTGCAATCTCCTCAATTAAAAAAAAAATAGCTTTTAGAGGCCTTTGTACTTCTGTGTTGATCATAGCTAGCCAAATTCATTGGGTCAAATCTTCAAACAAATTTACAGGGCAATATAAGAGGATAATTTGTGGCCAGATTTGGTCAGGCAAGGATGATCTGAATTATTTATATTCCAGGGTGAAATTGTTGTCACTTTAGGGCTCAGTCCTGTAGACTGTCTCTGGGCAACGCTATGGACTGGAGGAGGAGACATGTTGACTTTCTCCTTGTGATTAAAGACTGGGGAAGAATCGTAAAAAAAGTAGGTATTACTCACATCTATTTTCTTCTTTTGTTAAAGAAGCTGCCTAAAAGTTAAGCTTGAAGCAGTGCTCTGGCTGCTAGGTTATCAGAGCAAGGCCTGCTCTGTAGCAAAATTCAGAATCTCAAATGATGTCCAAGCTCTGCAAAATGCTTAACTTGGTAAGTAGGGAGATTTTCTTGTAAATTCAATTTTTCGTGTAATTCAATACTGCACCAGAGGTCTCACTTGATGGAAAAGAGGCTCTGTGCTCCTGGAGTGTTTTACAAATATGTAAATATTATAGCTAAGCTACCCCTGTTAATTAAATACGGCACTTTACAGAAGCATATTGTTTCCAGTCTCAGTGTTCTGGCTTAAATCCATCATCAGTAATTATGTTCTGTCCCTTTAAATTCTTTGCTGGTTTAATTAGTTAAATTACTCTATTTCACTTCCTGTCCCAAACTTCCACGCAGTGCTGGTGACCTATCTCTGTGGCTCCGGAGTTTTGTCCACTTGTAGCGGTAGTGGCATCATCATTCATCCGGGAGGAGGTGATAACTCCACCAGTGATGCCATGGCTCCCGAGTCCTGTTGCTGGGTTCCTGCAATTTACTGAACAAGTAGTAACAGCATATCTTTACATTTTTTACATGTTTTTCAAAGTAATTTTATATCATCTGTGTTTTCCTCAAATGTCTGTAATTCATAATGAAGGTAATTCATAGTGTTAAACCTGGAAAATACTCTGTTCCCTACTCTCATCATACCTACTTTAGATGAAGGAACTAACGACCTGACAGAAGTAAGCAAAAAGATCATTGAAACCATCAGGCTATGCAAAAGAAGCATAAGAAATTAATAGCTGTTAAATCCGAAGATGTTTAACCAAAAGATCATGCTCGAGGCACTGGACAGTTCAGAAGATCCAGGTCTGCTAACCTAAGAGCTCAAAATTATTAACTTCCAGTTATTTGGAAATTAAATTAAAATCGGTCAACCGTCTCAGTCCAGGTCTTAGGAACACACAACAGCACCACAGACGAGACAAACTCTGTTCAACTCCAAGAGGGGTCCCACTATTAATGAATATAAAGTAGAGGCAAGGTAGGAAGGGAGTGAGCTGCAGTTTAATATACTTATCCTATGAATATTTCTATAAAATCTGTTCAAGATTTTTAGTAAAACAGAGTATTGAATAGAAATGGAATATTTATTTTCAATACCAGCTTTTAGCTACCAAGATTCTATTAAAATTATACTGAAGAAAAAAATTAAAGATATGTATCTTGCTAATAAAAATGCACTTTTGTGATAGATGTTGCGGAAGCAAAACCTCCTGTAAATTAGGTCACTTCTACAGTAAACCATCTCCTGAACTCCTTTGTGAGAATTATGTAGGAAACAGGTTTTCTTTTCAAATCTTAATATAAAACTTGGAAAAAGAACAAGTATTCTACCTTATTCACATTGCTAAAAAAAAAAATCATAATG
>NW_008795129.1:25812868-25826479 GCF_000699145.1 Aptenodytes forsteri
CTGCTGGTCTACTGTTCTTTTGTTTGCCAGGGTTGTTTTTTTTTTTTTTAATCATATGGAAGAGTCGGTGCAGCAACATCTGTGACTTGTCAGTCATTTAATTAACCAAAGAAAAGCTAGCTATTCATTTTATTTCTGTATACGTTAATGCTAAAAACTAATAGAAAACAGCTAGTAAATTGTCCTCTGCATATATTGGACACAGCAACAATTACTCTGGCAGAGAAGATATAATAAAAGAGGAAATTTTAATAGTATTCTTATTCTATTTATTCTCAGGGGCTTCTGTTTCAAGGTACTGTAGAAATTAACAATTATTTCTTTTCATTGTTTTTGATGATCTTTTTCTATTATGGCCCTATCCAACTTAAAATAAAATATAATTTGAACTTTCATTTTTGTATTAAATTCTATGGCATCTTGAGATTTACTTTCTGGTTGGTTACGGGGAGGTCCTGAGAAGGTTCAGAAAAATAAGCAGAAGCCGTTTCTTTCTGCCATTCAGACATCTGGTTAAGGCATGTCAGTTATTAGTACAATCAAGATAACTCCGCTTAAACCAAGAACTTTCACATAATAAAATAATTTGTTTTTCCAGCATTCATTTTATTGACAAATATGTTCTTTCCCATATTTTCTGAATGTCTGTCATATATGTCTAAATACTTGCTATTGCTCTGCTATATGAAGCAATTAACTGACTTTATACAGCAAATTGTCAAAGGATTTCCCCAGAAAGCTTGGGGAAATCTAACATACGGAACTATTCTCCAATTTATTGACATGCTACGATGGTGAAAAAGTAGGACATCAATAAACAGCTTTAGCTGGAAAACTGGAATCTGATTATAAGTATTGGGAGCTGGAGACCAGAGTCTCAATTGAAATACATGGCATAGCTTTATTTTAAAATAGATAGGTGCTATATTTTAATGGGGAAAACACAAGGCTTACTAAAGTGTATGCATGCAGCAATGCGGAGTTTTACATCCAAAGTTTCCCACTAGTCTATTTGAACTGGATCCAGGTTCAGATCCTCATCCCAGACCATTCCTCTGGCTCTGGGAAGCTTAAACACAGAACAGGGGAAGTATTTTTAGGCTTTTGTGTAGGTAGCGATCTCGCCTCCCTTTCAAGGGCACATCAGTGAGATTGATGGTGTGAGAGGAAAGCTGGAGCACAGGTGGAAATAAAACAGCTCAGGACTGGCCCTGAGTGGACTCCCCACCCATAAGGAAAGGCCTTCTACTTACTGCAGAGTCCAAATTCTCTAAAATTACAGCAGGTTTTGACATTTTAGCCTAAGAAAAGCAATCAAGGCTTAACCATCTAGGTTTTACGCAGTAGATATTGATTAGTATTGAAATAACCTGCACAAGAAAGTAGATTAAATAGTTCAGTGAGTTGTGGATCACTCAAAGGAATCTACAAAAGCAGCCTGAAATCCCCCAAGCATACAAATAGCATATCAGAATCCTAAAAAAATGCAGTAACAGGGTAAAAATAAAGCAAATCACAGATTTTACAAGATCAACCAGAAAAAGGAAAATTTCCAGAAAAATAAAAGATGGTTTATAGTCATTAAAGACATGAGATGTTTCAAGAAGTTATTTTTTTTATAAAGTGAAGAAAAGTTTCCTTCCTGAATCTTAGCTTCACTATTTTTTTATAAAAACCAGCTTGTGCTTTGACACCAGTGGTATCTCACCTACAGCGCTGAGACAACAAGGAAGGACTGCTGAGCTTTGCTGGTTATAACCGTTTTATTAACAAATTGTCTACCTGCACACAGTTCTTACGCCTGTGCAACTTTATTTTTTCAACACCTTTTGCTTATCTTTCCTTTCTTGTCATCACTGATCTTTACACTCATTTGTACCTTACATTTGTCTGTATTTTTACATCCCATCTGCATGGAAGGAGCAGTAGGGGTTTGATCTTGTGTTGTGGTTTAACCCGGCAGGCAGCTAAACACCACACAGCCGCTTGCTCAATCCCCCACCCCCAGCGGGATGGGGGAGAGAATCGGGGAAAAAAAAGTAAGATTCGTGGGTTGAGATAAAGACAGTTTAATAGGACAGAAAAGGAAGGGACAATAATAATAATAATAGTAATGATAAAAGAATATACAAAGCGAGTGATGCACAATGCAATTGCTCACCACCCGCTGACTGATGCCCAGCCAGTCCCTGAGCAGTGGCCCCCCCGGCCAACTTTCCCCCAGTTTATATACTGAGCATGGCATCGTATGGTATGGAATGTCCCTTTGGCCAGTCTGGGTCAGCTGTCCTGGCTGTGCCCCCCTCCCAGCTTCTCGCTGGCAGGGCATGGGGAGCTGAAAAGTCCTTGACTAGTGTAAGCACTACTCAGCAACACCTAAAACATCGGTGTGTTATCAACATTATTCTCAACCTAAATCCAAAACACAGCACTGTACCAGCTACTAGGAAGGAAATTAACTCTATCCCAGTTTTAACCAGGACATCTTGGTATAATACACACAGCAACAAATAAAGAGGGAAAAAGAGGAGGAAGAAATACTGAAATTATCTGCAGATCTTCCTTTGCAAGTATACATCTTTGGTGAAATGCATTTGTATGTGTCAGGAGCCTGGTGCCACCTTCAATGTATTGTTAATATTCTGGTTATCATGCAAGAAGTCATTGATGAACAAGTTTAAGCAGTGTGCAAACAACGTTACCTGCTGAGAAGTGTTAAGGTACCTATCATACCATGTCAACTTGACAGGCCTCATGTTGTGTTTCTGATTATATTTAGTCATATAAAATTAACTTTTCCTAATGTAACATGTTGGGTATGCAACGTGGACAAAACAATATTTATTTAGGCTAAAACCTATTTGTATTCAGATTTACTAATGAGAATCACAATATGATCAAAATCCCCGACTCATTTAATGCATTTATGGAGTGACAGGACTGGAGTGCCTCAAGCCTTAATCCATGTAATAGGTGATAAAGCAGGAGGGTTTTGCTGATATTCGCGTTGTCCAGCAGTGCCAGCTCTGGGCTCCGCACAGCTCCTGCCTGTCCGCGGCAATACTGAAGCTGTCTCCGTCTTGCTTGGTACTGTGCTCACTTCCATGTGGATTTTTTTAGAGGTATTTAGAGCATTTTTTAGGAAATGACAAAGGCTGTTTTCTCCCCGTCCTCTCTTTTTTTTTCCTTCTTTTTTTTTCTTTTTTTTCTTTTTTTTCTTTTTTCTTTTTTTTCTTTTTTTTTTTTTTTTTCTTTTTTTTCTTTTTTCTTTTTTTTCTTTTTTTTTTTTTATATTTTGCTTCTTTTTTCAGGTCAGCAATAACATTCATATGCTCCTTGGGGTGTCACAGGCCAAAGCAAAAACCATAACAGTGGAGTTGGTAATACACTCCCTTTGCCTGAATGTAGTGGCTAACCCAGTCTGATAGCCATCAAAACAGCTTTGATTAAGCTAAAAGAAGAAAAATGTAAAATGCTTAAACCAACCAGCAAAAGATATCAGCAGTCACAGGCAGAAGCTTTGGTTTCCTTTGGTTCTTTGCCATTGCAAATTTAAGGTTCAGTGGCCCATCCCTACCCCACTGGCTGTTGGGCAAAGGATCAGAATTTATTAATTATTATAAAAGCTGGGAACGGGGCCTTCATAATTGAAATCTCAAAATGTAAGTCAACATTTTCAACTGTTTTCCAGCTTGCTGTACCTATCTCTCCTCAGATGAAGTTCAACCCTTAGCTTGAAACTGGATTCTTAGAAGAATTTAGGGGGGGGGAAACAGACAAAAAAAAAAGCTTCAGCTGTTTGTGCAAAAAATGGGGAGGTAAAAAGGAGGGCAATTATCCAATTCAGTAAAAGGGGGAGGACACAAAAATGCCTTTTTTATTAATGTTCCTACCAGCAAAAGTGTTGAGACTTAAAAGCTGAAATTTGGCATGGAACGCCTCCTAAGCCTTATGTTAGAGGAAACAAAATGACTGATTTATGAAAATTGCTTCCCATACTAGCTCATTAATGGCTAAAATGTGCTTAGTCCTTATGCAACAACACTCCATTGGCGCAGGATGCCCTGGCTGTCCTGCCACGTGGCCCCTCTGAATTTCTAGCATCACCCAAGGCTGTGATCAAACATAATTATTAGAAAAATGAAATATTTAAATACATTATAAGAATACTATTGATGCGAGATGTAGGCAGCATAAGTAAGCCTGGTACTTGATGAGGGGCTATGGCAGATAACATTTTTCTTTATGGCCAAGACCTCCAGCACCAGTTTTCTAAGAAAAAGTTCTATTTCTTCTTATCATTGGATTGCAGTGACAGCAAAATGACAGGTTTTTGTCACTTGAAATGATTTTGAAATTAAGTAATCCCCAATTTTCAAAAGTTTAAAACATTACTGGGAACAAAAGGTTCTGCTATTAAATTAAAATGTACTTCATGGATTGAAATCAGCATTCAAAGTGCCAAGAACTTACAAGAGCAGTGACATACAAGTTTGTGTTTTATGTTGCGATTACTGCATACAACTCTGCTTTCAGCGTGGCTTGTGATGTTGCACGGAACGGGTTGGAAATTAAATCCATGCCTAATATGCTTAACTTCTGAAGTCAAATGAAAGAGCACACGCTGTATTCTCCAGTCGCTGCTACCCTGCATTAGCTGTGTGCTGCCAAGGAGCGTACACGTGCAAAATGCACCATTTTGTTCAGGGCAGACAAAATTGCTTATTTTAACATGTAATGTCTCTAATTTGCCCTGAATAGAAGAATATCTGAACAGGTCAGAGGAAAGGAAAGGAAAGGAAAGGAAAGGAAAGGAAAGGAAAGGGAAAAAAGGGAAAGGAAAGGAAAGGAAAGGAAAGGAAAGGAAAGGAAAGGAAAGGAAAGGAAAGGAAAGGAAAGGAAAGGAAAGGAAAGGAAAGGAAAGGAAAGGAAAGGAAAGGAAAGGAAAGGAAAGGAAAGGAAAGGAAAGGAAAGGGGAAAGAAGGGAAAGAAGGGAAAGGGAAAGGAAAAGGGAAAGGAAAAATGAGAGCAAACTCTTAAAAAATATCAAGAAGAGAAACCAGTAACAGTATTGCAAGCAGTCAGTGCTGAGGAGCACTTGGCTTCTCCATAAGGCTTGACGAGTGCATCCCTCTCCTGCTCTGTGGTAGCTTGGGTGCTCCGAGCTTGGACCTCTCCACATCAAAGTACCGATCAGTTTGGTTTAGTTTTGCAAAGTTACATGTTATATGTTAAAGAAAAATCATTAACTATTCAGAACTTTTGGTTTAGTTTTGCAAAGTTACATGTTATATGTTAAAGAAAAAGCATTAACTATTCAGAACTTTGCAAAGTAGATTTTAGAAGTCCATAATCAGTGAAACTGGCACTCTCTGCAAAGTTACCTATTTCTGGTCTTGAAAATAGAACTATGCAAATTAGAGTGTTTTGAGTAATATTGGGATAGGTGTATGGCAAGAGCAGAGATATTCATTATCTATCCTAACGGCTCATCAGGAGAGATACCATGGTTATGTTGTGATTTTGATTCCAGTCATGAGGAAAAAGATGAAGATGTGACTCAGATTCACAGACGAGTAGAAAACTCATGCCCTGCATTACCATATTTAAGGAAGTGACCCACTAGTGGGAGTTAGGGCAATATCAATGGGTAAGGAAAGGTGTTTGAATTCAGGGCTGCAGGATAATAACAAGCAAATGCCATAAGAGTATTGGCTTCTGTAGTCTCATGCCAGAGAGGGGATGCTGCTAGAGCACTACTTCAAAGGACTTGGCAATTTAACAAGTCAAATAAATAATTTTTTGAAACTTTCACGTGGGATGGTAGTGACTAGGAACCCATCTGCATTCAGCTTACCTTTATCTTTGTTTGGTGTTTGGTGGAAGCATACGAAAACACACAGCGATATTACCTGTACTAATGCGAACAGAGCTCAATTCACAAGAGAATAGGTGCACAAATGTGGGTGCACACAAGTGTAAGCCCCAATTTGAGAATGTGTCCCTGGTTGCCTGAAGGAAAAAAAAAAAACACTCCTGGCAAGTTGAGAACGCATTATCTCAGTATTATAGCTGGGAGATACCGGAGGAATTTTCAGTATCAAATATTTGTACACAGATCCAATTTATTAACAACAAATATTGATCATTCAGTTCTTAAATATTTTAAATAATTTATTCTAAAAATTTTGATACCAAAGAAAATTAATGCTAGAGCATTTCTTTGTTTGTGCCAAATCAGTGCTTCCCAGTAGGAAGTTAGTCCATCTTTGCAAGCAAGCTTTCATTCTCAGTAGGCAGTCCATTTCTGTAGAGTGCCATTAAGTTAATTTCAAAAAGAACCAGTAAAGGTATATGGAGCAGGCAGTAATAGCATGGAAAATATCCAAAATTACTAGACCCCAGCAACAGAACTTAGATGCCATTTTCATGCACTAATAATTTGTAGTTTACATATTGAAGGTAACTATAAACTGACTACTTCCTTGGTTAAGTCTTGCAGGTAATTGCAAATATGTTGTTAGTGCTGTACCTTTCCCCATCTGAGAACAGCATCTCTAGGAATAAGAACAGAAAGCACAATTTTCACGTTATTATCAAGAAGTGATATAAAGTTTCTGTGTCACCAAGAATATTAAATCTACTTGTGATCAAACTATAAAAGTGCAGCAATTTTTAAGATAGATTTCATAACTAGAAATTGTAACGTTCTGCATACTATTGTCTTTGATTTAAGTCAAATCTTGTCTTAATGCATATTTGATAAATATGCTTAAGTACACACATGGAAAATTATATGTTTCATATCAGAAAAATCTTTCAGAACTACTCTTTATTTGGTTGAGAAATTTAGTGCATGGAAAGAACAGCATACACAAGACAACATTATTTACTCTTGGGTGTAATCCAAAGTAATTTGTATTAGAAGTGGGACATAGAATTTCCTGTTGTTTCAAAGGTTTTCATGAAAAATTCTGTACTTTTACATTACAAGTCATGTTTCATATCAGAAAAATCTTTCAGAACTACTCTTTATTTGGTTGAGAAATTTAGTGCATGGAAAGAACAGCATACACAAGACAACATTATTTACTCTTGGGTGTAATCCAAAGTAATTTGTATTAGAAGTGGGACATAGAATTTCCTGTTGTTTCAAAGGTTTTCATGAAAAATTCTGTACTTTTACATTACAAGAGCCCCAAGAGCTGCTGGTACAGCCCCAAGAGCTGCTGGTTGGATTGCTTTCATATGAAAACTAGTTGTAGCAAGTAGGCTGGATTTAGACAGAAGATTAAACAAGGCGGTCTTTCATTACCCTGAGGCTACCGATAGCCTAGTGCTCAAACCACTGGTACTGTTCAATCTGGTAATGGTGGTGGACTTTCAGACCATGTACCCAGCAGTTTTGCTCCAGTGAAGCCAGGGGAGAGCCAGCTGCCTTGGAAGGTGAAGGGAGGACCTGGTCCCATCTGGTTAAAGCCAAACAAAAGGCCCCTGCTGGTTTCACTGCTCTTTGCATCAGGATCTACATTTGGGATGGAAGTTTTCTAAGCGGGGCTAGTAACAGAAAATCCTGGTGAAGGCTTCCAACCACAAAAGTTCACATACCTTATTTATGCCAATCAGCTGGTGCTTTCTTTGCTCACAGAGTCTACTTTTCACAGTTCAACTCATAATTTTAAAATTTTCAAGATATGGGTCTGCAATGTTCTTTAAACTTATCCATCTATGTCCCTGTGGACATTTAGGTGCCCTGGAATCACTTTTGTTGCAAATCACTTACAACGTTTGTTGCAAAAAATTACCATGCTCTAAGGGATCACAATAATTTTTTCTGATAGACACAATCATGGACCAAGATCAACAATGAAATGTGTTAATTCTTCATCTTTTGTGGAAGCCATTGGAATCTGGTAAACCAAAAAACTGCCTCAGGACCACTGAAGTGGCATCGCTTGGAACATTCAGAAAGAAAAGTTAGAAAGTGCGTGAGACACTGAGATGACCACTTGCAAAATGAGCAGTTTCCACCCATTTAACTGTAGCCCAGGTTTCACCAGCCGTGCCAAGTGGAGATCTTACAGTTGGCATAACAGGCAGGTGGTGGTAATTGCAACGTTGGGCCAGCTTGCCTGCTAGGAACATTACAAACTCAATTTTTGTCATGAGAGCAGAAGCCAGCACAACAAATTAGGAAATGTGGTCTGTAAACCACAGGACAGCATTGCTGCCCTCAAAAAAGACATCCAGTGAGATTATTCGATGAGAAGAGAGGATATTAATAAACCAATCTATTTGTCCTTTGACCATCTAAGGAGAGTTCACAACAAAAGGCAATTTTTGCCCAATATTCTAATAAGCCAGATACATTGACTTGCAGTGGGCAAAAGGTTTATATCAAGGATCTCAAACTGTGTAGCTGCCTTTGTTCACCTTCCCATATAGCAGCCTTGATGTTCTCAACAAGTCTGGCCATTACAAGGAAGTTAAGGGCTTTTGACTTTTGGAGGTATCTAATACCTCTGTATCTAATGCCCAGTTAAAGAAAAGCTCACTCATTTCCAAACCTAAGGAAAGGGCTTTTTGCAGCTGGACGCTGGACACGGACTAGTTCCCTCTTCCATGAAGGCAAGGAAAGGTGTCCCTGTGCCTTCCTGTGGGCACACTGACCCACCCTGACCCTGCTCTTCCCCAGCTCCATCTGCCTTTCCCCAGGGCACTGGGAGGGTAAAAGGATGTAAAGACTGAGAACAGAAGCACTAAGTCATAACCCTCCCATAGGGATGCCCTGTAGGCAGCAGAGGAAATGTAGTAAGTACAACTAAAATTGGATTTAATAATTGCCACTAATAAAGGGGCAAGCGCATACAGCCAGTTACTATGCTGTCGGCAAAATGAATTGCTCAAGGCACATTAACAGTATATTAGTTAACACATACACAGTGAATAAATTGTAATTAAACTAAGTAAATAGTAAATATGTAGACGATGTATGACAATTGCTCCTTTTAAAAATCCTTTACATACTAGTGATAATTATTGACTTACACAATTTAAACAAAAAATCAAAACTAATGCATATATCTTTTAGTCTTTAAAATGTTTTTGATTGGTCTTTTTATTTTTTCTATTGGTAAATGAAAGAATGATGTCATACAGCAGCATTAAGTACTAATAAACAGGCCATAACTAACATTAGCTGCATAAATTATACATAAACTGACACTTTTATGCACTTTGTGAAGAATTGCTTCATGGGTTATGCAATCTTTTCCAAAACAAGTTCCAAAGAATAACATCACTTGTTATGTTTCATAGCTACAAATTGGTAACTGAATTAACATTCATTTATTAAGTTTACATGGAGAACTCCTCTAATTCAAATGCTTGCAGATTATAATTTATTTTTATCTGAGGTATAATTTTTCATATCTTGTTTTTGCCAAAGTCAATATAACCTGAGCCAAACTCTGTTTCCAGTTCTCCATTTATACCCTCCTGTTCTTGGCTACTTACCTAGATGAGTCTTTTCTAGCTGGGAAGGTAAATAAATGAGCTTGATTCACCAAACAAGTCTTTTGCAAAATTCTGTTTTTCAGACTATGATTCCTGAGTTAATATTGACAGTTTTAGGATCCTACTCTTGCAACTTCAAAAAAAAAAAAAAAAAGAGAATCACTTTTGCACATATGGAAGTTGAGCAACTTATCTGTCAGGAGGGAGAGGTTGAATACAGTATTTTTTAATAATCTGTTTTATTTCTCCTATCCCAATATAAGCTCAAGTCAAATACTGGAGCAGGTGTTGGGTGGGACAATATGAAAAGACTCTTTTCCATGAATAGGCTCCATGAAAGTACCAAAAAGTGATTGCCTTCTGGGACACAGGCTGCTGTAGCTCTTGAGAGGTTTACACTAGCATAGAGGAGATTATAAGAGAATGGCATAATAATCACATATAATGTTAATAAACATGAAAAAGAAAGTGAGGAAGGAGAACATAGGTACAGAGATAAAAGACCAGTAGACATGATAACAAATGTTGTGGTAGACCTTGTACAAACCAGAAGACAATTAGGGAAGAAGGAACCACTGGGGTAAACAAGAGACTTGCTGCAGGCATGACAGTTAGATTTAGGTAAGGATTCAACAGTTCAATGATGATAGAGAAACATTACTGTGAGGGATTTTTGTGGGAACCTTTGCATTCCTGGCTCAAAAAGAAATACTACTACTAACAGATGTACTAAGTGAAAGAGGTCTTCACTAAATAGAGGGTGAAACAATAGGAGGTGACATGAATATAAATTTGTCCTTGTTTCAGCAGGGATAGAGCTAATTTTCTTCCCAGTAGCTGGTACAGTGCTGTGTTTTGGATTTAGGGTGAGAACAAAGTTGATAACACACCGATGTTTCAGTTGTTGCTAGGTAGTGTTTACACTAGTCAAGGACTTTTCAGCTTCCCATGCTCTACCGACTGAGAAGGCTGGAGGTGCACAAGAAGCTGGGAGGGGGCACAGCCAGGACAGCTGACCCCAACTGGCCAAAGGAATATTCCATACCATGTGACGTCATGCTCAGTATATAAAGCTGGGGGAAGAAGAAGGAAGGGGGGGACGTTTGGAGTGATGGCGTTTGTCTTCCCAAGTAACCGTTATGCGTGATGGAGCCCTGCTTTCCTGGCGATGGCTGAACACCTGCCTGCCGATGGGAAGCAGTGAATGAATTCCTGGTTTTGCTTTGCTTGCGTGCGCGGCTTTTGCTTTACCTATTAAACTGTCTTTATCTCAACCCATGAGTTTTCTCACTTTTACCCTTCCGATCCTCTCCCCCATCCCACCGGGGGGGGAGTGAGCGAGCAGCTGCGTGGTGCTTAGTTGCCGACTGAGATTAAACCACGACAAAGTTTAAAGACTTTCTAGAACTAGTCATAGAAAATAACCTCAGATCAAGCTGATTCATTTAAAATTAAATGGAAAGACAAATAAAGTCATGTAAGCTTAGATTTCCTATTGCAAAAGGGGAAATGTTAAACACCAAGGCATGAAGTTAGCTGGACTGCAGAGATCAGAGACCAGGAGGTTACACCACCTACGCCATTGGCAAGGTGGACAAGTTCGGTGGAGTGGCATAGGGACAAGGACACCCCTGAGGCAGTGGTCCTCATGGATCCTGCTGTCCCAGGGTCCTACAAGGTACAGACACAGATTGTTCTGATGCAAGATCATACCATCAGTCGTATTGAACAATCCTTCCCTGCACAGGGCTGTACAGTCCATTTTCTACTTGTTCCAGATTCTTCCAGATGCTTTATCTTGCCAAACTCTGAAAATTAATTCTTTCTTAAAATTGGAGGAAAAAAAAGTATTAGAGAATAAATCCATCCTATCTCATTGCAAAAGCATTTAACCATTTTTTTCTTTGTCTGTGAGTCTCTCTTACCATATTTCATGTGTCTACGTGCTGATTTCTGAATGCCTTGAACAAGGTTAGAGCAAGTGAGACTAAGGTGAAGAAATAACCAGGTGAGGTTCTTTGACCTGTGGTATGCAGGAAGCTAGGCTGTAAAACCAGGAATGGTTAAACACTTTTTAGTTAAACACTAAAAACATCTATTAAATTTGTAAAACATGGCTGAAGTTTGAACTTCACTGATAAAATCATTACAGAGTATGTCTTGCATGGATTGAAGGGAGAGGGAAATGAAATATATAAAAAAGCCATCATGACTGAAATTATTCTTTAACCTCCATAGCCTTTAAAGTTTTTCACAAAACCTAATGATACCTTGTCATTTTTTCTTATTTAATGCACATTCGTTCAGATTGGCCTGGGCCAGGGAGGTCCTGCTTCTTCCCGGACAATTTCCATAAACGGGATAAGGATGTTTCAATCAAATCTAAACAACCTTCTCCTAAGCAATATACTTAGCATTAGGGAAAGAAGAAATTTGCAAGTTTAGAAGACTTCATTTTTAAAAATACCTAGCTTAGCCTAAAAAAGCTGGAGTTTTATATAAAAAGTTTATTTCATGCCTTCTTTCTGTTGATTTTTACCTTCTTTCCATTGCAAAATCAGAGCTGTCACAGTAAAGATGTGTTGATGCCTTTTAGGCTGTTGCTGGAAATAATAATTATAAATCTGCCAAATGCCACAAGAAGTTGAATTTAACTATTCTGCTTCTCTATTTCGCTAATTCAGGGTTGAACTCCAAAACCTTGTGGGACTATTTATAGAAGGCAATAGGAATTTTTTTCCTTTAAAAAGAAAACCAAGAGCATAAAATATAACAAAGTTATGTTGAGAGGACTTCAAGATATGAGATGGGAAAAGCTATATAATACTGCTTCAGAAATGAGTACTTATAAAAAGGGGGTTTGCGTTTTGGGGTTTTTTTGTTTGTTTGGGGGGTTTTTTTGCATTGTCTCTTCTAGCTGTTGTCTAATCCGATGGATTAGATCATTCAGGGCTCTAAATGAAACACAGAAATTCCTCTCTTTGTCAGCGCTGGAGAACATACCACGCAGGGTCCCAGCTGGGTCTGTCCTGGATCTGATGCTATTCAATATTTCATTAACAACTTGGATGACAGAATAGAGAGTATACTTTGGATGACACCAAACTGGGAAAGATTGCAAGTATTAAAATTCCAAATTATTTTGGAGCAAGCATCCTAATGATGACATTTAATAAAGATGAGCGTAAGGCACTATATATAGAAAGAAAAATCAAATCCACACAAATACAATGGTGGAAGTATGCAGATAGTGACCTGGAGGCTACAGAAGACCTCAAAGTGTTTATGAGTCAACAAACACAGTGCTGTTACAAAAAGACAAATAACTTTCTGGGATCTTTGCAGTGCACCATTAAAGCCTTAACAAAAATAAAATGAAAATGTCCATTTCTTGGCAAAAAGAGATGAACATCCTAATGGACATTTAATAAAGATGAGCGTAAGGCACTATATATAGAAAGAAAAATCAAATCCACACAAATACAATGGTGGAAGTATGCAGATAGTGACCTGGAGGCTACAGAAGACCTCAAAGTGTTTATGAGTCAACAAACACAGTGCTGTTACAAAAAGACAAATAACTTTCTGGGATCTTTGCAGTGCACCATTAAAGCCTTAACAAAAATAAAATGAAAATGTCCATTTCTTGGCAAAAAGAGATGAAGAAATACTGGAAAAAAGTGCAGAGGAAAATAATAGGAAATTATAACTTACATTAACATTATATGTTACATATGTTATATGTATGTAATGTATAACATTACAACTTTTAGAAAAGTTGTGATGCATTTGCTTAGTCTAGAAAGCAGTCTAGAAAGAGGAAGGGGACACTCAATACTATTTTTATTTTAAACATATATATGTACGTATGTATGAAAGCATATGTATGTAAATCATTATTTTAAATAAGGTGATAACCACTTTTTGTCCATGTCCAAACAGGGCTGGACAAGAAGTAACAGGTTTTAACTTGCAGGAAGGGAGGTTTTCTATGTGAAAGAATAATTAGGCACTGGAGCAAATTACCAAGGGAGTGTCGTGGTTTAACCTCAGCCAGCAACTAAGCCCCACACAGCTGCTCACTCACTCCCCCCC
>NW_008795129.1:25826744-25849488 GCF_000699145.1 Aptenodytes forsteri
GGTAAAGCATGGGAAGCTGAAAAGTCCTTGACTAGTGTAAGCACCACTTAGCAACAACTAAAACATCGGTGTGTTATCAACATTGTTCTCATACTAAATCCAAAACACAGCACTGTACCAGCTACTAGGAAGAAAATTAACTCTGTCCCAGATGAAACCAGGACAGGGAGGTTGTGAAACTCACTGGCAATTTTTAAGAACAGATTAGACATACATTAGACATAGTCATGTAATTTTAGTTGGTCCAGGTCCAGGGCACAGAAGGAAAAGGGCCCAGGTCCGTCTTGCCTGATGGAAGAGACACCTAACTCTGGGAACTGACTGTCCTGGGAACCTCCGAAGGGCCATTTTAAGGGCAGAGGTGATAATGTCTTTATACTGCAGAGCCAGAGGTGACTGCATTCCTCATCTACTTGCTGGAGTTAGCTAGAATCAAGCTGGACATGGTTATCTTCCATCACGGGATCCAGCTTAACATCCCCTCTACCCCACCAGCTTCTCAGGGCTTCTCCATATATTGCATCATATATCCTGAATAGGAATCAACCCCTAACACAGAGCATAAGACAGGCATCCAGGATATACACGTCTTAATTTTGCATGTCCTTTTAGATGAACGCACCATTTCTGCACCCAAAAACACAAGTCCCAGGCCAGTACAGTCACATAGGCCACGGTTTAAAAATCAAGACTTTCAGGTTCAATCCCAGCCATCTGCACGATATTCAGCAATCAACTAAAAATAAGGGTATAAAAAATAAAGTGGTTATACACCTGAAAATAATATGTGTTTTGTCATAGCAGCTGTATCTAGGTATGTATACCATCTATAGTCATCCAGCAACATCACCGCTAAGCATTCCCCATAGGATTCCTTGGCAGGATGCCATCAAGAAATAGAAACTTTCAAATCTTTCTTCCTTCTTTTATAATTTTGTGTCTACTGCACTGCAACCCAAAATAGCGAGCATCGGGGGCATATCCCCTAAATATCATCCTGGGCTTAAAATGGCTGTCTAGGAATTCTGCCCTTTGCTAACAGACTAAATGCTCCTACACGGCCTCCTCTCTGTCCACGCTTGCGCCCATCTGCTCGGATGGCTTGGTGCCTGCGGCAGGTCGGCATGCCAGCTTCGCTAGGTCAGGGATGCCAAGCTACGACAGCAGTAGATGGACAACCTGCCTTGTGCTGCCATGCTCTCCTTTCCAAAATCAGCCCTCTTCAGACTGGTTTCGTGCATCAAGTATCAAGTAGCAAACTGAAAGTACCTGAAGGATGGAGAAGGGAAAATATAAAAGGTTTGGGGATATTTGCTTTTTCCAAAAAATCAGGCTTCTAGGAAACATATAAAGCCCATTTGGGATATAAGATATTATAAAAATATTGCCCATAGGAACTCTCTGAAAGCAAACCTTTGGCAGTGTTTCAGTAGCTGCATTAGGCAACTCTTAGGCAAAAGTATTACTCCCAGCTCTTCCAGGCAAGGAGTCTCATTTGTGTGTGAAGTGCCTCTCTTCCTTTAGGCTAATTAATAAACAAACAGTATCGACAAACAGACCATATCACCCAGAATGGGGTCAATGCATGGGGGTCCACCACATGCAAAGTACATGCTCGTGATTAAGGATGCCCAGCTCCGTCTGGCTCCAGGCACACCTCCCGCAGGGATGCTGCCGAAGCACAGGCAGGACGGGTGCTTTAGCTTTTGCACAAAACCTGGTATCTCAGAGTGTGTTTGGACATGAATTCGGGGGCAACCTCACACGAGTGAGGTTAGTAAGGGTGGGGTGAACATCTATTAGACAAAACTGCGTGGGAAAACTTCTGTCCCCGCTGTGAGATGGGATGGGTGAGAAGGAGGAGCTCTCCTGTCCTGGTCCTTCATCCCTTCCTCTCCAGAGAGCTCCTGCCAGCCATGAAGCCTCTCAAAACATGCAGCCACAGCTGGGGCTCACATGGGATTTCATGGGGGACAGAGGAGCAAAAGCATTTTGTCATTAACACCTTTTTTATTTATGGAGAGAAAAACCACATGTGGTGTAAGTGGTCTTCACCAGTACGGAAAGGGGCACTCAGTATCAGCGTGAGTATAAATAACCCTGGCTGAGAGCACAATAGCTCTGCCTACGCTATCAGAAAAGAGAGCCAATAAAGACATTTTGAGATTTCAGAGCATAAATCACTGTCAGGAAGCAAGGCCATGTTTTTTTGGTGTAAACACCAGGAGTAGTTTAGCGTTTAGTTATTTCCTACACCTGAAAATCAGCTGATTTTACGTGCTAAATGCTATCGATAAGAGAAGATTTTAGGCTGAAAGAGCAGCTCAGACACTAGAGGTTTTACCTCCAGGACAAAACATGCAAATGTGGAAGACTTGGAGGAGGTGCCAGAGGCTGAACAGGCATGTGGACCAAATTCTGCAAAGCATTTATCAGTTGTAGAGGCAGTGCCTCCACAGGCAACTCTGGGAAAGCATAGTCTTTTCCCCCACCCAGCCATTTTCTGCATATAAATGAAATGTTTTAGTCTGTCATTCAAAGCTTTTCCACAAGTATTAAAAGGTGATGCACATTAAAGACAAGTCAAAATGATGAAAAAAAAAAAAAAGATATTTTTCTCACTGATGAGAAATTCATGTCCCCAGAAAAGGAGCCGATGCAATGACATTTTACTTGGTGCTCGTTTGGTCGAGATAATCGGTAGCTGTGAAAGTCACAAAGTTAGGGCTAACTTAATTGATAGAATAAAGAAGAAATGAACCAAAAAGTGTTTGTTTCTCTTTGTTGCAATGCTATTGCAAAAGCCTGAGACAAGTACAATATCCATTATCAAGCTATGAGAAATACGCAAAGATTTCCTGGTAAAGAACAAGGGAAAAAAACTGTATAAATTTAGAGAAAGGATTATCATAAATGGCACCTGAATGCATGGTGTCCAGTGACCAAATAAAGATGAAAAGGACAAGGAAGTAGACATGTTTTAGAAGATCACAGCTCTCCATGTGATGATGCTCTCCTCTGGATGCAACACCTGGTGCCTTCCCATCCATGCCACCTCCACGGCACGTCATGCCACCAAAAATCAAACTGAATTCAGTTGGTTATTTCACTGCTGAAAATGGACTGCGTGTAAAATGCCAGCTCATGGCCAGCATTTTCTCCCTAAGCCAAGGGGAGGCACAGCACGGGTCATCACATCCCTTCACATTTGAACTCTAACAACCCTTGCACTTTCCCCTGGCAGTGACAGCTCTTCTGGAGGATACCGATCTTCCCCCACAAAAAGCAGAGAATGGTAAATCAGCGCAAGAAGAGTCATGCTGAAATAGTGTTAATATCATCTCCAGGAGTGAATGCCTTCCTGAGGAACCATGTAAAAAATGCACCTGGTCTAGGACTACAGGGCACAGGCTATGCTTCAGTCCTAAAGACTGCATGTGTGCATTCTCAGCCATGTAGAAAATTATCCCCAGCAAAGCTGGTCACGTATTAAGCACCACACTTCACGCTGTTTTCAGGAGTCAGCTTGCGGCATCTGGTGTGCAGGAAGGTGGACACGCGGAAAGACAGAACGAGTGTAGATCATTACAGGAACCACAAAGGGCGAAACAGTGAGTGATAGCACCATAATGGAAAGCCAGGAGTGTGACAGTGGGGATGCCGCTCGTCTGATCCGCAGCTTTGAACGATCCTGCACAATTTATGGAAACAAATTCATCTAATAATTCATCATTGATCCCACTTTTGATTTGACCTCTGAACATGTCTGCTTACCTTTTAGATTCACTACCTGTGACAGTCATTGAAAATTAAGAGGACAAGGAAAAGTGTAAACCAATAAAAACTAAATAGGGATTGAATATACCCCTCTGTGTTTCTTGCATCCATATCTTTCCCTGCAATCACCTCCCTCTATACCATTGGTTATTATCTATATTTCCGTAGCACAAGAGCTTGAAGCTGGGATCAAAGCTCCACTGTGCCAAACGCTGGCTCAGCACCATTGCAGGAGCTGAGTGCTGCCTCGAAGGGAAACAAAACCAGGGGCTGGGGGAGAAATTTGTGGACCGGGGTGAGTTGCTGTGCTGGTTTTGGCTGGGATAAAGTTAATTTTCTTCATAGAAGCTAGTATGGGACTATGTTTTGGATTTGTGCTGAAAACAGTGTTGATAACACAGGGATGTTTTCGTTACTGCTGAGCAGTGCTTACACAGAGTCAAGGCCTTTTCTGCCTCTCACCCCACCCCACCAGCGAGCGGGCTGGGGGTGCACAGGAAGCTGGGAGGGGACACAGCCGGGACAGCTGACCCCAACTGACCAAAGGGATATTCCACACCGTATGACGTCATGCTCAGCATATAAAGCTGGGGAAAGAAGAAGGAAGGGGGAGGACGTTCGGAATGATGGTGTTTGTCTTCCCAAGTAACCGTTACACGTGACCAGAGTCCTGCTTTCCTGGCGATGGCTGAACACCTGCCTGCCAATGGGAAGGAGTGAATGAATGCCTTGTTTTGCTTGGCTTGCATGCATGACTTTTGCTTTACCTATTAAACTGTCTTTATCTCAACCCACGAGTTTTCTTACTTTTACCCTTCCGATTCTCTCCCCCATCCCATTGTGGGTGGAGTGAGCAAGTGGCTGCGTGGTGCTCAGTTGCTGGCTGGGGTTTAACTACGACAGTTGCCCAAGGTGACATCTGTGCCTGGGTGCCTGGTCCCGTGAGTCTCCGTCCAGCCAGGTCTGGATGGCACTGCAGCTGAGGGGACGGTAATGGTTTCAATTCTTTTCAGCGATACAAGTAAAGCAAGCCATCCTGCTTTATTTTATTAAAGTCATATGTTATTCTGGAATTCTGTGTTGCTGTTATTCTGCCTGCTTAGTCTGGCAGTCTAAGTATATTTGAAAACCAATAAAATAAAATATTACCAAAAACCATAATACTCTAGAAATCCACTCCCTTCTGTAATTACAGTTTAACGTCTAACATACTTTGTGCTTCACATTCAGCAAACTTTGATACAGCACTTAGACTGAAATTATGGTGCACCAGAGTAACATACATTTGCTGGCAATGAAAATGGGAAATAATTTCTCTTTTATAATTAGGGGATGTCTGCAGGATGGAGGTGCTATTTGTTTGTCATCACAGAATATGCCTGCCTTGTGTCAGGCAATCAGTTTGACATGTGGAGTTAACTTTAGGTTATCCAGACCAGGCACAGGCATTTGTTCTCCATTTTCTCTACTGTCTCACAGCAAGTCAAAACGCAAGCATTTCCTAGGCATGTTATATAGAAGGGCAGTGTTTTCTTGTAAGGAATGTTTGTTTGTTATTTTTTCGCTCTCTTGTTCTCCAAATACTCTGTTAGCAAAACCACAAAGAGACACATTCCTTATCCACATGAACTAGGAGACCGCAGGCTTTAAGAATCAAAATAATAAAAAATGCTAAAAAGACATGTGCTGCTGTATAATGATGGGGAAATGCTTGGGTTTTGCTCTTTTGCCAGCATTTGTGGCATATTTCTAGACATGATGTTAGTAATATACACCATGTGAACAAAGTTTGGAAAGCAACTTCTTTTAATTGAATGGCTCCAACAGTAATTATTATTTGCTCTCTTGTTAATTAACAATTTACAAATGGCAGCCAGAACAGTATGGTTAAATTACTTCTTCAAGATGACTTAAAGCTGGAAAAGGGTTGCAATTACCTTCTATCAGAATTTTGCCTTTTTTACTGGCAATTTCTCCTTGACCCTGTAAGAGAAGTCAGAGATTGAAATGGAAAAAAAAAATAAATTGTGTAATCTGTGTTGTTTCCACCAAAGTTTGCTAGTCTGTTCACAGGCAATTTTCTATCTCCAGGAGCAGACGCTAATCACAGCTGAACAGTGCTTTAAAATCCAGTCTCCCTCACTTGTTCAGGTCCAGAAAAATAAGTTTAACTCTCATACTGGGCGGTTTCTCTTCTTTACACAGCCCAGGTAGATAGCACACGCCTTCCTTCAATACAGCCATTCCCATTGATTTCAATAAAATACCAGTACCAGCACAGGTGGTCAATCCCTGGCTCTTACCCTGCTGAATTCAGTCAACAATTCAATTATGAATTCAGCAGATGTCTCAGCTCTTCAGGCCACCGGGAATTTCTCAGCTCTAGCACTCCGGTGAGGCCAAATTTTCAAAAGTGGCCTCAAAAGTGGAAGAAGCTCTCCAGGGACACAGTGGAAGAACCACTGCTCGGGACATTTAAAACCAGAGACAAAACAGCGGTAATTATCCATCAGGGAGCACTCTTTCTGGGAAGGTAAGGTATAGGGAACGTAGTAGGTCTTATTCATCTCCAGTTGCTGTGATCATAGGAAAAACCGAGCACGAAGAACTGGAGCTCACTGTCTACTTATGTATGCAAATTGTCTTCTTTGTGCCTACATTAAACAACAGCCCGTGCGGGAGTAAACTGGATAGGTAATTATCTAGTCTGAATGTGCACATGGTCTTGCACATGGAGATGTGATGAGATGAAATGAGAACATGCACATATTTAGTATGCAACCTTTTACGGGCTGCTTTTGAAAACTTGATCCTTAGACAGGTATACAAAGAGATTATCATGATTATCTGGCATTTCCTCAAGATCAAGAAATACAGTCACAAGAATCATACATTCGCCTTCATAATTTAGGGGTATGATCATAACTCAAATGTCATTTAACAAAGTAATACAAAAAGCAGTATGTATTCCTGCCATTATGCCGCGCATCTGCAGAGCGGGAGAGCATTGCCTGAGCACTGCTTCTCTCCCAAAGTCATTTTAACCTATCAAGCTCTACACAAACTTTTATGTAGGAAAGTAAAAGCCATTTTATTTTCTGAATGATCTTATTAATTCCTATGCAGGATATTTTCTATTTCACAGAATGTACTGAAAATTTCTTCCCAAGGAAAAGGAGGGACTGGCAAGCAGAGGCCACCGCTTCGGTCAGGGTGCAGCTGCAGTTCACTGCTCCTTTTTGAAAGCATGTCCTGCAATTTTACCCATTTTTCCCTGAAGATTAAAGTGAAAAATAATACAAGACCTCACCATTGTCACAAACCCAGAAGGAAATAAGACATTGTGGGAGCTGAAACAAAGTGGTTCATGTGTTCTACCTCAAAAGGTAGGGCCAGGTTGCAAGCACTTCCCAACAAGGACTCCAGTCTTCGGTTTACTTGGGACTGACGAAATTTATTCATTTACTAATTTATTTAATGTTTATAAATGTGCTGGAACTAGCTATACTTTCCTAGAAAATCAGTACAGTTAATCCTGGCAGTGGTTGCCCACGTGATGGTGACAGCGGCTTGTCTCTGTAAAACAGCATACTAGCCTGGGTCTATTTCAACTGGAAAAGAAAATATTTGAGAGTGGCAAATTTTTTGCAGATGATACAGTATTATTACGTGCTAGCAACAGCAAACCAAGCAACAAAGTTTAGGGCAATAATCAAAATAACTGGCAAGGGAAGTACGTTTATTTCATTGATTTTAGCATCTTAAAATCAGGTTCTAACTCAATGAAATTCAGCAAAAACGAACGATGGACACAAAGATCTCGGTGAAGAACAGCCAAGCTGAGAATACCACACCATGCCGCTGACTTTTGGGGGTGAGGGCTCCAAATATTTAAGGGGAGCTTTGGGTAAAGTCACATAGGGTAAAGCAGAGTCCGGCCGCCCCATCCTGCCATGGCGCTTAGCTCCAAATGGCAACTAAGCATCTCCTCATGGTCCTCTGATGAAGGATGCAGACGTTCAGGCTCCCTCCCTTCCCGCCATCCACTTTCCAGCATGTGAACAGCCTGGGAAAAGCGTTAGACTGACAATACTGAAAGGCGAAGTTGTCACTTTTTCTCCTGCACAGAAGTGAAATAAGAAATCAGACTTCTATAAATCATGCTGACAGCCTCCCTGATCGGAGACACACTGTCCATTTTCAGTCTCGGATTTCTCTGTGCTGGGTGATAACAAGGGGTACAAATAAATGCCAACTGTCGCCTTGGTTTTCAAGGTATCAGTGCAATCAAACTGGCAGGAGGGCAACCCCCCTGCTTCCCAAGGAACACCCAGGGACCCCTGAGCGGTGGCTTGAAGCACAGCTGGACACAGCTGGAGCTACTCGCCGGGGACAGGCTGGGCACCCCTTTGGCAGTCTCTCCCCTCAGCTCAGTGCCACTCAGATCCTGTAGATCAGCTCATTGTTTTGCTTTTTAACTTTTTTTTGGTAAGCCACTCTTTTTTATTTCTTTTTTTTTTACATGGCTAACAATATCACATAGCTCATGGCATTCAGAAAGCTATGGGATCTATTCATTGAGGAGTGCAGAATACGTCCCATCTTGTAGGATCACAAGAGAGACATCCCTGGATAAGGGCTATTGTAACAAACGTGTGAAATACAGACAATGAAACTCCCAGCTCTCAGCTAAAGCAAGGGGCAAGGTCTCATTTGGTTCAGCATGGGCTCACCGAGAGCAAACCAAAAGACTTCATGGTGGAAAAAGACATTTAAAGCTTTACTATCCGGTAGAGGGTTAAATATTCTCCATGCTGGCCGAGACCTTCTCTGCATGCCTGTGTCCTGCTCCGCAGAGCAGCTGGCAGACCCTGCACCTCTCGCGCCTGGGAGCTATGCACACAGTGGTCCTTACATCAGCTCGTCCCTGCATAAACTATTTAGTTGCACGACAAAAATAAGCCAAGGCAATCACGTCCCTCAAAGATCACTCGGTGCCGAGGAACCGGCGGCAAGGGGGGAATGCTTAGAAATTCACACTAGGGTCTCATGC
Source organism: Aptenodytes forsteri (assembly GCF_000699145.1). Lineage (NCBI taxonomy): Eukaryota > Metazoa > Chordata > Aves > Sphenisciformes > Spheniscidae > Aptenodytes > Aptenodytes forsteri. The sequence goes on from NW_008795129.1 coordinate 25,835,575, forward strand.
TTTATTTTTACTGAGAAGCAAGGAATTGTCGCACTGGAGGAGACCAGTGATGGAGCTCGCGCCGTGCCAGTGGGCAGCACCCGCCTCTTCAAAGAAAGGTGAAGCCGCCTGTAAGGATCCATCCAGCTCGTTTGGGGCGGCACAGAGGGCAACGCTCCTTTCCCATGCCTCCAACGATCATCTCACAGGCTGCAGCACAGGGTTTGATTACTCTTATCATTATCTGAGCTTGCAGGGCTACATATTTTAATAACAGTCATAAAATTATCCAGTCCGCTCTGAAACTCAGCCACAGCATTTGTTTCAATGACCCCCTGTGGTAGTGAATTCAGCAGATTGACTATGTATTGTATGAAGAAGGATTTCCTTTTGTTTGTTCACAAAGCATTGCCCTTTAATTTAATCATATGTCCCTTTGCTCTTGTACAGTTAGCTGTACTCTATCCATTCTCCCCGCCTTTTTTTTTTAATACAATATGGACATCTCTGACCCATTCCAGTGCTAGCTAGAATTATTTCTCTTAATTCAGTTATTAAAAAATGTCTGCTTGTGGCAGAGGCATTGCAGATCTTTAGTAAAATTGATACAAATATTTTATTAGGATAATTAACAACGTTCAACACAAGCTTGTTTGGGAGGGCATTTGAGAAACTGAATGGGTCTGAAATTTGAAACAGATGCAAGACATATTCATAAATAAAACCAGACCAAGTCAAACTGTGGCCTGCATAATAAGACATCACTCACTCTGTTTGCTATATATTTGCAGACATGTTGTTAGCTGCATTTATTATAAAAGTTAGGTGCTTATTTGGAAGCTTTCACTTCTGTGAGCTTGTGATACTTTCTGTAAAACAAGAACCATAAATCATAGCGCGCCAGTTTGAAAACCATGTACCTCCAGATAACTAGCACTTGTCATTAGATTGTCTAAAACAGAGGATTAGCCAAAATACAGATGGAGAGGAAACACAGACTGTTTACGTTGAGTATTTTGGACAAGAGCCCAAAGAAATTACAATCGATATGGATATAGCATTTCTGAAGAGTTATGTAGCAAAAAGTGCAAGAAAATACTCTGACAGAGAAAATAAATAAAGCTGACAGAGGTTTAATTCTCTAGATCCTGTACTGTGGATAAAAATTAGAAACATTAAGCCATTAAATCATTTCACCAGTACTTTAAACAATGGGAGCAGACTTGCATGTTACTGTACAAGCTTAGAACCATCTCTTTTGTAGACTAGATAAATACTCAGCATTGTAACTCTAACACTTTTCACACTTCCCATATACTGCGTGACCTATTTCCCAGTCCTTTTTTCATGTGGGACAGGTTTTAAATAAAATAGAAATTCCTCTTGCTTCTTACAGATTGGAGTTGATTAAATATTCTACTGATAAAGGGTAAGCAAATGTCAGATTCAATATAATAAAAAGAGAAATGAGAGTTCATACAAGCAGCAAAGCAAACAATCCATTTTCATACTTTATTAGAAACATTTATTGCCATAATGACTGCATTATACTAAGCAAGCAGGTGGAAAGGTGCTCTGTGCAAGATATTCTCAAATATCTTTATTTTGAGGATTTTATATCTCCAATATTTAGACAGATGTTTTATTCCCTATAATATAGTCAGAGTATGAAATGCTGTAATTTCAGTTACTACATAAGGATCAAAATTGTACTTGAAGATCATGGCCTGTCATTGTGATTTCAACAATAATGGTAGACCATTAAATGCTCAATTTTTCTGCTTTGACTTTATATTCCCAATGGTGAGTTGCTTTAGATATAGATGGTAGAGCTCCGTGCGCACCGGCAAATGCTCTGCCCAAATTTGCGGAACACATTGCGAGTGCACTTCTCAGTTATTTTGCTCCCTATACGATTTTATAGATACGCAAGTCTGATCCAGGGCCTAAATGGAAATGACAAAGATAGCCAGTTTTTCCTTCTGCGGGCTCCACTGCTATCAAACAGCTGGCACTCGTTATCTTAACAAACAGTGGGAACTGTAATTAAGCAGATCTGTGTTCAATAAGACACCAGTACCACCAGCGCTACCCTTTGTAACAAGAATGGTTACTTGTTTCAGAGCTTGACTTTCTCTTAATTTACCAAATCAGGAAGCCCAGTCAGCAAATAATTTAACAAAAGATTTCATTATTATCCTTCATTTAATTTAAGAAAGAATTTAACCTATGTTCAGTGCTCAGGCCCCAGGCTTGCATTCCTCCTGCAGCCAAACTTCCTATTAAAGTCAGTGGGAGCTTTGGCTACGTAAGTAACACAGGACTCACTTCACTCTTAGGATTTTCATTATTATTATTTTATGTCCAATGCATTTTATTTTCAAGGATTCTTCTAGTTTGCAACAAATTTTGAAATATGTGTCACTGAGTTTAGGATAAGAAAAAGAAAAAAAGGAAAAGCCTGATATCTTAACCAAGAAAATTTACTACCAAGTTTCTTCTTTTTATTAACAAAGATCATTAAGACATCAGTTTTTCTTTTACTGGCAGCATTCCACAGCCAGAGTATTCACAATGTCTAGGACACTTTCATTTTGTAATCTGGAGGTTACAGTATATTAATTTTCAGGATTTATCACAAGAAAAGTGAAGTCATACGAAGTACAGAAGGTGTAACTAACTTTCATGTCAAAAAACCTGTAAAGAGTGCCAGAAGCTCTGCTGGGCTAATAATAAGCTAAAAGGATATAAACTTGATTAGTCTCACTTAAGAAGCAAGAAGATAAAGTAAGCTTGAAAAGGCCTTTGCTCTTCCTTCAACTTCAGTGGGTTGAAGAGAATCACGAAGCTTATCACGAGGTACTCGCTGTAATGCCAGTATAGTTATTAGTTATATGTTAATTTATACTGTTCTGCACCCATCCACAGCCACACCAGCAGAATTTGTAATTCTGTCCAAAGCGCCAAAATCTTTGCAGCATCTCAGTGCTGTCACACCATGTCACATTCCCTTAAGTGCACTTTGCACGGTGATATAAAGCCTCCTTGTTAAAAATTTCCAGCCACTAGAGGAAAATAGTTCCCCATATGGAGGATCCAGAATGTCCTTTCCCTGCTCTTGAAGGCTGCGGAAGCACCCTGGTGCTATGCACCCTCCGCGCTCCCCAATCCTAGGACAAGTGCTTGGAGGCTCTTCGTTGCCCTCTGCCATCGAAGGGGCCCGGGGGACACCTAAAATGGGACCTGGGGCTGAGCAAATGCCATGGTGTCTTTGCACCTACTGCAGCATCTAGCCACTTCAGTAAAATCAGCTTTAGTATGGACACTACAAGAGTGGGATAGCAAGTTTGTTGTAATTATGTTTTTCAATGGGAAAATGCACCAAAATCCACGTATTAGCAATCAGATTTTAGTAAATTGTAATCACACGCCAGTCTTGGGTTTACCCCTTACTCTCATGGAATATTGTTTGTGTGCCTTTTCCAAAAGTCTTTGTACTTGAGACAGAAAATTATGTCTGGAAATACTTGAGTGTGTCGCTCCGACAATTGCTTGCATTTCCACACCGTTACACACCCATACTTTTTTTAACCCTTGAGAATTAAAACTAGTTAAGGAGTAACAATTCTTAGTATTTTTTATTAACTCTTCTCACAGTGTTTTCACTATCCTCACTTAACCTTTGCTCCCCAAACTCCTATTGCTTCTTGAAGTTAGTGACGACTGCCAGTTAGCCAGCTCCTTTCTCATCGTTTTCCCAGAAATCACGAGTTTCACTTACCCCCAGGTAAATCAACAGTAACTTGACTGAAAAATGACTTCTGGTCATTCAAGAAGAAAATCAGTCCTGCTTGCCATCTGAGCCCAAGCAAGAGGACATAGACTGGGGTTTGGACTCAAGGAGAAATAAGTTGGACAACAGCTTTCCATCACCGAGCATTTCCCCAAGTAAGCATGTCGTGACGGGAGCAGTATCCTAATGAAGAAAAACAGTATATTATCAAATGTAAATTGTAGTTAATGGTGCATATGGTTCTGCATGCTGATATTGATTATTACAGATTAAGATAAGTTTCTGGATGGAATATAGCTAGTGTATGCGGTGACATCTGCAAATCGGGATTCTCCATCAGGTGCCATGTCAGCACGGCACCGCGTGTGGTGCTGGAGTGTGTGGAACAGGCACCAGGAGGGAGGGAGGAAGGAAATGGGAACCGGTGCAGGAAACACTCCCAAAAGGGATGAGCAGGGGAGGAGGGAAGGAGAAGGGAACAAGACTGAGGATGGGAGGAGAGCGAGCAACAAATATGAGAGGTGATGGGGCAAATGGACCAAAGCATGCAGAGGTGGGTTGAGACCCATGCCGGGGTGAGCTGCAGTCTGTATGTAACAGATGCTGTTTTACTTAAAAAGTGGAAAATATATTTAAAACCATCAAAAGAGTGATATTAAGGCAGGTCACACCCCAGAGACCACCAGGGCTTGAGAAGTCCCAGGGAAGGCAGAGAGGAGGGCACATGCTCGCAAGACCTGCACAGGCAGGTTAACAATTTTGGGGGACCAAAAAACTCAGTGCTGTTCAAAGTTACAGGCACAGGTCCAACATAGAAGATATTTTCTCCCCCTGCCCCCCACTTACTATATCCTTCATTATCACACTGTATGCAATTATTATATTTATATTTTTGCTAGAAAGAGATAATGCTCCTGGTGTGAATTAAGGCATGAGCTGTAGAACAAGTCAAAGATCTAGGTTTTGAGGGATATTTTGTTATATTTCCTGGGTTTGCCAGAATGTAGAAATTATGTTTGTATAATAAATTACTCACTGCATAAACCACAAAACATGAACAAATTCTAAGAACGGTGGATCTTGGCAATTACCAGATCAAATGAGTTTCAGTAATACCATATACAGAGTCCAAAGGTTTAGGCATTTATCTATGCAAATAAAATGGCTAAAAGAGTTTTCAAAGCTTTCCTCTAAGTATTAATGTTAATGCAGCCATCAACAAATTTTTTTTCCTTATTTATTTTATAACCCAAAGATTTTTACCAGAGATCCCTGCTAACCTGTTTGCAGAGCAGCCAGGAGGTGCAGCAGCTCCCTGAACCCCAAGAACCTTGCACAGCTTGCCTCCAAAATTTCCTTCAATGTAAGGTCAGAGAGTGATTTGCATGCACAGCCCAACTCACAAGCGGCTGTAACTCTGGATCCAGCCTGTCTCTGCAATGAGAGGGACCAGCACATGGCATCTAACCACCGAGACCCTCAAAAGGGTTCGGTCTGATCCAGGCTTCAAACCATCCAATTCAGGAATGATGAGGACAATGTCTGTAGCTCTGACTTGTATTTTACAAGGGAGGAATAAGGTTGCAGCACTTGCTCCAAGGTGTGGGTGGTGTATGCAATGAAAAAGCTGTGCCCACTCCAGCAAGAAACCTCCTAGGAAAGCACAAAACCCTACAAGCTCAAGTTTCAGCAGGCCAGACAAGCAAAAGTTTTAATAGTTGTAATTATCTGGAGTTTTTGCAAAGCAGTGGTGTGCGTACTTTCACACAGCCATCAGTCCTCTCACCACCCAGCTCAGTGCACCTTTGAAATTCAAACGTGCTTCGGCTGGACGAACATTGGAGGAAGGAAGGCTCAGTCAACACCACAGTGCACGTGGCTTGTAAAGCGTTTTTTGTGGTTGGCTTGGTCCTAATTTGTCAGGAAAACAAAGTAGGTCAGGTAGGGAGAAGAGTAAGTCCCCACTCCAGAGAGCTGGAAATTCTCAGCTTTGCAAAAGTATAATACGGGAAGCTCCCAGGTTTGTCTGGATCTCCCGAAAACACCATTTGGGGATGCCGTGCTGCATGCCCCACAGAGAGGACCCAAGCCCAGGTGACCCTCAATGCTTTGGAAACCAAGTCATGATCTGGTCTTTGGTGACCAAGTCCTGACAGTCCGCTCCCCACCTGTCCCCAACATATCATAATGATTTAAGCACCAAAACTCAGCCACATAATTAGCAGAAGAAACTGAGGGTTTCTGCTGTAAGGCTGTGATTAAATTAGCCGTTTATGGATTTCTGAAAGAAAGGAGACTAAAATGTTTTATAGTGTAGTTAAAAGAACCAGTAAATGATTCCCTCATGTTGAACATTTCCTAATGTCAGAAGCAGGGTGGATGACATAGAAACCATAAATCCAATTGAGAAGTGTTAAAAATCACTTTAGTCTGCCAAATTACTAGAAATTCAATAAAATGGTATGGGAGAATTTATTTGTGTATGTGCAATAGAAATGTGTGAAATTAAACCAGTGGAGGTGTCCGTGTGCAACATGGGCATGACAGGGTGAGGTTCTCCATCACCCACGTACTGCAAACAGTGTAGTAAAAGGGATGCAGGAAAACAGTCCCAGATGGCTGACTTTGGGAGGCGAGAGGAGGCAGGAGGGGATGGAGTGAGGTGGCAGGATGGGGGCGGTTTCTTTGGGGCCAATCCTGCTCTCTGGCCGGTAGCCCCATTGCACCTGCACGCTGGGGATGGCCCTGGTACTTCCAGTAAGGTTGCTATTTATTTTTGCATACTTATTTTTTACTTCACTCATCCTGTACAATGTATATTAACTCACGTTTTGCCTGCATGGAGTAGGACTTTTGAGAGGCATGAAATGACAAAACACAGCTTTGTTTTCCAGCCAGGTTCCCTCCGTGTATGCTCCTCTGGTGTCTGCCTCGGCTTCCAGCTCCATCATCACATCCAACAGAGCCTGGGGCAAAGCTGGAGAAAAACACCCAGCGCATTCAATTTACAAACAGAAATAAACACCTTTTCTGCAGGTTCTACATAATCACTAAACAAAACCAGGGGAGAAAAAAAAAAATACCCTCAACACAACATTTTCTATGTAGTTTGTGTGCGGCGGTGACCCTTTATTTTCTTGAGGAAATAACACAATTATGGAAAGATGTCTAGCACTGGGATCTCGAACAGCGTCGCAATCTCCTTTCTTGTTTACTAAGTAGCTGGCGGTTTGGCTGCTGTGTCACACCTCGGCAGATTGCCTGGCTGTGCCCGCATGGGGCTGGTGCGGCTGCTCTCTCCCCCGGCGATGCCGGCGCCGTGCCCCAAGACCAAAGCCATTTCGCAGTGCCGGCTGCTGGCGGCTTCGGCCGCCGAGATGCGCAACTTTGCCGAGCAGTGGCAGAACGGGTGAAAATTAATCAGATATGAAAATGTCTGAAGCAATAAATTAACACACAGCAGGGGGGTGATAGCTTAATCCTTTCTAGTCCAAACAGTACCTGACACCCATTACTGCTGTAGGAGGTGGGACACTGTAGCAGTACTGGAGCGAAAATGATCATTCCCAACTGATTTGAGGCATTGCAATAGGTATGTAATGCAATTCTGTGAGGGAACCTGCACAGAGTTTTATAGTGTTTGTACATTGAATCCAGGTTAACCTGCCAGTGTGTTTCCCTGGGCTTCCTTGTTGTGATTAACCTAGAGAACGGGTGTTTTAAGTTTAAGCAGAACTTTATTATTTTAAGACTTTGATGAGCGTCTTATAAAAACTGCTCATTATTCATGTAAAGGCTAATAATGTATAGCTAACACTCACATAACATAAAACATTACTGTCTTGACTGGATACATTTATTTGTAGAATGATTAAACAACTATGATAAAATCAACATTAACAGTCAGCATCTAACAGGAAGTATCTTTATAGTAATTTAATATTTACTGCAAAGAACCGTAATACCTATTTGAAACTAATATACTGAAAGTTTCAAAATACATTTTTTAATATAACTGACATATATTTCTGCAATACTTTCTTCCAGGAAAATAACATCAGACTGTTTTTTAGCATTGATGGCAGATAAACAAAAATGTTGTTGCCAAGAACTTTATTGCAAAATTAAATGTCCTGGGAAACATATTTAATTTGCTGCTTTCCCTAATACTATGCCAAGCTCTCCTTTCAGGTACACCCATGCAAACCTACACTGACTTCAGCTTTTACTAGAAGGTTGGGTTTTCTTACTTTCTGTTGCATATACATTGAAACTAAAGAAACCTATGAGTTCGTGGACAAATTGAGAGAGCACCTAGATACTTCTTTCCCCTTTCTTCCCCTTCTTCACTAAAATTCAGAAATATGAACACTAGATCAAAAGACAGAGTTCAGAATTTGAGCACGCTTCACGCATCCCATATTTATCTGCTCGGTGCAACGCTAATTTTTCCTTGAAAACAACCAGCCACTTGTGATGCCAAGAACTTCTGACTCCTTCAGAAGGACAAGAAATAATTATGATATGAAATACATAGATCTATAATAATGGCACATTCATGTTCTGTGGGTCAGCTGATAGGGCTCGTCACCAAATTCATTGCAAGCAGCCACAACCTGCCCAGAGTATACTGGTCTGGGAAGAAATGGGTTCGGCTCCAGTGCCCAAGCAGATACAACATAAACCCATGGCATGGGCTGAAACATCAGGTTGCAACATTGTTTTTGCCCAGGTATGAAATAACCATAACTATGTGCAACTCCGTCCTCCTGTGCGTATGTGGCATTGATAGCTCACAGGCTGTGCAACCCAGTGTCCTGGTTTCGGCTGGGATAGAGTTAATTTCCTTCCCAGTAGCTGGTACAGTGCTGTGTTTTGGATTAGGATGAGAATTATGTTGATAACACACTGATGTTTTGTTTGATGCTAAGTAGAGCTTACACTCGTCAAGGACTTTTCATGCTCTACCGACTGAGAAGGCTGGAGGTGCACAAGAAGCTGGGAGGGGGCACAGCCAGGACAGCTGGCCCAAGCTGGCCTAAGGGACATTCCATACCATGTGATGTCATGCTCAGTACATAAACTGGGGGGCCGCTGCTCGGGGACTGGCTGGGCATCAGTCAGCGGGTGGTGAGCAATTGCATCGTGCATCACTTGCGTTGTATATTCTTTTATTATTATTGTTATTACTATTACTATTTTATTTTATTTCAATTATTAAACTCTTCTTATCTCAACCCACGAGTTTTCTCATTTTTACTCTTCCGATTCTCTCCCCCATCCTAACCGGGGGGGTGGGCAGGGAGAGTGAGCGAGCAGCTGTGTGGTGCTCATTTGACAGCTGGGGTTAAACCACAACACCCAGAATCACTCTAGAGGCATTTGGGGACAAGAAGTGAGGATATGGAGCCTACCAGACCTGTAGATATTGGTACTGCTTCTAAAGCTCAAAGCCCACCAGCGCGTGGGCTTCTCATGGCTGGTTCTTGCTAACGGCACGCGGTCAGCTCTGCCCATCTCATTCACCGCTGAAGGCTGGACCATGGTTCTGCTGACTGGGACTCATCACGCCCTCCTAGGAACTGCTTAAAAATTGAGTAAAATGTTAGCATTATCCAAATGGTTTCCGTCTTCCAAACACTATGGAAAAATATGAAAATATGAACATTTTGGTCAGCAGCATGTCCGCTTGCCCAGGACAGCAGAGGAGGGGTGGGTACCGGTGCAGCCCCGCTGCCGTGTGCAGGCAGCCCCTACCCTGCTCTGGCAGGGCACGCTGCTATGAAAGCACAATTCATCTTCCGGTGATGGACACTTTAGAGCAGTGTTTCTCAACTGTTTAAAGTTGAAAGAGCATCAAACCCTTTTGAAGAAAACCTACAGATCTCCTTGGAAAGTGTCACCACAACTGTCTCCCTCTGCAATCCAGGGCCAAAACTTTGTGTGCTCACTGCTTGCATTTGCTCCCTTTTCAAGCCGTTTGGCTTTTTGTACATGTGAGAGCACACGGGTGCATTTGGTCACCCCCGTGTCCCAGATCACTTCTCAATGTCATATGGCTCACCAGTGGCTCCAGGACCATGAGAAAATAAAAGTAGGGTGCAGTATTGAAAAAATGATGTCCACATTTATACCTAACGAAATCTTAGGCATAACAGACTTGATTCTTCACCTCTTTGCAGCGTGTACATAGTGGTTCGCACTTGCAAAAATCCAGAACAAACTCGACATTAATGCTACCTCTCTGACAAGGTAGTTTTATATACTCAATTACCACTGCATTATCTTTCATCTCTACTATATGTGAAAACAGTAAGAACCAAATATATTTCACTTACAGTTCCTTCATTCAAAAGAGTTTGCCTTTGTCTTCCATTACTTTATTCACTGACAGCAAACTTCATGAATTAACTGGCTCATGGTATAACTCATGCATGGAAATCCAATATAACCTCTTGGCTATAAGCAGTAACACTTCGCTTATCGTACACTAAAAGAATTTTTACTAGTTAATTAAGATTTGTTTGCTTAATTTTTTTCAGGCAGTTCGGGATGTTGCTATTCTGTCATTTGGCTGGGAAAATCATGATGTATACACTGTATAAAAGTGCCAAAATAAGAAATGTTAGACTGCAGCATCTATGGTAGTAAATCTTTTTTGTAATCCTAACTTCGTATTTCCATTGAATTGTTCCTCTCGAGCTGTGCAGACAGTTGAAGTATTTGAGTATAGTCACATATGCTTTGCTGCTGCTAACAGCCTAAAGTTAGTAATCTGGAGGCACACATACAGTGCAGAGTATCTGTTGGCACTCCTCAGGCTGCAAAATATTACAGCACACCTTATATAGTGCTTGCTTTCGAAATTTCCTTTGCACTTTGTTTACTATATATTCCAATAGTGTAATATTAAACAAAAACAGTGTGTCCTGTGCCAGAATGATTGATTACTACACCATGGCAAGGTCACCTCCTAGGAACAGGCTGAGTGCAGTAAGGGCTGTCTGACTCATACAGTTAACACTATATCCGCATTGTATGAATGTCACCAGCAATCCAGTGATTTATTGCTTGGAAGGCTCTGTTCAATTTTTTCTGCCTGACCAAATTGCACATTTTCTAGAAAAAGAAGCAAAAATATTTCAGCACATGGATTACCCCAAGTCCTCATTTCTCCCACTAGGTTCAATGAGTGTTTTCAAAGATGCTGATCATCAAAACCTCATATTTTTCACTTTTTTTCCAACCTCTTCTGCCAGATATTTGGCAAAAATGATTATTACACTAATGAAAAGGTGCAGCAGAAGATTAAGGGGTTTTTAACCAGATTTTGGTAACATCTGCGGGCCAGGAATAAGGGCAGCTGTATGTTCTGTTTCTTAATTTTAGTAAGATTTACTCTGGGTATAAAATGTTAGCCTCAGGCAAAATTTAACTGGCTTAAAAGAAAAGAAATGATAGTCTTACAGAAACTACCTAACTCAAACTGTTTAAAAACAGTGACTGAGATTAATCCCTTTTGCTCTAAGAAATTCCTACTTTCTGACAAAGAAGATATAATTATAGATTGAGAGAAATTATTTTCAAAATTAACATTCCAGCAGACCCCGACATAATAGATACATTCTTTCCTGGTGTATCTGCATGGAAATCAAAGGAGATACATCATGTTTGAATCTGGGCTTTTATTTTTAGAACATACAGCACATCTGTGGCGCGCTGGCTTGCTCGCACCCCATGCACAGAGGGAGAGATGTAACTTAGCCCTGCACCCAGCCTGGAAACCAGACTGGGGGTCCAGGCACCTGGGCCCAATTCTGGGCTCTGCAAACCTGGGTCCAACCAAAGGGGACAGAGTTTAGGAAGGCATTTGGGTGCCTAGAAATCCAGGTAGGTGGAGTAGAGGTGGGTGTTGCAGCATTTTCAAAAATCACCTTTTTCTGTAGGCATCTGCATCTTTAGGTGTCTTTTCCATACCTTTAAAATCTGCCTTCTGTTTCTCTTTCCATCTCATGCCGCCCTTGTTCATTAGGCCTCAGTCCTTACAGCAAAAAAAAAGATCAATGGAAAATGTGGGGTTAATATAACCCTTTATCTCAAAGAACAATAAAAAATAGTTACGCACTGTATCTTAACAAACGCTACATAATGCATCAATTAATGCTGCATCTAGCAAACTGTATCTGACACGAGAACTGAGATATATCGGGTCTCCTGAACACACTACAATTACTCTGTTTTTTCTATTATGACAATAAGCGTATCTGTGCAATGAAACTCCCATTACCTACCTGCCCTTCAAAAAGCTCTTTGAACATCAGCTCAGAGACCACAATTTAGGAAGCAACGACTGGAACCATCTTGAGACATTAAGGAGTGTCTTCCAGCTCTTAACACGGGTTTTATGCCAGGACCAACATTTCCCCCAGCAGTCTTCTCCTGCTCTTGTTTATACCTGTGGACTAATTTTAATTTTACATGGGAAAGAAAATTAATTTGGAGTGAAAGAGAGGAAGGATCTAAGCACATATGGGTATGCCATGCCTCTGGTCTATTAAGTCCAAAAATGTTCCGACTCAACAAGGGCGAGTTCATTGATTCAGCTCACTCCAATGAAACAAAGAGAAGAAAATGCAATGAAACAAAGCAAAAGTCAGTTCCACGAGCTGAACAAACCCAAAATGCCCACAGCAGAGGGTGGATCGTGGAGCATCCTACCCCAGGAGCCACTGCCACCATGCCGTGGTGCTGCCAGAAGCTAATTCTGCAGCAGCTCCATTACCATCTGCACGTGACTTCGGTCATACTTCATCTTCTAATTGATATCTGCCATTGCCTCATAACTAATGATGACTAATGGTAATATCCAGAAAGACAAATAAAAGCTAATGCAAAACCATACTGTGGTGCAGTTTCCTTTGGAAAGCTATCGGGCCATTAAGAAGCAATTCGAAGTGAAGATTGATGTGCCCTGGGGGTTGCTCCCAGGGATGCGGTGCCTCTCCGAACCCCCGGGGCACTTGCTGCACTGCTCCAGAGGAGGACATGCTCTCCAACCCTCTCCAGCTGTGCCAGTCGGTGCCACACCGGAGCACAGCCAGGCCATGGCACCTCGCTGCCTCTGCCAAAGGCAAACGCAACCTGAGACATCCAACTGCACTGTGATGCAGCCAGCGCCGTGCCCAAGGAAGTCAGCATCCCGCAGCGATGGCACCTTGCTTTCTCTGTTGTGGGTTTTTTTGCTTTTTTGTCCACCAGACGCTGTGCCACAGTGTGACTTCTTGGATGTAAAATATCAGGGAATCAAATTCCCAAGTGCTATAGATGGACAATGACAATAAACATGGCTTGTTTTCAACAGTTTGCACCTCGTACACACAAAACCAGACTTGGTTTATAACAATGTAATAGCTTGATTAAACATGCTGATTTTTCACGAGAGTCATCTATACCGTTTTAAAAAAGTTATGCTCTTTTAATTACAAAGTTTATGTCACCCAGTGCAATTTTAATGTAATGAAACATTAAACTGGACCTTGTGCTTGATGTAAGATAAAATTATTCATTGAATATTAGACCACTAGGCCACCTACTGTTCTTTTACAAATGGTTGAACTATCACGGGGTTACAGAACTTAACATGTAAATTGCAGCAGAAGTTATAATTTCTGTTGCAAATCCCAAAAGACTGTCATTTAAGTCAAATATATGAGTGAAATTTTGCCTCTGTGCCATAATAATGCAGGGAAAATGACCAAAATCTGAACATATCTAAAGTAATTATTAACCCAATAATAATGCACTTTTAGTTATTTAATCAAGAGCCTTAAAAATTATTAATGGCAAGTTCTTCTTATAAAAATGGAGTTTTAAACACTGGCATTTAATTTTAGGGATAACAATACTTGATCTAGCCCATTAGTGAGATCTTTTGTAAAGCCAAGCAGTCTGTGCGTTTCAGAGCAATTCCTGCTCGTCTTTGAGACCATTACTCTCACATAAGCGAGAACAGCTTTATAAAATAATCTTTCTTAAAGTGAATTTAATATTTAACTGCACACTGGAAATCTTGAGTAAGTTCCGTTAGATTAAAAAAATCAGGGACTGAAATCCCCACTAAGAGCAGATTTGCATGAATCCTG
>NW_008795129.1:25849528-25886745 GCF_000699145.1 Aptenodytes forsteri
AAATTATTTGAAGTGCCTGAGCTTGCCTCCCAGCCACTGCCGAAGAGGAATCTGACTGTGCATCACCCTGAATCTGTAATAATAGCACCTTTCCTGTCACTCTTCACTCTTTCATTTTTAAATGCGATTGGGTCAGGAACAGGCAATTTACCCTGCTCAGAAGCCCGTTAAAATCCACCAGATCGTTTCCCTTCATCCCCAAAGCCTTCGGATCGGGTGTATAAATAGGAGAGGGCAGCTGCAGGAAAATTATTTGCAGTGCCTGAGCTTGCCTCCCAGCCACTGCCGAAGAGGAATCTGAGCAGTGACTGTGCATCACCCTGAATCTGTAATAATAGCACCTTTCCTGTCACTCTTTGTCCCTTCATTTTTAAATGCGATTGGGTCAGGAACAGGCAATTTACATTTTTATATAATCTTTGCTCAGGTGATTCAGCCGCTCTGACGTTTTAGCATTTTGTGTGCAGCTTCGGGTTTCACCTACTCTCCTCGGGCATTTCCATATGATGGGGGTCTGCCATCCTCACAGCTGATACAGATCTATTTAGCTTCTCCCCCTTGCCATACCTGCAGCCTGTAGCAGGTTGTCAGGGAATGAATTTTCATTTTCTCCCCCGTGAGTCCATCACGTGGCTGTCACCAGAATTTGCTCTGTCTGAACTCCTCCATCCCCCTGATTTATGGCTGGTTGGTGAGAGGTTGGAGGGCTCTCAGTGCAGCAATAATCTGCACCCTGGTCCGGCACCCATCTAAAGTTAGGATTTCTGATCTAAATATTTAGTCCCCACGGTACAGCAATCATTTATGAAATTATTAGATAACTTTTCTTCGGAACAAACACCTTTGGGATATTTTTCTAGGTCAATATTCATCAGCAGACCCCAAATGTAAAGGTTAAGTGCACATTTCCTCTGCCAAATAAGAATGAATTTCAAACCTGATTGATTCTGGTCATGGAAACCGTAAATACTTACTCCAAATGGTAGATAGGTTACTAAGTCCACTCATTTCCACATCTGATATCGATAATACTCTGCTTCCCCCTTATCAGCCCCTCTCATATTTCACCTGAGCGAGCGGCGCACGGGGAGCCGGCCGTGCCTGTCGGGGCTGGCTGATGGCCCCTGCCTTCCCCCGCGCCATTCTTCAGTGGTCCTTGAATCTTTCACCCCTGTCACTCCTCTTTCATCATTATCTGAGGTGATCGGTCAGCCCTGTGCCACCACCTGTCTCTTCGATCCGATGCCAACAGTGCTCTGGAAAACTGTCACTCCTGAGCTCCTTCCATTTATAGTGAGTCTCATTAACACCTCTCTTCCCTCTGGCCATGTGCCACTACAATTTAAGATGACTGTTGTTACTAAACACGCACAAAAAAATATGTTAAAATAGCATTAAGAGCCTGATTTAAATCTATTAAAGCCTGACAATTTGGAGTTAAAATCTCCTTCCGTGTCTGTGCATGGTTACAGGGATGCATATATTTTATATTAATGTATTTATACCTGTGTAAATATATATATATGCATGTATTCCCCCTCCCACAGTTTCCCCTCAGCCTCGGCATTGCACCTCGTCTGGGAACAAATGCCGATGCCGGCCCTCAGACACAAAGCCCGAGTAAAGAGGATTTATGCCGGGGACATAAAGGTGGCCGAGGGAAGGGAGAGGAGAGGTGGTGGCTGCACTTGGGAGTTACTGGGGAGAGCTGGGTCTGGGGCAGTCCTGCCACAGTGGCTCTGATCCCGTAAAGCAGCTAAGCATGCATTTATATTTAAGCATGTGGGCAATCCTGTCCAAGAGAATGACTCATACAGATTAACCCCATGCGTGATGCTGCCTTCGTTTCTTTTTACCTTGATTTTTCTGTCCACGAGCAAATGGGGATAATAATACCTAGATAATAACTACAGTCCCAGAGCGCTTCCCCGGAAGGAGACTGTGAATGTACCCAAGTTACCTTTAGAAAAAAATGTTTTTAAGCTTTTAGGCACCCAAAGATGCTTTAATGATTGAAATGATGTAAACAGTATCAGGAGTGTGGACAACTTTTTCTTGCGCTACCTTCACCCTTAAAATGAATCAGGATTTTCTTCTCACCAACTCTCCTAAAACAGTGCTTGTTTGGAAGGCAAAAATAAGAAAAGGGTATGAGCAATTACAAAGAGTGAAACCAAAGGGTTTCTCCCCTTTTGGGAAGCCAGGCCAGCATAAAAAGTATTTTGCAGAAGCAAGCCCTACTGCCATGGACAGGCTGGGACAGGCCTTTGCAGCTCCCATGTGCTCCAATGTCCTTGCGGGTGGACCTTCCACGGCCACCGCTGCGACCACCAGCCCTCCCGCTTAAAGTGCTACTGGGGATGCCCTGGAAATACAGATGTAACCACAGACTTCTTCAGGATGACCCGGTCCTTACAACTAAGCACCCACATAAGCCTTGACAAGGTCTGGGGCTTAAGGAGATTTCAGACCTTGCAGGTTTGTTCTGCTGAGAAAATGGCATTTGGAAAGCTAAAATTCAGTGGGGTGGGTAGCAGGGGGCTGTGCATGGCCACCTGCTTCCACAGGCCGATGGGCACATGTGTGCGGTTTTGCACATCTAAACTATTCCAGTGCAATCAACACTTTACATGCAAAATAGCACTGGCACAATTTTAGCGGTTCTTTTTGAAAATATAGCCTAAAATGCTGTATGCTTTTTAGGAAAACTCTATATTAAAAGCAAGTGACGGGAAGGATTATATCTTTTATAAAGTCTCAGCATACTAAGAAGCATAAACATATATAGCAGTTTGCCAACATTAAAAATAAAACATAGCGCTTTTTATTGGGTTGGATTCAACCCAAAAGCTCAGGTTTGACCA
The DNA here is from genome assembly GCF_000699145.1 of Aptenodytes forsteri. Lineage (NCBI taxonomy): Eukaryota > Metazoa > Chordata > Aves > Sphenisciformes > Spheniscidae > Aptenodytes > Aptenodytes forsteri. The sequence continues at coordinate 25,852,393 of NW_008795129.1, forward strand.
CCCCAAACTCTGAGAAAGTACAAGAACCTGAATTTAGAGCTAAAGCCAAATTTTGCTACTGGTTCTTGTTTTAATACTGAGCGATGTTTTAATAATGAGCCCACCCTTGGACAGCCAAGCTTCAATTGGGCTTAAAGCATGAAGGCTCCTCTCCAGCAGGCAGCTGCCTGCAAGCAGAGGGGCTGCCTGTACAGAGCTCCCTGTAGATTAAGGTTTCAGTGAGAGAAGGGCAAGGAGTACCACAAGGCAATGAGAAAACAATCTTTTATTTCTTTTTTTTTCTCTGCAATTTAGAAATAGCACTTTTTGTTTGTTTGTTTTAAATCTATAAAACATTTACATACAGATTGAGATCTCGAATGCCAAGTCTGAGTGTGGAGCGAATTGTTTTTGCCAAGTTACACACCATGGAAAATAAACCTTTGTAACAGAAGCACTCCTACGAGCTGCTGCATGAATGGGGCTGCTGTAGCACTCATCCTCCAGGCAGGCTCCCACTACATTCCCAATCTTCAGATGTTCTCTTCCTATACACGGTGTTTAACGAGGTAAGGTTATATCTAGTAACACTGAGCTCCATCTCTGAGTTCAGGCTAAACCACTGGAATAAAGCATTTCCACTTCTTGCTATTTACTGTCTATCAAAATGCTTTCTCAAGTGTGGAGTTAGGGACCACCTGTGCCCACAAACTCAGCAAAGCAAAACATGCATACAATAGATGGAAATGAGAGATGAGTCAAACCACAGCTCTCAAAGTAGCATTCAAGCAATTCACATAAATTTCATCAACAGGCAGACATGCTCTTTCATACCTTCATGTATCTCTCTGCAAACTATGAAACTCTGACACCACTGATACCAGTTTTAGTGTCATCTACCTATTTGCCTAGTGAAGCCTTTTGAAAACAGATTGTGAAGTGTATTGCATCATTCAAAATAATCTGATTGAGAAATTTAAAATGTGGACATCTGAAGGCATGATTCAGTTTTTTCTGACTATTTTCTTCTTTTTAATCACTTATCTACATCTAAACGTTATGAATATAAGTAAAAATGTTTTAATACTTTCATGTTAAACATGCCTTGGCTCTGTACAAGCTGCAGCATTCATTCTCCTGGCTATGAAATGACATCTCCCAAACATGTTGGTGCTATAGGTGATGTCAACATGGACACTCAGGAGAGCAGCGTTGGTGAGATGGCACTTTTCCTTCTATTTTATCTACATCTAAACATTATGAATATAAGTAAAAATGTTTTAATACTTTCATGTTAAACATGCCTTGGCTCTGTACAAGCTGCAGCATTCATTCTCCTGGCTATGAAATGACATCTCCCAAACATGTTGGTGCTATAGGTGATGTCAACATGGACACTCAGGAGAGCAGCGTTGGTGAGATGGCACTTTTCCTTCTATTTCTGAGGGTACCATTCCCCATTCATACACCCCTACGCTGTATTGTATCACATGGAAGTACAAAACCAACTCTGAAATGGAACCAAAGCTCAGCACCCCAGAGCAAGGCACAGCCTTGCAGACCTCACGGCACGGCGTTAGCGGCGACTCCACACAGAGCCCTCGCTGCACCGAATCTTTAGTGGCATCGTTCTGTCATGTCGATGTTGGGAATTGTATTTCTGGTCCTGAAGTTTGCTTTCAACATTATTGATCATGCAATCTTGTTCTATGACCTGGAACATGTCTGTCAACAGCGTTTCTTAGTCTTACAATGTCCAAAGTCGCAAAGGAAAGTTACTGTCATGAGCTCCAGGAGAAGTCATGCTTTATGGCTACTCCAGTGCATTAAAGTGCATTAGATTTGTCCATTTGCCAGTCATCACTTATTTACTTTTGTGGCGTTAAATAATCTAAACACAGCGATTACAGATTGATTGTCAGGCTTACAATACCTAGTTATATGTTCCTTGGAGCAGCACGGGTGCCGCGCTGTCAGCGGGGAAGCCCAGGCAGGGTGTGGCACAGCCGCCCAGGCTTGGTCCTGCCTCCTCTCCTGCTGACCTCATCACTAACGTCTGGCCCAACAGGAATTAGGCAAAAGAAAAAGGCTTAAATATGCTTATGCATATTTTTTATGCTTATAAAAAGCATAAAAAATGCTTTGCGCTTTTTGTCAACATTCATCCTAATGTTACTTGTCTAATTATGAATAGCATAGGTTTTGCTGCTTATTATTCTTTTCCTTCCATCCTGCATGCTTTATATTCCACCTTAAAAGTAACCTCTGTTATGATGCTGACACCAAAAGAAAAATCTGCGATGGTTAAGAAGCTATTGTACTATTAGTGCTGCTTATCCTGCCCACAAGCAAAGGTTGTTACTTTTTTGCTTCCCCTATCCAGGTCTTGTATCTGTTTGCTCAATGTGCAGGTTTGCATGTTGTTCAGAAGCAGGGCTCCACCTTCACTGTCAACATTCACAACACATAACGCAGTGAGATCTTCACTCCCAGTACCAGCGTCAGTAAGTACAAATAACATCCAAAGGCAAGCCAATATGCAGGTACTTTTCTCACATTTCCTTTTTTTCCAGATACATGAAAAGTTGTTAAAGCTAAAATTGTAAGCACAAATCATTCTTAAGCAAGGAAGGAAGGAACAGCAACAGTATTTGAAGATGGTAATTTTAATTATGCATTTCTGTTGCACAGAGTTAATTTTTTAACCAAGTTTTCAAGTTGCTTCTAATTACATATGTCATGTTTTAGGTGTATCTCAATCCAGAATGAGTTTAAATACTGGCCTTGTATATACCAATCCAAAACCTCACCTAAAAATCTGTCCTTATATAGTCTGTGAAGAGTATTTTTAAAAGAAAACAAAATCCTCATTCACCGTCTCTGGCTAAATCATCAGCAGATGATCATCAGATACCAAAAGTAAGCTCTTCCTAAATACAAGTGAACACAAAGAGGATGGCATGAGGAGCAAACTCCAGCACTCCCAGGAGCATTCATGCTTCTTAGTGTTTTGAGATTAAACAAGGCTTAGGTGAAGGTGCCTCCATACCTCTACAACCTTTTCACAGGTTTTAAATAAAAACAAAAGAAAAAGGTTATGCTTGGCTCAAAATCATCTGCTACCACAGGTCAACGGGTTTCATGTCTGTTGGCATGCCAGATTTGTACAGCTATAAGGGTTGCTACCATACAGTGAGAATAATGAATTGCAATTAATTTCTTTCATTAAATGGGTTCTCAAGACATTTTTCCATAATTTCAGAGAAGGGAATTTTCCAACAAGCATTTATTTGATGCTTAGTGTAATAAAGTTTTAGGTCCAACTGTACTACAAGTAAGTATCAGCAATAGCAGTAAATAATAATATTCTCCACACAGCAGCAAGATCCTACTTGCCTCGACAAAAAATGCTTATGCTGACCATAGCTCACCTATGGACCATGATTTTATTGGGAATCAGGTATGTGAGAGTTTCGCAGCCCCTGGTATATGCAGACGCACAAGCCCTGTTCACCACACCAAAGATCCAAAAAATATTCGTAAGGTTTTCCTTTTTCTTTTATATTGTCTTTATATCAGGGTGTCAGTAATGAAGGTAGGTCAAAAAAGCATATCCAGAGCCCAGATTTTTGCAGTTTGCCAGTGTCCATCTCAGTCTAACATGCATAGCGTCTCCATCCAACTGTGCCTGTAGACAATGCTTCCAGGAGGTGTTTAAGGAGCTTCAGGGTTGGGGAAAAAAAAAAGACGATGCCGCAAACATGTAGCTCTAATTGGAAATTTAGAATACAGGAAGCCACTTCATTAATGGCACCATAACATTATCCGAAGGTGTCCGAGGGTGCCATGCACACCGGGACATTGGGGGACAAGCAGCCTTTCAGTCTTCATTTGGCCTTTCTTGCAGCTTCCACCGAAGCCCCTGCTCCAAACACGTTTGTTCATCCCTGTGTTTGAGCCTCTGACCTGCTGATTTGTTTATTTTTGTTGTTGATTTGCCCATCTGCTAATGTTTGTTTTGTCATTTGTTTACTTCAAGTTAATGTTTCTTTGATTTTATTGTGGAGCACTATGAGGTCTTAAATGATATGGGCATGTATAAAAATAAATGATGGTTATTTATCATTATCATTATTGCACTTGGCCAGGCCTTTAGCTCACTAAAGATACTGCTGTCCTCAGAGGCCTCTGAGATTTTACTTTTAATCTTGGGGAGATTTCTAATTTCTAGGATATATCCCTAATAATGAGCTGCGTAAGAAAACTGTGATCTTAATTTTCCTGAGCGTATGATGAGACACATTAATGACAACACGTAGAAAGAACCCAACTCCCTAAATCCCACTTTCCAATGCAGCGTTGGACTCTTTTTACCATTTTAACTATTAGGATAAAAAACAAAGAGCAAATACACATGAAATTTGTGAAAGACTTGTAGAAATTCAAGCTGTCCCCAACTAAAGTGGGAAATAACAGCATGGGTTAAAGAGGAGGGAATACAGTAAGTAAAGTACCTGCCTGGCACAGGGAAATGGAAGAAGGTTAACCAAGTTAATCTTCCCCTATTTCCTCCACTCCTCGCACAAGGCCTCCAGGCTGAACCGTCATTAGGAACCATATAATTGACTCATCCACAGGATTTCCTTTTTGTGTTCTGAATTATGGCAGATTTTCCACATTCTTCTTTTTTTAATTTTAAACATTTGAAGCATTAAAACAGCGGGAATCCTTCATCTACAGGTAGAAGATTTGTCCTATTAGTGAGAACACAGAGCCATTTCTAATTCAGGACACTGCTACCACATATTCCCCAGCACCATTAAAATCTGCTGATTAACCAATGGACCAATGGATCTCCGTGTGCTATACAGCTGTCACATCAGATGTTTTCTCTGCTACAATTGGTGTGTAATTTTGCTGGGTTTAAGTGCAGAAGAGGGGAATTTCCTTGTGATGGTACAAATAATTCATCATGGGCTATGGCTCAAGATTGTTATGAGGGAAAGAAATATCTCACAGTTATACTGTAGTTCATCCTACACCTGACAAGAGAGTGTTTGGCACATATAGAGGAAGCTTGATAAAATGTTTTAAAATCAGACACCGAAAAAGAATTGCAAAAGAAATTCTTCTTCAAAATCATTTTGTGCTGAATTATTTCGTTTTACTTGAAAGCCCTGTTAATGTATAGAAAGCATAGCATGTCTGCTATTAAATTTGTGCAAAAAACCAGCATAATCATTCATTTCATAGAAAGACGCCTTCTTTTTTGTTTTGTTTTCCAAACTGATTTTAAAAACAGAGAGAAGCATGTCCTATAGCTAACAGCATAAAACAAACGTTGCTAGCTTTGCTTCATTATGTGGTACATTGTAGTTTTATGCATGTACGCTGTGTGAACAAGAGGGTTAAAAGTTAAACAGTAGCCTAGGGCTAACACACTTGCAAGCTGAACAGGTACAAAATAGGCTTTTGTTGCTTTCAAACTATTACTGTATGTCTTTAGCAGAAACTAACATAACGGGCATCTGTGTGCAAAAATGTATTTCCTTACGGTTTCAGGTATTATGAAATGGGACTATTTTAATGGCTGAAATGCCCATATGACCTTTAATCCAAAGTCATAAATTTGTCAGTGTCTGAAACTGGCAGGATATCATTCCTAATGAGGCTAGTTTTTAGGACTTTGTATATCAAGAGTACCATCGGAGAGTAATGCGGAAAGTAACCTCACGTGAATTCGGGGATATGGTATTGGTAAATCAGTAAAGGGAAATAAAAGAGAGAGCTGTGACGAGAGTGTCATTACAATTTCGCATAAAGTAATGAAGAAATAGCGAAACAAGGCGAGCTCAGGTTATTCTATATTTCATAAAATGATAAATAACTACTAGTCATGTTTATGTATAATGAATTACAATCCTGCTACATTTACCTTAGTAACATTTTACAGAGGTTGTATTTTACTCCCAACTACCAATTATGTCATCATCCTGGCATTTACCTGGACGTAATGATACACAGCAAACCCATTCTTGTAACATAACTCATTGCTTAAAAGTGTTTGTAAAGCCATACGGCATCCTATATACTCATAATGACTTGGATATTGCTATTAAATTTTACAGATTAAAGTTTACTAAATCTTAAAGTCTTGCACGGGTTCCAATATTTCTTATTAATCCTAAAGGAAAAGATGCTCAGCTACTTAAATGTCAAAAACTATGTAGCCCTCTTTAAAAATAAAAAGGAACAACCTAAGCCAGGGAAAGGGTACTTATTAAACAAAGACACAGAGCAACGTAACTATCCCTGCAACTTCAGTATTAAGCTGTACACGAATTTTAATGGTTCGTTTGACCCATCACGGGCAGTTCCTTGCTCCATCATTGTTGTTTATGTGGAAAACAAGCTGGGAAGGGCACAGACACTTCCCAGCATCTCAGTGCAGGTTTCATTTCTGCAGAACTCAAACCTCAGTCAGAAATATCTACTGTAACATTATCTTACATTTATTCAATTTAATTTCAGTTTGAGAAGGATAGCATATAGATCTTTTTATAAGCTTGTAAGGTCACCAAATTTAAATTAAAGTGACCTCTTTTAAAGCACATTAATAAAAGTACTATGTGGAGGGAAATTTAATATGAATGGTTAAAATGCATGGAATTCAGATTTTACTGTCAAACAGCTCAATTAAACAAATTGAATTTTTAAGCAACAAAAGGGAATTGAATCAAATTAGAAACAGAGTGGGATCTGAAATGTGGACATTTATGAGTGATAGTCACAGGGCCCTCCAGCAGTGAGTTTTCTTTATTTGTTGCCTCAGCAGTTAGAGGGGTTGGCAGGCTGCAACACAAAAGGATAAAAATGTTCACCATTGAAACACAGTTTTTGGCTCCCAATAAATCATCTGTCACTTCATCACAGCCCAGTAGATAATGAGCAATAAAGTTTTCACACTCAGGCAATGAGGAAGCAGACACAAGAAATACAGCTAAAGCTGCTGTCTTTCTTTTCTGTAAACACAAGGTGCTTTGTATAATAAATGACCTCTGGATTTCTGGAAAAAAATAATTCCAGCCTCAGTAAAATAAACCATTTGATGCACTAAAAAAAGCAAAATCTAATAACATTACTTAGTTCCTTTAATGAAAGAAATAATCACATTATAGATATGAGCTACAGCCATCTATAACAGGAAGAGATTCCAGGGTATTACCTCTGAAGTTGTCTCTCTACTGCCAGCAAAGCACATTGCTGAAAATACAATAAAGCTGCACAATAATTTGAAGTGTGATTGTTTGCAGAGATTCAGGAGACATTTGTGTTTGGAGCCCGATCCTGAGAGGTTTTCTCAGCCGTACCTCCCTAACAAGGCTGGATGCCCAGCTCTTCCCTAGGGGCACGCTGCACCGCAAAGGACCTCTGGGGGTGTTCCAGCAAGAAGATGCAATATCATCAGGCCAAATTAATTGCCAACAGGTCTTGTCTTGACCTGGAAATTTTTTTAAAGTGTTATTTTTAACAGTATTTTACCTTACTCTGATACATTTTAATTGCTGTTTTGGTGAATATTCTGCAGTTGTTATGCCACAACCCAAGCAAAAACTGTTGCTCTTAAGTTCACAATCACTTTTTTTTGTTTGTTTTTTAATCTGAAGTTTCAACCCAGTTCAACGTACTGGTAGTGCTAAACATACTCATAATTCAAATTTCACATCAAAGACATTTCAGCAAGCGTGTCTGGGATGGCTACAAAGTCTGGTTCGCATGCAAAATGTATTGGTCAAAAAGTAACGATGCAACCCATAAAACACATAAAACATATCATACATTGATCCACATTTTTACTTTATATCAGCATTTGAAGTCACTTGAAGTAAAATGATATCAGATATTCTTGTCATATGCAAATGACAACTTAATATTTGCATAATATGTCAAGGTAAAAAAATGTAAATAAACTTTGGTAAAGTCTGTATTTTTGCCATTCTCTTATATAGCTAATTAGCAACTTGAAAGGAAATTGAAAGCTCCTCTTTTCTGAACTGTATGTCAGCTAAAAAAAGGCACTGAAGCCTGCTTATTTCCAGAACATGTGAGATAAACAATTAACATATTCGTTTTATTGAACTGCTTACACTGATCCATAGCCATAAAGGTTGTTTATCGGCTTCCAAAGTTGAATATGAAGATACAGTCCTGTTAGAACAAAGGTGACACAAATGTAAATGAAAAAGGCCATATTCTGCTATTAGAATGGTGTAAATCCAAGCAAGCTTCCCTGAGATGAATGAAACCTTGGATTTACCCCAACGTACTATAAAACAAAACCAGGCTCCAAAAAGCTACGTGGATGGACCTTCGCAGTGACAAATATGTGAAAAAGGCTTTTCAGTAGCTCAAAACATGTTTTGTTCATTACAAGGTCTTAATACTCTGTGTGAAGGTTTATACTGTATTCTTTTTATAATATTAAGGAGGTATTATTTATACCTACTGTAGCCATGCCATAGAATACATGAGTAGAGTTTGTTTAGCAACAGAGTGAAAAAAATATTTGCTACAGGGGCAGTCTGGCAATATTGCTTGTTAAGGCATGCTATTTGTAAGCAAATTTATATGAAAAGTATGCAATGTCTAATACTAAACTACTCCAGCCCCAGACTGAAGGGTGATTTTACAAACGTCCTGCAGCACTCAATCATTCCTTCATTTTAATGTCTTTATTTTATGATTTTGTTGATGAAATACTACTTACCCAGTGCTCAAAATTCCTTTTAGGCTGCAGGCACTGGCTAGTTGACACGGCAAGCCATATTTTACAGCTATATATTTCAGCTTTCTCTGTCCAAGTTGGAGGACACAGTAGCCAAGATGGTTTTTCATAGTAGAAATATATTTTCATATTTATTTATTGATTTGACTAATGTATCTATTTTTCAATTCACATGCTTATGTTTCAATCCATTAAAGTGATTCATGGTCAAATAATATGTTATTGGAAGTACAAAGAGGAGATAAAACCACTGTACACTGGCTATAACACAAGAATAAAAATAATAAAAATCCATTGCATGATTAAATATAGTTTTTAATCCCCAAATGATAAAGAGTAAACTGATGTTTTTAATTATTTTTCTTTAAATAAGTTGGGTTTTTTCCTAAGTAAAATGCAATTACCAATTAAGTAAGTTCTCAGGAATAAATATTCTTACCCAGCTTAAGTGCTCAGTGTAAAACTAACATAAAGCATCAAATTACTATCAAAATAAAAAACTCAAAAGGCTTTTAATTAGTTAAAATGAGAACTAAATGGCAACTGGTAAAGGAATGCTGCGCCTGTCACCTCCAGGTCAGGGCTGGAGTAAAGCCTGGTGCGGTGGTGGCCTGAAGTTGCAGCTGCAATGGCTGGTGACTCCCCAGTATTGCACCTGAAATTGCTGGGCTTACTCCAGCTTTTTGGAGACAGACAAAAAAGTCCACAAAAAACCCAAAGAAACCCACCCACCGGGATGACCAGTGCCCAGCCTCAGCCATGGGATGTCTCCAGCCTCCAGCGCAGAGACCAGCCTCACCCTTGCACTGCCATGAGATTTTTCTCAGTTTTTTTCCACAAAAATTTGCCTTTCCTCCTGTCCCTCACTCCTGAACTATGAACTTCATGGCAAGCAAAGACAATGCCAGAAGAGGCCTTGGGGGCTGGCCAGAGAGGGATGCTGCCTCTTCAAACAGAGGTTAGCACACCTGCTGCCCAGGCACAGGAGCCAGGCTCAGCTGCGGGACCATCCGCAACGTGAACATGAATTTGTCATGTCAGGGTCAGGAGGACAAAACCTTACTGAGGACATGCTCCACTCAGACTGCCTGCTGCAGTCTGAAGAATGCAACCACTGCAGGGTTTCATGCTCAGAAAAGATTCATTAATGTGCACCTTCTCAAGAGCTAGAAAATATTTTGCTTTTTCTGGAAGAAAGATTATGTGTTTTTCAAACCAATACCTGGAATGAATTTATCAGCATAACTAGCGGATTTCACCCCCTAAAGCCCTGAAAAACAGCATTTCTTCTGGATTAAGGCATCTGCATTGCTGTTGGTAGGGTTAGATGACAGAAACATTGCTCATGCCTATCTCTCATGCCCATGTCTCACACGGAGAGTCACTTGCCTACAGAAAAATATATACAACAATAAAGCGATGCACCTAACAGGCTGCTGGATCCAGCATGTCTAGAATTTCATATGAAAATCGAAGCCAAGTGCTGAACACCCACCATCAGGTTTCAGGCATGCAGATGGTAGCAGACTCTGGCTGTAGCACCAGAGGAAAAAAACAACGCTTCATATTTTCAGAAGAAACTAAGAATTTTGGATGTTCTGAGCCTGGGACATCTGAAAGGGGGCTCTGTTACTGAAAGTTGTTTGCTCAGCAGTTACTCAGAACACTTTGTCTGAAATCTGAGCTTCCAAAAATCTACTAATTATACATCAATAATCACTTTTGCAAATAAAAGTTTCAGATTCCAGGAGGAATAAAAGAAAAATAAAAGAAAAAGGAAGCACGGGAGAGAAAAGAGATTCTTTTCATTCTCTCTTCTGCTAGAAGTCTCCATTAAAAACAAAAGAAAAGCAAAAGCATATCAAATGAGTTTTAGGGAGTCATTTTAGCAGGGAGTATGGAACAAGCTACTGCTAATGGCGAAGTCAAAAAGGAACAAAAAACCCAATAACCCTAATTGTCATGAAATGGGGAAGATAATAAGCCAGGCTATAGGGAGAGCTGAAACTGAAATGTAAAGACAGAAAAGTAGGCCCACACAGGGGGAAGATTCAGGGCCCATAGTGAACAAGTGGGGTGACATCCTCATTTATACTCCAACCCTTTTACACTTACTGCAAGGCCCATGATGGCTCAGTAATTATAGACCAGCCATGGGAAATATCCCCCATGCAGAAGCTGAGGACACTGTAGAAATAACTGGAAATGGGGATGCGGAGGGGGAGCCAGGATGGCGCAGCGCTCGGGAGGAGAGCAGTGCACATCAACGCTCGGCTCGGCAGGCAGCCCGGGGAACCCGCTATAATTCAGACAGGCTTCCAGAGCCGGCTGAGTTGCACCATTTCATTTCTGCACCCTAATGCTGGGAGAATGAAAAGGTAGTTTAAAGTCACCTTAGCTCCCCTTGGGAAGCAGAAGCACAGAAGGCTGTCAATGTGTTGAGGTAGAGCAGCTGAGAGGCTCTGGAGAGAGAGAGCTAAATGAATAGAAACTTGTTAAATGATGTGAGTTAATGAGAGCATTTTGGAATTAACCAGCTTCCATGACTTTAAATAAAACCCCAATGTCATTTTAAATTAGATTTTGTACATTTTTAAAACCATTATTTATTTATTTTTCGCAAGTTGCATTGGTGGGAAGATGGAAACACTAAAATTTAATCTCCTCAACCACTAGTGGTCAAATACTGGTACTTCTTCGCAATGAGTTCGGGAACATGGGGACAGTGGCAACAGCCAAGAGATCTACCAAGAGATGGGGGAGTCGCTACCCCATACACCCACTGTTTGTGGGTGTGAAGAGCTGAAGCCTACAGCCAAGAATGAGAACATAGATGATGGGGCCACCATCCTCTGACCCTACAGTATCACACTGGTGACTCTAATCCTCACCTCGAGTGAGGTTTTTGCACAGCAGTTTAACACATGATGGCTTGGCAGCCTTACCATGTGCCCTCTGCCTTGGTGCCGTGCTGTTGGCTGGGAGTGGAATGACTGCTCTTGGCATGAATATACCTTGAGTGCCCATCACTTTCCTTGTCCTGCTTTTATGGTACTCAGGAGAGGTGAAGTGGCTGCAACTTATTATTATTATTATTTTTAAAAGAAAACTTCCCACTGCCAATGAGTGGAAAATGAGGGAACATGCTTTGAAGGAAAATCAAGTCAGGAAGCACCGAGGTGCTTCGCAGGTGAGCCTGGCTGATAAATTAAGTTAATTCCTGCATCATACCTGTGGGGTAAGCAGGAAGATTTCTAGATATATTTTGGAAGGTAATTTTCTGCACCAATTGTGTATTAGCAGCAGCTATGCTTTCTTCAAACCACCTTAGAAGAAAAATGGTCCAGTGGGGTAGGCACCAACCTGGGACTCCGACGGCTAAGGATCAAATTTTTTCTTTTTACGACATGATTACAGAGAATCTCAGATCTGATCACTTCTGACATTTTCATGCAACTCCATTTAAAGATCATCTAAATTTATTTTTTCTTGCTTTAATTGTATTGTAGTTTCTTGCAGGTACAAACTGGGGATGCTGGCACTGTCAGACTCACAAGACCAATGTGAAATTAAAGGCTATGATGATGTCCCTGGCACCACAGTAATAGATGCTATAAAAATATTTTAGTCAAATATAATTAATGTCGTTCACAGTGCGGCCATTAGTTGCCCTTCTACAATATTTCACAGTCTGCAGAATTACTCTGTAAGCAAAGAAAAAGCCTGTGATGGTGGTGGGTTAACGCAACCATTTCTGCAGTGGCATGGTACCCAGCCACACGTGCAGCCGAGATCTGAGCAAGGCAGTTATTGCAGCAGATTCCCACTGAGGACAAGTGGGATATAACCCCCAGGGGTGGGCAGGAAGATTCCCCTAAGGCATTTCCAAATAGCACATGCAAGCTTGCAGTACCCAAAGAAACTGCTTTGGGCAAGAACCCGTTATCTTAAGTCAAGAGTCACCAAAGCCTAGGGCCAGATTCTGGGTGTTAATGGTAAACAGGATAACAAGAATACGGTGCAGCTGGGACCGGGGAAAGAAACTGTAAACTGATCACAAAATGGAAGAAGAAAGAAAGGGGATAGAAGAAGGACGGCATGGGGGACATGACAAGCCCCACTGCTGTCCTGTGCACACCACAGGCTGCTCCCCACACGCACCAACACAGAGCCACAGTAAACTTAACACCAAGTCGCAATTTAAAAATTCAGAGCTTTTATATGATAATTGCTGTTATTATAACTGGCCCATGAAATAAACACCTCTCCCAATTATACAAAAGGCACAAGGTCCTTAAGAGACAGAAATCTCATGATAAGATTTGCTTTCCGGCATAACGACATAGAGTGAGAGGAGTGCAAGATGAATAATAATAATATTATGGTACATATAATGTATGTTTTAATTAGCTAAAGGTAATCAAATGAGGTTTGTCACGATTATATTAAGGTCAGGTCTCTACATGGTTTCATCAACAACATATTAAGACAAGGGAGGTGATGCCAAATTGGGGTTTAAACCTAATCAACATAATTAAACAAAGCAAGAACATGTGTTTAGAGCTACACCCATTTTACTGATCTCTCTATTTTAATTACTCTTGTAGAGTAAATATTAGTACCAAAATAACTCTTAATTAAATTTTTCCCATACAAACAGAAAACAGAATCTTCTTTTAATTTGCTATTTTTGTAAAATGGATGTACAATATCTAGGTCTTTTGTAGTAGAAACCATTTCAAAAGTGTGCTCAAATTATGCTAAACAGCCTAATACATTCCAATGTATTGACATACTGACTTCTAATGTGTGGGAAACGGGAAACTACACTGGCCTAAAAAAGTCATGGGAAACCATAAAAACAAACTAAGCATAATTTAAACTGATTGGATGCTTCCTTGTAAGAAGTTCTTAGTTTCTAAATACAAAATGTGGACATTGAAATGTGGTCAAGTTATGACTTAAATTAGAAAAACATGTTTTCTTAGGTTTCTATCTTGCAATATTTGGCACAACTCAGACACTGGGGAAAGAGTTATGTCAGTAACATTTTCAAAAGTTCCTAAGTGGCTTTGCCCTAGGTGACGTCGAAATGGGACTTAGGTACTCAGAAGTCCAGAGGACATGAGTTTGTAACGGCTTACAAATGTTTAAAGCTGCCCAGGAGCCTAAAAAAGTTATATGGGCATTTTCAAATTCATTTAAGTGCTTTTAAAAGTCTGACCTGAAGGAGATGAAGTCCCATTCACATCTACTCTGCATATAAGGCTATAGATATTTTTAAAAGTACCAGTCTTTGGAATAAACCTAATATCCACTCAGGTGAACTGTTTCACACCAGTGTAAGCCTGCTGCCTCTTGTGAGATTTCTCCCAATTTGGTTGCATAAGTAAGAGCAGAATCAGGTCTGTTAACAGAAGTTGTAGCTAAGAAATACAAACTAAAGACATATAAGTCCTCCTGGCAGTTGTAATTGGCAAAAAGGTTGCGGTGTACTGATCTACTTGCACCTTGTTTAGAAAAGCTAAAGCTGGAAATCAAATTTTCACTTAAAAAGGAAAGTAACTAAAACATGCACCAGGGCAGGGGCTTTTCTGCCACTGATCTCCAGTATAGCATGGCAAGAGTTAAAAATGTAAGAGCAAAAAGTTATTAAAGCCAAAAATAACACAGCCTGCGTGGTGCTCAGCCACAAAGCGAGACCTTCAGAGTACACCGCTGGCAAGCACTGGCATGAAAAGGACCCCAAATGAGTTAAGAAGTCTTCCACTCCATCATGAAGAATTGTTCTCTAGAGTAACTACCAGTGGGGAAATGCTTAAAACACTTACCATATGCGGCTAAGAAGGGTCTAATTTGTCCATTTGGAAATTTTGCCTCTTTTGAAAGGATAGTTAATTTAAAGTAATTTATTTCATAGGTGAAGCTTTATTCAGTGGTTAATATATCACCCTTGGTTGCCTGAACAATTAGAAATTGTCACCAAAGAAAAATGTCGCAGTTCATGTAAATAACTATTTACCTAAAGGAAATGGGAATCCACAAGAGTCAGCATACTTTACTGAGCCATGACAATAGAAAAAAAAAAAAAGGCAATGGTACACTGCATCTGCTAAAGCTGACATTGCTTATGGTAAAAATTGGCCAAAACAACTATTATTTGTTTTTTTTCATGTCAGAAATAATGCAGCTTGCAATTTTCAACAGGCAACATGCGTCCAGACCATTTGTTACTTCTAATGGCCTAATTGTTCTCCTGGCAGAAATAAAAAATTAGGGCACTTATGTCATTTACCTAAATTTCTAATTAATGCAATGCTAATAGAGAAACTAGAGCAGAAGAAAAAAAAAAAAGTTGGGTGAAAAATGTTTCTCCCGGTCTTTCTACGATTTGTCTTTGTTAACTTTCCTACAATCTTTCCTTCTTAAACAGCAGGTAGACTGATCTCTGCAGAGATGTTTCATAGTTTTCCAACTGGACGAAAGTATGCTGACCATTGAAAAATATGACTTCTTCCACGTGAACCATTGAACAGGTGCAATAAAAGCACCAACTGTAGCACAATGTTCTTTATGTTGCCTCAAAGGAATGTACCATTAAAATGATGTAAGAAATATTATTCAAAAACAGCTAAGAAATCTGCACTTTGGGCTGCAATTCCATCCGCAAGTGTTCCACTGCTCCGTGCCCAACTGTCCAATGCACCCTGCAAAGAAAATCATGGCCAGTATGTGCCCTCGTTAGGATGCAGGGCAAAGAGAAATTTAACTTTGACTTTCACGCACTCTGCATCTCAAACCATCACCTCCAGAAGGCAGGGGTTATTTCTCTGTGCTGTTTTAGCAGAGAGCAGTAAACTGTAAAGATGCTTCCAGGACACTCGATTTTAGCTTATGTCGCTTCACGTTGTTACAGAGAGAAATGCATCAAAATGCATCAACACACTTTGGAAACACCTCTAAAAGTGTCTCAAATTTACTTTGTCCTGCAGTACTGGCAAATGTCCACCATCTTCTCAATATTTATAGCTGAAATGACATGGAAGAGGCTCAAGGTGACCTACATTTATGCCTACCATCAAGATATTTACACCTACTTCTCTGAAATGATGCCATACGTTGATCTTGATACCAGTAATGCCATTAAAATATTGCTATCAGGAAATGCACAAAAGCAGAAAATTGAGAAAATTTTAAAAGGACCCCTATACAGGGTTTGTCCAATGAGGTCTCCAGGAAAGGTTAGATGGAGACAGGCTCCCATTTCTTAGCCATGCTTAGATCTGCCTGCGCTTGTACCAACAGTGTGCCCCAAAAATGTTAAGGAAGTGATGGGTTTCCTATTGCTTTACAAAATTCTTCCCATGGAAGAGATATTCAAGATCTGTAATTAAACTATAAGTAAATTGCAAGTAAACCAAGTAAGCATACACATGCGTGCTAGTAAAATATTTTAATTTTTCAATTAATGCCTGAGGTGCTTTCCTTAAGGACTAAATGCAAATGAAGAGAGGGGATACCAAGAAGAAGGTCTGAGATGCAAACCTCCACCAAATGTGAGCTCCGAGTCACAGGTAAATGTCAAAGTCTGCTGAAGGTTCCCATGGGTAATTCATCCTTGCAGTGGGTGAAAAGGCTCTGCTGTTTCTGACTGCATCTTAATCTGGGGATCCACACCCCAAACACATTACCAGCAAGTTTTCCCCTGAATCTTTGCTGGTTTCAGGCAATCTTTGCTTTAAAATTATGTGAATCCCTTACTATTCCATGACCTGGAGTATCCTGCCCGCACCAAACCTTGATTACCATAAGATGCTCTCATTAGAATCTGGGTGTGACATTTCAAGAGTTAATTGCAAATACTGATCCAGTGAGCCTTTATTTTCTGCCTTAAACAAGCCCTCAACACCCCCAGGTCTGAGCCTGCATGGTGACCACGGGACAGGGTCCCTCCGCAGCTGCCACCACTGCCTGGGGCAGGGCTGGGAGCAGCCCCCCAGGACTGTGTCCCAGGGGGCACCCCCTCCCAGGGCACCCAGCAGGCAGGCAGGCAGGGATGTGAACTGCCTCCCCAGCCCCACTTTCCCACCTGGGCCTTAACATTTCCTCTGCAGTCTGGGAGACGATTTGGCATGAGCGAGGTATAAACACAGGGCTTACAATAGCATCAGGAACTGGCAGGAGCTGAACTCCAGCAGCACAAGCAAGTATTGCTAAAATAAACATGTTATAGGCAAAGGTCATGATGCCTGTTAATATAAAGACTGCATCTTGTATAATGCATTCAAATACCAGAGTGAGAGAGGGAGATAATATGAACCATTTGCCAGATTCCTCCTTTTAGTTGTAACACGAAGCCATTCTGGGCTGGAATGACCCAGAGACGATAATGAAGCGGATGATGATGCCATTGCCTGTGATAATGGTGTGACAGGGAGAATACCCTGGAAAACTGCACGAGCTGATAAGTGTAAAGGTATAAACAAACCAAAACAATATGGACTTATAGACATTAGTGCAGAACAAAAGAGAGGGGGAAAATCGAAGCCAACTGATCAACATTAAAAAAAAAGACTTTGCAAGGGTTATTTTTTGAGCAATTTTCGGTAGTGCAGCGCGTTTCATCCACAAGCCCTTCAGTGGCAGCCTCCCGAAACCGAGCCCTTCCCAGCCACAACAACAGAAGGCAAACTGTCTCATACTGTGGGGGGACCACCTTTCCCTGCCCGGGAACAGTTTGTAGCAAACAGTCCACGATATGAAAATGTATTTAATGCAATTAATAATTTAAGAAGTGAGAGCATGTGCTCTTGGAGAGTTAAATGCTTGTCAGAGTGATAGATGCACGCTTCACCACCAATACATTTCGTATGAAGAGCAGAGGGATTTTGCAAACTTGTGTTGACCTTGGGTTGCAGTATATAGGAGGCAGATTGCAAAGGCAGGCCTGCTTATGGTAGGAGAGTGCATCAGCTCTCAATTTACAGCCCTTTCCCCAATTAAAGGACTGTAAAAACATTAAAATTAATGCAGTCTTAACTCCAGAACAGGCTCTACTTTCTTAATTAGTGCATAATTATTCAGTTTTTGATATCCTGGAAAATTATCACATGGAAATTATTTTAGGCACAGTAACAATAGCAAAAATCTCTCTACCCCCCCAACTCGATTAACATGTGGAAGTAATTAACACTTTATTACAGTGAAAATACTATTACTGCTAATGTTTAATGACTTTTGCCATTGCATCATAAGCAGGAAATTTAGAACACTACAGAGCAACGGTCTGCTATAAATATAGTACAAAGATTATAAACCAGAGTCAGATGATTCGCACTAACAGCGTTTAAGACAGGGATATGACATACAATACGTTTCCAAAATGTCATATGCAGGAAATATAATTTTCTTGATAAAGTCCACTCCGTACAGAAAAACAGCTAGTGCAATAACATTGGATGCGTACAGTATAGGCAGCAGTGCTAGAGTCCTTGTAAAAGCCTGTTGTTAATCAAATTGAAACATAAAACCTGAAGCATAAAGTTATTTTCTCATAACAGTTTAATAGAAATTTCCAATCAAACAAAAGCCAAGAAGTGTTATTACGACATGAAGTTCCTTGTACAAACAACCTAAAATGAAGTAGGGGAAAGTTTCACAGGATTTATGGATTTCTTTATTTTTGTTATTTAGAGTAAATGTCTACTGTAGATCTCCTATAAATGTCTCGAGAAATTATGCACCAGCTTTAGATGATTCACACTAACAGCGATTAAGATGCTGAGTCCACATAAGTGTCGAAGAGGTCAGTGCTCAGGAAATATCATTTCATTTCAGCTGGTGTGATGGAGCCAAATTTGCCAGAGACAAAAGGAGACCAAAAGGGACGGAGACAGCTTTGTCTCGAGCTGGGCTCCTCCGTGGCTGTGACAAGGGTACAACAGATGAGTAGAACTAGGGCAATGTTTAGTAAAATGTTTCACCTTCAAAATGTAAATAGAAAATTGTATTTAATATCCAGCACAGCCTTATGGAAATTCACAAACAACAGCGTAAAGTAACACAATACAAAAGCTCTGTAACAGAAAAAACAAATATAGAAGGAGACAAACAGAAAACAAGGCTGACACCACAAACCTCGGGAAAGCTGCATAAAGTCATACTTTGCTTATTTGCTACTGCTTATGTTGTTGGACTGAGAATTAATGAAGATGAGCACTAATCATGATTCAGTCCATGGAATTATTTTAAATTTTAACATTCTATGTGCATAGCTCATTGGGCTTTCCCCTTTTAAATATTTTTCTTGATGCTTTAAAACGCATTCATTGAACTGGACCAGTTTCAATAGCCAGCTAATACTATTCATAAATTAAGGAACCTCTTGTTTTAGAAACATCTCCTTGATCCATTGGCCATGGATACGGAGAGGAAGAATTTGGCACAAGGATACTGAATATAAATTGCTATTTTGGAAGCACCTCTTACCAGCCAATGTCTGGAGCCAGCATGCAAGAAGAATTCACCTGAAGTGGACATAGCTATTCGCTCTGGGATTAACTTGTTGCAGTTGCAAATGAATCATGAAACCAGCTTTGGCAAACCTGAGCCTGGACCTGCAGTGGAACTGAAATAATGTATGTGAAAAACCTGAACTGGATTATGAGGCCATCTGGAATGCATTCGCCTTATGCATTAGGAGTAGCAGTTTCCTTGACAGAGGTTGTGAAATATTAGAATTCCTAATGGAAGAAATATGGTAGTGCAAAATGACACAAAAATCACACAACCTCATTCCCTGACACGGAACAGTGAAAATGCGAATCTTTCTCTCAAGGGTACTCTATCAATCCTTTGCAAACAAGGCACTTCAGCAGGCAGAGGGGGGAGCTGACAGGGGTTAACCCTTCCGCACCACCACCGCGACACAGGGCAAGAGAGAGCTTCCCTCTTTGAGGAGGCCAAAAATTGGAAGAAATGATGGCACTCGTAAATCCACATGGGGAACTCCTCCTGCAGGGGGTACCTCCAGCGCAGGCAACCCAAGGAGCAGTAGACCCCGGGGACAGACTCCTGTCACTCTCGCACCACTCTGGAGTGATGTTTAGACACCTCTAACCCCACTCCCTCGGCAAATGCTACTTCTGGTTTATGCCAAAGGCAGGGGGGAACCATGCCAGTAAGTCTACGGACAGCATCAACCAAACGCCATTGGGGAGATGCTGCAACTAACTGCAGCAAACACTGCAATCTTCCCCTCAGAATATCTTATTTTGAAGATCTGTGGTGGTAGGTCAGCCTGGACTTTGGAAGACTTGACCCACGATAACAGTTTGCTGCACTAACATCTATGCCACTTTGGTATTGACATTCGAGTGATGAATATTTTCCTAGTCATAATGATTTACCAGCAAAAAGTCTATGGCTGGGACCCTCCTGAAACACACACTTGCACATCTCAGGCTGCCCCCAGAGCAGCTGAAAACATCCACCGAGGAAGCAGCTCCAAATTCTTCATGTTTTATTCTTAAAATCACAGTTTCTCCCAAGGTCAGCTGTCCTATAGCACTGTAAAGAGAGTCTCCAGAGGTCCTGTAGTAACAGACGATACCTCATAACACGTGATGGAAGTTGATATATAATTTACTTTTTGTTTAGTAACAAACTTTGTTACTTTGCACCAATGACTGAGAAAGGCACCACAGGTTATCAGGTTTTGTGAGTTAGCTAGGAAATGATACAGTAAAACAATAAACAATAAAAACAATCACAGATAATATTCTGAACAGAGTAATTTGGCCACCTCATTCAGCAAGCATTGTTTAGTTTAAAACAGTAGCTTATTTTAACTCCAGACAGAGAAAACAAGATAAATCAAAGGCTACCATTTTCACTGCTGTTTTCTAGAGAGGTAGTTGCTGACGAGGAAAATAAAACCACACTGGGGATCCGCTGAGGAGTGCAGACCCAGGACAGCTTTGGCAGAGAGGTGGCCAGGAGTGCAGGGCTGAGATGGGAGGTGGCACATGGACCACCAGCACTGGCACGTGTAAGGGCAGCCACCAAACCCTTGTTTGATGGGATTTGTTCAACAGATTGATTGGGTGGCTTACATTTGTGTATTTCCAACCAGGGGTGTTTAGATCAGTAGGTCTCCTCACCAGACTTATGGATCATGTTTATACTCAATAGCTCTGAACGAGTACAAGAGGACACTGTTTGGAAGGGGTTGCAGACCTGTCCATGTATAGGAGCAGATGTAGAAATTATCGATCATAAAATGAACCTCACTACCATAGAGGAAAGGTTAGATGAACCTAGACGTCATGGCTACACTTCTGCCAGGACTTTATAGCAATGGCCAGGCCAGCGATGCGCTCACTCACTCTCTATGAGGATTCACTGGAGTCATCTTGGATAATGTACATCTTTAGAAGCACCTAACTGATTTAGGAACCCAAACATTTTTGGTTTCAAGTACTTTTCAAAATCCCATCCTTAGTCTCCCTCATTGTCATTTATAAGGCACACAAAGCTACTGTTTATTGCTACTTCCCTGCAGAAAAGGGAATAACTCAAAGATAGATTTTCTGTTTAGGAAATAGAACTCAGTTGAATTATTCAAAAAGGCTAACAATATCCAGCCCCAGAAAACTAAGAAAAGGCGTAGAAGACTCCAGAGCTAAGGGGCTTTTATACAGCAGCCAATTGTTATGACTCCTTTTAATTAAATACAAATGAATTAATTGATATGAAGTACTGCTAGGCAATTGTTTTGCTGACATTTTGTCTCTTTTGAGACACACTTGTTTACTGCATCTATCATATGCCAAAGCCTACCACCATTCTGCACTATTTTAAACATATATTTAAAGAGTTAAAATTAAGTTTGTACTGTCAGAAACTTTTACATTAATTTCATATTTGTGTTAATGGTATGCACATTAGACCCAATAGTATTTACATTTTTTAATCCATCTCCCATCCCTAGGCCATCATTGTACATGAGATATTACATCTTAATGATTTTTTCTGGTTAAAGATTTTTAAATAAATGAATAAATAAATAATGAAACACTGATTTTTACCTCACTGTACACAAGTTTACTGGTTTATTTTTTTGCTTTCTGGTTTGCAATAAAATATATTCATCAATTTCCAAAGATATGCATGAAAGTACAAAAATGATGGCTGGTTTAGGAACAAACCCTCAGCAGCAGCAGCAAGCAGTATATTAGCCTTTAAACAGTAGGTAAAATTGAAGGGTTATCTGGAAAACCATAACTGGCCAAAACAATTTTATGTCCTCTGATAATTTTGGGGAATTGCTGGGTTCGAGCTACTGCATGACACATCCTCCAGTATGCGTGTGATCCAGTTTCTTAAGTCAATGACATGTCCCCCAGTGATTCAAATGTGCAGGATGAGATCACAAGTGATTTGAAGCCTTTAGACAGAAGCAAGATATGTTTCAGTGCAAGGAGGAGGAAAACATCCACAGGACTTTTAATTTGGTTTTGGTGTGTCATGGGCTTGGCTCTATGGTAGCGAGGAGCTCCTGGAAGCAGCAAGCCCTCAGAGAGCTGCTGGCTGTGAAGCAAGTTGTGGACATCCAGGACACCCAGAAGTTGAGCCCTTACCTGCCAGGTCAGTAATAATGTAAGCTGGCAAGCTGTATATCTGCCTATCTATATGATACTTTTCTATTGTGTACATTAAAATAAATAGCAGGCTGGAGAGTAATTAATTTACCATTGGTGAACTAAATTAGCCCACTGCAGCACAAAGAGCCTTCAGAGACAGATAACCTGAAACTGTGCACATGCACATTTAAAGACCGAAGTACTC
Organism: Aptenodytes forsteri; assembly: GCF_000699145.1. Lineage (NCBI taxonomy): Eukaryota > Metazoa > Chordata > Aves > Sphenisciformes > Spheniscidae > Aptenodytes > Aptenodytes forsteri. Next base: position 25,875,005 of record NW_008795129.1, read on the forward strand.
AGAAATGCCATCACAATGTAAGTATTGAAGTACCAGTTGACTTAAAGTCACTACATACATGTCGAACTCTAGCTATACATTAGGCTGAGTGAAGACAGAGCAATTACTTCCACTAATGCAACTCTATTCCTAAACAAAAAGAGCCAGGTAGTGAGATATGGTCTTCCACCCCAACACGGTCTTCTACCCCAATGCAGCACTGTTAACAAATCAGTAGGATGTGCTGAAGACCTCCATATAACATACAATTAATGAGAGTATTCTTTACAGCACTGCAGCAATTATGCAATCAAAAGCAATACATATTTTGCTGATCTTTTAATCATAGCTACTACGGTATTCCCATTTCTCACCATAGAAAAGTCATGAATCAGATTCTCTAAATCATGTAATTGCAGAAGATATGAATGAACCTGCTTTAGATTGTACAAGTTTTTACGGAATGAGTCACAATTTTCAGCCTCTTCTCTTCAACCACTAAGGCTGTAGTCTTACTTTCTTTCGGAGAGGGGACTTCCGTGTATTTGTATGACTCTAGGACCTGGGACTTTGATATGTCTTGACTATGTCTGTTTTCTCTTAGTCGGTGGTTTGGGCTATCAGCAAGCTCCTATAACCTTTCCTTCTGATCAAAGCACATGAATGGACATGCAAAAACTGGCTTGAGGAGAGTGCCTCTGTTTTTCCTATTTACCTATCACCCAGCTAGACTTTTTTACACATTAATCATACTTAGAAGACTTAACAAAAGCCATCAGTCACTTAACAAACTGTCCTGTCTTTATCTGGAGGTAACAGATGACTGCCAAATATCTGTGCTGCTAGACAAACCATGCAAAGTTCCTGATGAAAGGCAGCATGCAACCAAAGTTACAGACACAGCATGCAAAACTTGGCACCACTTTGAGCAGCCTCCTAAACTAAATATAGGAAGAGATGGGTGAATGGAAACTATACAGACATCCCCCCTCCACGTCTCCCCAGGGACCACTGACAATGACCAGCTTTTTGGAAAATTCAGGCACTAGTGATTCCTGCCACCACCTGGAGAACAGGGCAAAGCAGACTGTGCGGATAATGCCATCCCTTTTGCACAAAACAGGGATAACTGCACAGAGCTCCACCTCAATGCTTCAGAAACAGTACTACAGCATCGCTTGGGGTGCAAAGCATGGCCCCATGTCCTGCTTTAAAATAAAAGGCCTTTTGCATGGTTGTGTTCTCCTGACCTGACTCTGTCAAACACCAAGCCTTGCTAGATTACTTCCACTGGCTAAGCTAGCGGAGCAGTTTCTTTGGCTCACCAGAAAAAAAGCTGGTGTTTCTGAAGCCGAAATTTCATAGCAAGTCTCCTGAGATGCCATGCATGAATAATGAAATAATTTTGTGTACTCACTCATTGCTCTAGCATGTTACCATCTCTGCTAGTGCTGTTGCTGTTCCCATTTTCACTGAGGTAGCACCAGCGTAGGCAATACTTACTGAAGGATGAATCGTCGCACAGCACCAGTCCTGGCAACGCTGTCCGGAAACCACGTAATAATGAATGACAAGGGGGCTGAAGTCAATCTCCCAGCAAGACATCAGGAAGATATTTCAGTCATTTCCTATTTTTTTTAAATTTAGCTCACCCTTTCCCACTTTATGCTGTTTCCTAAAACCCTATGGGACAGAAACAGAGCAGCCCCATTTATCCCAGCTGAGCCTCTGGACCATGCGCAGCTATTGCAAAGTTAACTGCATGGATTCACAAGTGTTTGTAGGACAGTGTTTCTGCACCAGGAGTTTCTTCCCAGATATCCCCAATCTTCCCCAGTGCATGTTACTGTCACAACCAAGAGCAAGACGGTCCCGTTAATCAGTCATACCTTGGCACTACATCTTTATGCGTGTATTTCAGGGCTTTACAATACAATAAAATTTACAGCTCGTATAATTAAGAATATGCCAGATTAAACAAATTAAAGTTCAGCTTTAAAAGCGAAAGCTCTATCAGATCAAGACATTATGCATGAAAGAAATTTCAAATTCAAATCAACAACATCTGAAGGCTCAGAACACAAAAGCCGTATAGGAGTCGCTGGGAACTACTATGAGACCTATTTCCTAACCTCAAGGTACAATTCATGGCACGGGGCATTAGAAGGTCACGAAGATTAATTGAGTGCAAGGGTTAGTTGGAGATTTGTGGGGAAGCCGCACTGTTCCTGCAATTTCTTTTTTTTTTTCTCCTCCATGAAAGTAAAAAATAATAACTTCTACTGAAATTTGCATTCATGAAAGACTCTTTGTCTCTCTGGTGTATTCCTGGGTGAGAGAGTGCAGAGCGGAGGAGAAGGGAAGCCCAAGCACCCGTCCTGTGCAGGCAGTTTCAGTGGCAGTGGTTGCCCCTGGGAAGGAGCCCTCAGGAGGGATTTGGAGAGTCCTCCCTACCCAGGATGCTACGCCCTGCTTGGCCCTGTGTGATGTTTGGCTCCAGGAGTACCTCCACAAATAAACCCAACTTTTTTTAACCATTTCCCAGTAGATGCACATTGGGGTGAGCGACGGTGGTCCCGGTTGTGGGAGATCAAAGTGGGGATGGAGGGGTCAAGAGGGGCAGGTGCCTCTGCAGGAGCTGGCCCCAGAGAAAACCCTCCCAGCTGGGCATGCAAAGGAAATGTGTAGGTAAAGCACAAGATTTTGGCATGGTGGCAGGCACACATGCTTAGAAAGACTGCATAGCTTGGCAGAGGATACAATCAGTGACAACCAAACCAGACAGGAAGATGAGAACACAGAAGAAATAAAATTTCTCAAGGTTCATGCCCCCATTTTTCCTCTACCGCATTTTACCATTCTTCAGATAATAATAAATTATTTTTTGGACCCAGTTTCTCTTCTCCCACATCAGAAACTGATTTTTTTTAAATGTAAAATATGAGGTTTTCAGGCTTTTTCCCTTATTAGATTCTTCACAAGGTAAGAACACGGATGACAAACAATATGAACACCAAGTCTTGGAATTCAATACTGAATATTATATTGCATATCACATCATATCAGACACTAAGAAAAAGAAATTTGCTTCATAAAACAGGACACCAGTGACAAAAATAGAAGACTGCAAACAGTGAGCACAATCCCGTATCCGTGCAGGAGATCTCTCCTTCCTGTACACCATCATTCTTTGCACATAAAGTTCAATGAACAAAAAGTTATGCGCTACTGCAAAATGACTCTACTATAGATTTTTACAATCATCTGAGAAACTTATTTTAGAAAAGCTCTGAGGTCAGCAGCAATCTTCATTTTCCCATTTGTTTCAGAAAAACTGTGCATGACATTGGCATTAGGTATATGTATTAGTGAGTATATATAAATATAAAAATATTTGTTTCAGTTTTGAAATCATGTTTCATATACAGTGTGTGTTAGATTTCAATAAGCATCTAATTAAGATAGATTTTTTTCATACAGTGCTCTTGCAAATTTTATTTATCAGAGCTACTTCAAGTACTGCAGACTATCAAAACAGCAGCTAAAGCTGCAACTTCAGCAGAAATACATTTTCAAACAAAAGGGGTAAAAGGGGGACCAACACAAATGCTAAATTAAGGTACAAATAAAGCAAGAGTTTTGATGGTATTTAAAGATGCACACTGCCAGTAGGTGTTTGGCATATCTTCAGCAGTGATCACCCACCTAACTTTCATTTTTCATGAAACTATTTTCATTAGCATGGTGCTAAGCTACTTCTGAAAATCACACCAAACAGTTTCAAAACAAAACCTTTCCCCATTTCTAGCCATAGTCACTCCTTTGGACCTTCAACAGTCTTCCAGCCCTTTGCTCCCTACTGGAAGGTGTGGAAGAGAAGCAGCAATGTGCACGTGGCAGCAAACCCAACAATATAAACAACATGATTTGCAAATCACTAGCATGTTTGGCAAAAAAACCAAGACCCGAATCTTGGATTTATGATGTTTTATAATTGGCTTTTCTATTTTAGTTTGGGAATGGAGTTATGGAGATTTTGTGTTTGAACCTCTTAATATTTACATATGGCAAGTGTGAGTCACAAAAAGAAAAAAAGAATTGCTAATATTAAGCACATTGTTGTCCTTGTTGACAAAACTAGCTAACCTACTAAATGTAGCTAAAATTTTCAGAACTTCAGAAAACTGAACTAGTAATGTCTTTGTCATTTTATAGCACTCAGGCTATTTTTCCCATCATTTAAACATAGAAAGAAAATGTCTTGCTTCCTTATTTAGCAGACTTGGAATACCATTATCAATCATCAAAAATATGTATTAGACACATTTATTCCCCTGACAAATTTATGCCAGAAAACTGATAGATTTATTATAGAACCTCTTCCCACAACAAAAAAAAAAAAAAAAATCCATGGTTTCATGTGCTTCTCTCTCAGTCTTAGAATTTGGGAAACAAAATCTTAATCCAACAGCATACCCCTTGGAGCCAATATCAGATAGTTTTCTGAGAAAATCTTTCCTCTGCTAGGTTTACATATTGCAAATATCATAAAGGTATTATTATCCACTATGACTATCTAAAACTCTAAAAAAGTAACGGTATTAAATGGATTTTTTAATCCCCGTATTTTCTAGTAATCAGTAAAGCAGATTTAAATCTATTTTTTCTACCACTATTAGGAGAAAGGAAGAGTCATAAGGCACACATTTTAAGGTTACAATTTATTACAAAAGTTTCACTGTGGATTTGTTTTTTTTTTTTGGGGGGGGGTGATCAGCTGTGAAGCTCTGCTCATCAAGATTTGTAATAATACACTTATTGTGTCTGATGTTGGGAATCCATCCTTTGTAATACTTCTTGACATAATTGCAACTTTTGACATACTCAATCGTGGGATCCTTCTAAACCATCTTGAAAAATATGTTGGTCTTTCAGGTTCGGTTATTCAGCAGTTCAAATCTTATTATAACCATCGACAACAGTTTGTTAATATAATTTCTTTCCATTTCTCCTCTTACATTGTCATCTGGAGTCATCTGTTACAATGTCATCTGCAGTCCCACAGGGAACTCCTCCTGGTTCCATGTGCTCCTTTATCTACCTGCTGCCTTTAGGAGCTACAAAACCCCTAGCTACAGACACATGGGCTTTCTTATCACACTCCTGCTGACATTCGGCACTTTAATTTTCTGTTCCTTGTGCCTATTTATTTGATCAATATTCTAATGCTTTTCCCTCCTGCTCAGCTATTTAGATGAGACCCAGTTAAAAAAAAAAAAAAATGTTTTTTAAACATTTTGAAATCATACCCCAGACAGATAGAAGCAAAACAAGTTTTTGATTACATACCTTTTTCACAGCCAGGTGATTCATATTATTGTGCTTTTCAATTCCAGAATTGCTTTATTTATTTATAAATTTCCACATATTTGAGCATGTAAAAATGCCCAACAATACCATAAAAACTCAACTATAAGCTATAAAAAAGGCATGAAGTAAGGAAAAGGAGTGAAGCAAAGCAAAATCAGTACTGAGTTGCATCCAAATTTCACCAGCTAGATTGCTATTTATGATACTATCTCTATAGTATGGTACCAGTCAATCTGAGTTACAGTACCAGAATCTGAACTTTAATAGATAATATTACCACACATTGCCCATAAAATACAAGCAGGAGCTGCTATTTCAGAAATACTGCATACCTGTAGCTCCCACAGACTTTGGTGGGCTATACCAAACACCTAGAGCTTCAAAAATCCAACCCAATTCTCAATAACACAAATACCTCTCCTCCCTCCGCACCAGCAGTAAAAGATTAGCAAGAAAAAAAATATCCTAGGGAGTAAGAAAGAGAAATATCCACCTCTTTTGCCCTGCAACAGCAAATGGGCAATTTCTGATTTTCAGAGAGGTAAATTGTTGCAATGTTGTATAGAGTCCTGTTTCTGTTCTTCCAGCTTTTATCTGGTATTCTCAAATTGAGAATTAATTAAATCACTGATTAAGTGAATCTCCCAATCTGAAGCAACAACTGGGATTACCAACACCAAAGTTTCTTCTTCTTAAATAAATCTAATTCTACTTCTAAATCGGTGAAGGACATGAAAAACTAAAAAAAGCTGGGCAGTTTTAAAATAATGGTCATTCCTCTTGCCAAAATCTTACATTGCTACCAAAACCGCACAATAATATACCCTTACCCAGTGTATGGGATGGCAAAAGTGCACACAACTGTGTACAGTAAATTAGCCATTGGCTTTATTACTGTATGAAAGACAGCTCACTGCTGAGACAAAATACCTGTATGGTCCTCTTGCATCGAGTTTCTTTTCTGGTTTTACAGAAGGGATGCACACAAGATGACACAGAAACTCTGCCTGAAATATGGCACTGAATCCTGCTTGCAGAAATATAAATCAAAGCTAACTTTACTGAGCTCAACTGAAAAAATGTTTGCACAAATAACATTGAAATCAAGCCAATGAAATTTAATAGGAAGGATCTTTAGCCGTTTACGTTAGGCAACTGTTAATCCTCAGCTGTGGCCTTCTTACAGGCCATTTCTTCTGCACAACCTCTTCTCCGCCACCTGTTTGAGAGACATTTAACCACGCATGTCCTGTTATCCCCCTCAAACTCGTAGCTTGAGTTACTTTATCCATCCGCTACTCATACTCATACCCTTTGCCTCTAATACAGAGAAGGCTGTTGCAAGGACCTCAGCAGAAGAAGGGAGATGGTGTGGAAACAGAGGTTGAGGAGAAAGAGAAGATCAAAAAGAAATCTGAAGGGGACTGGAGGTCTTTATGCTAAGACTTAGCATAATGAGTCTCAATAGAAAGATCACTAAGAAAATATAAAGCGTTTCAGCAAATCATGCTTTTGATATAGTAGGAGCCTCTTCTCCCTCCCTGGAGCAGCGCTGGCTGGCAACACCATGCCCCATGTGCCAATGCCATGCCCTAGGCTGTACGATAAGAAGTGCCATCTCCAGGTCATTGGAGGTGCCCATGCAGATTTCATGCAAGAGAGGGCTACAGTTCCCTGGCACCAAGTGTCTGGGAAGGCACACACCTTTTGCTTGTCCAAACCTCCCACGCAGTTTCAACCAGCTCCAGAAACCCTCTTCATTTCTTTTCCAAAGTGGTTCTGTTGTGTGGCTCTGTATGGCTGAACCATGGCTGGCCTCCACCTTGGGGATGGGCGAAATGACTTCTAGATGCGAAATAGCTTGGAGGATTATTTGGGGATGTCTCAAAACAAAAAGCACCACATATCTGTGAAATATGTACATTATTATTAGCCAATCTTCCTGTTTATTTGACCAGACACTTTCAATTTATGGAAACTTACGGCAGTGAGATTAACTCCTACAGAACTAGAAATGGGCCAGAGTCCATGTTTCAGGTTTGCAAAACCAAACTCCAAATCAGAATTGCTCTGGACCACAACCATATTTTATTCAAACTAACAAATTCTAGCAATAAGACAATTTGAGATAAAGGGCTCCAGCTCTAATCAGCTGAAGAAAGGAGTGATGACTGATTCAGTAGTAAAACCTACATGACAGCAGAGACAAGCCAGCACAACCTGGCTTGGAAAATCCCAAACAAGGCTTTACACTGACTGACAGGAACTCTTCAGAGCCATTTCTGTTTGCTTTTATTCTATGCAGTGACTCATATTAAGTCCTAAGAAGCTCAGGAAGCTCTCAAGGCTTAGACAAGGCCTCAGACAAAATTGTCATGGCAGAGATGAAATGTCAGGCCAAAGAAGAGTTGTGGTAGGCCATGAAGGAAACGAGTCCTTTGGCAAAAAACCTCAGACCTTGAAGCACTCCATTGCCTTTCCATGGGAAAGGGTGACCCATGCACCTCTACGAAGCATGACTCCAGTGATGGGAGCCCAGTGCAGTGCAGGGAGGCTCAAGGTTTCCTTAATTTTCCCTGACTATACCCAAGCATGGCAACGACATCCATCCTCAATCCGTGTAACAGGTGCTTCTATACCCCAATGTATTGTTTAAAAACTGTTTTGCTGAAATTAGTCTTTTGTCAGGTTTACTATGTTGTTATGGATATTTCCATATTTCACAGTTTAATGATTACATTTCATTTCTGCTATCTTCTGCTGTGTACAAATTCAGTGGGACTCCTGGGAAGAATGGAAGAAAAAGAAAAACTTATGGATTGGTGTTGTTTTTCATATGCATTTTTATAAATTCAACAGTTTAAAAACAGTATCAAAAGAATGAGATAAACATTGGGGTGGGACAGAAGGGAAAGGAAGAAAGAAACATTGATTATATGTGGTAGTATTTTAAAGTTATTTCCTTTCATATCACCAGATTCTCTCCCTGTTTCAAATTCCCCAATGATCACTGGGTTTTGAAAGTTTCTTGACAGAGCAGGACCTTTATTTAGCTATATGTAAGATTTTCTGGATTCCATTTGACTACAAGACTAATATGCTTAATTTCTGTGTCTAACCACATCGTAGTAAGGAAGGTTAAAAAAATCACCGTAGCCATACACAATCTTCTTCAAAATGCATTTTAAATTCTTTTCTTGTTGTTAGTGGTGGTGCTGTCACTGAGCAACCCTAATGGAGATTAAAAAATTAATGGATCAGGCATGAGAATAATTATTGTACAAAAGGCCTGGACCGTGCCTTTTCCAAATAGACTACACGGGATTGACGCAGAAATGACCCAAGTGGGCCCTACTAGCTTATTCAATGAGGGTCCACTCGAATTCCATCTGTGAGCATTTGGTCAGCCCTTTTATGGCGATGAGGTTATTTCTCCAAGTTCATATTAATTTTTGTGCACATCTGCACACTCACCTAATCCCTACCCACATGGCACTTCAATCACAATTAAAAGAACAAGTTAAATCTTGGGCAAATTTTAATCACAATAAAGTCTGTAGGGTTATTTAAAAAAAAAAAAAACTATGAAAAACTTTCAATTTTTTTTTTTCTTTCCACATCATTTCAAGAAAAAACTAGTCAGACTGGTGAATCTCCAACCATTGCCCTTGTGGTTTCAATTTTGCCTTGGATGCAGAACAATAGGCACAAGTGTCATTGGACTTTTGGAGCTATCTGAGTTCAAGACGACAGCATTCAACTGCGTGTGAGTGTGGCAAAGTATTTCATTGCACAAATCTGGAGTTTACTCTAAGATCAACAAGTAAATTACTGTTTTCATGCTATTATTATGATCCCTGAATGCATACAATCAGCATCATTATTTTAAGCAAACAATTGCAAGGACATTAAATAAAAAATGCAGTATGCAGAGCATTTACATTTTAAGCATAGCATATTAATATGAAGGAAGAAGAGAAAGTTGACAACTAGAAATGTCAGCTGGTTTAATCATACTTCACATGAAAAGACTGCTATAACTTTAAGAATGCAGCTTAGCTGACTTTGGAGCTTAGGTTTTTATTTTTCTACTTTATAGCATGCTTCAAAACTACTTGGACAAATACAAAACAAGAATTACAGTGCACCATAAGTTATTTTAATATCCTGTAGTGCTTTATACTTCCAATGAAATCCCAAGACTATTATTAAGGTTCTGTGTTTGTGTGAAAATGTCAAGTTGTTTCGAGTGACTACATACTCTAAATTATATATAACTGTTACTTTATAGCTAATAGGCACTAAAATTACTTTAAAACAGAAATGTAAAGTTATATTTTCATCCTTTTTGACAGATAATAAAGCTTATTTATGAGATACATTTTCTCAAGTATTAAAATATATAATGTTTACAAAAACATTAAAAATACCAATACTTGATATTTAAGCAAGAAACAGAGCCATCATGGAAATATTTTCCTGGATATATCCAGCATGAAGTCAAATAGATGATAACGCAATAATTTCACTTGTGAGTCATTTGTTAAAACAGTAAAAAATAAAAAAGCTTGTGTCTCAAAATGAGATTTAGATGCTTTTCCTCTCCCTGTCCGTCATTAAACTGCACGTACGAAATGCTTGTGTATATCTTTTAGATAAAATGATGCCACATGATATACTCCCACCCTTTATTTTAAATTGCATCCACTAAGACATGTTGCTTAATTGCTTTTTTGTCATGTCCCTACCCGAGGAGGCAGAGGGAAAAAAAGTTACTCCTTTTTACAAGTGCAATGGAAAGGGACATGAGCACGAGAGTAATTTCTTCCCTTGTAAACTCCAGTTAGGATGGAGAATTTATGAAAGGAAAGATTACTGTTGGCGTGATGTACACTTAAGTGTATACACCATCGCTAACCCACCAATTATTCACAGTCTAAAATAAAAAGGCTTCACATGCAAATTATGGTTGTTTATTCCTCCCAAGCACTTAGTAAATAAAAACATATAAACGTCAGGATTTATCTTGTTATCTGTGAAGTGTGAGGGATATCGGTTGGCATTAACCCTGATGCATCCCGATTTGAAGGCAACCTTCACAGAAAGTTGCAGCGCGCTCATTGCAGACCGGCAGCGGGAGCTAATTGCTAACCCTCTGCTGTGATTAGGATTACCTCTTCTGCTGAGGGGCTGTGGCTAAATTTATGCTTCATAGTTCTGCTGCTCTGCTATACAATATTATGCCAAAGCATGAACAAAAGAAAATTACCCTGAAGCAATGGAGTGCCACAACGCATTGTCGCTATTAATCTTTTAGTAATGGCAATGCTAATTTGACATGATGCATAGTAATTTATTAATAGAAATATTTGAAGTCCTAAACTTAAAATATTCTGTGCAAGAAAGGATGGCTCTGGAAGTGGGTAGGGGGATGTGAAGCCGTTCACCTCCAGAGCACTGCCTCTGCTTCAACCCCCATCAACACCAGCAGGAAGACGTGCCCCGATGCTAGGCAAGAGGATGAGACTCAAGTGTTTTGGGGGAAAGCAGACTAATGGTTTTGTAAGGTGAACCCAAATGCAACCCATGAGCTGTGTGGGGCCGAGACCCCCGTGCTGGCCATCAGCCCCCGCCAAGCTCGACGTTTCTGCAGTCAGGGAGAGGAAGGAGGGTTAATGGCGGGTCCTTGGCAGAGGCAGTTACTGCCTGGCACTGGTCGGCAGGGGATGCTCCTGCATCAACCAGCTCATTGCTTTCTGGGAGAGGGGGGCAGCCGGGGCACAGACCCCAGGGGCCCCTGGCCCCCTGTGCCGAGCCCGCTGCCTGGCCTTGGTCTCGGCAGGAGGGCACAGCAGGCTGCTCCCGGGCATCGGCGCTCCTACAAACTGTTTGGCCGTGTTTATAAAAGGGCTAATCCGTGTTCACATCGTACAGGCTTTGTTCCTTCTCCTGAGCCATCATTAACTATTAATCGAGGGTGGGTTTCTTCAAAGGTCTGCTCCATTTGTTGTTTGCTCTTGGAAAACAGGAGCCCATTTAGGATTCAGGAGAGCACTAAGAAGGCAGAGATATTTGTAAACACTGTAATGGTCATATTAATAGACAAAATTATTAAAAAAAACCCACACAATAAGGGGAAAAGGAAGGTGTGGGGGGGTTTATATCGAACCTCACCAGCAAACTGCAGAACTTCATGATTTGTTATGAGCACGGCACTGGAAAACATGGGGAAGCCTTAAATTCCACCTCTCTGATTAATGTCAAGGTTACGTTCGATCTACATTGGTAGCACACATGAATTTCATGTCCCAAGACCTTAGCAGGACTTGATGTAACATGAGCCATTATTTATTGGCGATAATGGCCACTAGACAAGGTAAAAACTGGTACAA